>NC_058135.1:102755111-102889314 GCF_016433145.1 Gracilinanus agilis
TAAAAAATATTTAATATAACAATATAAATTAATATATGATAAATAATATAATATGAATACATTATATCATAGCATATAATATAATAATATATAATTAAATAAATAAATTGATGAAATGATGAAATAAAATTTTAACATTTTAATGCAGAATTATGTTTCACATGATTTCATCTGTATAATTGATGTCATATTGCTTGTCTTCTCACTGGGAGGAGGAGAGGAAGAGAGAAAGGGAGATCATTTAAAACTCAAAAATGTTTTCAAATGAATGTTTGTAATAAATAAATAATGAAATTTTAAAAATAAATTGCCGAATGGCTATCACTGAGGGCTTGATTTATTCTGTTAATTGTCTAGACTTAAGAAAAATGATAGGAAAAAACGTTAATAATGAATTTTAAAAGCATGTCATGGATATGTTTTTATTTCAGAGCTAATTGTTAAACATTTACCAGCACAGTGCAATTTAGAATGTTTTAGCATCCTTCAAAGTCTCATCCAGGTTCTATTGCTAACATGAAACCTTTCCTGTTAGTGAGCTCTAGCTCTGAGATATTAGTGCTCTATCTATCATTCCACAAATTATGTTACATTTATTTCTGTGCTAATGAGTTATGTACCCCATGACCATGTAGTCTCCCTGAGGGCAGGACCTGTTTTTTCAGAGCACCAGCAGTGACTTGTATGTCTGGTTACTGTTATAAAGAAAGGAGGTCCTAGGGAGATATAGATATGCAGTGATGTGGATGTATCTTTGTATTCTCCCTTGGTGCATATGATGGGGGAACACCAAGCCCAATCACCCTTGCTAGTTGTTATAATTTCCCCTTTCAATAACAGTTGCCGAGAGGGGACCCCAAAAGGTTAGGTGGATGGGTAACCCTTTCAGGTCCAACCTGGGGTTGGATAAATTAATATAGGGCTCTGATTAGCCTTGGATTACATCTGGTATCTGACTGCATTAGCTCCCTCCCCAAGGGTCGTGATCTAAAGACCACCAGGAAGGTACATATTAAACACTCTTTATCTATAATCTATAGTCAGGGAAAGGATAATCAGGATAAGAATTGGGGATTGGAGACCCTATCAATCTAATATCTATAACTAATTAACACTTAGGACTGGAGGCTACTGATTTAGTAGAATCTGGAGCTTTGTTCTTCACAACCCCTCTGGCCCAGCCTGGCCACTGCAGAGCCAGAGAAAGGTGACTGCTCTTGATGAAGCTGTGTTGGTGATTTATTCTCTCAGCTCTCTCACTATCAGTGTCTGGTAATGTACTAGCCCTCACAGCCTTCAGGAAATAGTCATATCCTACCAACCCTCTTCTTCATAGACCTCCCAGCCTCGCTTCATCACAGAAGGACCCAAGCCCAAAGGAAGACAAAAAACTTCAAAGCCAAAGACCCCTTCCAGGTGGCTGTTAGGGTTATTTATACTCCCAGGCCAACCAACTTTTGCCCCTGGCTCACAGCATCTGAGAACATTCCAATCTCTCCAACTGCCTCCCTTATCAATCAAGGTGGCATCCATCATTTCCCAGGATTTGAATATAACATTTCTTATTAAATATTTTCTGATCTATTCATCAAAAATGAATGAATAATATAAGACACATCATTTTGAGTGAGGAAAATAGCTAAAAATGTGGTACCAGAATTCAAAGGAATGATTCTCACCTGGTCCCAACCCTCTTTGGCTAGTTTTGGTGCCATATTCGTTTTATTGTTTTAGATACTTTCTACAAACAATGGGGGACCTTTTTTTAAATTTTCTATTTTCCTGTGATTAGAAGCAAGACTAAAAAGAGAAGCAGTAAAAGACCTTGGCACAAATCTTTTTGGACTGGCTTCTCTTCGAACACAGAAAGAGTCTCCACACTGTAGACAGGTGATGGGCAAAGGGGTCAGCTCACTTTTTGCAGCCGAAAACATGGTATGCCAGTATGGAATATCTTCACACTTATGCTTTAATCAATGCTGCTAGTTTCTCAGAGGTCCACCCATCTCTTCACTTCACAGAAAAATTGAATCTATCAAACATTCATTAGTTGGCCAAGGCACTGAACTAAAGGCAAACTAGAAGGATTTTTAAAAGAAAAATAACTCCATTTGTACATCTCTTAGACATTTAAAAAGGCTTTGCTCACAATAACTCTCTGAAGTAGCGGAAACATTATTCTCCTTTTATGACGAAGCACTTTAGACTAAAGAAGTTAAACGATTTATGCATTATCAGAAGTTAATGTCAGAGTCAGGATTTGTACCTAAGCCAAGTCCTGATTGCAGGTCCAGCACTTAGAATCCAGTGAAAATGACAATCACTCCCTCCTCCCCTTAAACTACTTAGAATATAGTAGGGAAAAAATACAATCTAAAAAATTATCACACGTCCAAGACAAAGCCAAAGGACCCATGGTGGAAAATGCCATCTACCGCCAGAAAAAGAACTGATGGAGTCTGAATACAGGTTGAAGTAAGGCATTTTTCACTTTCTTTCCTACATTACTTTTTCTTGTATATGTGTTATATGTCTTCTTATATAACATGATTAATATGGAAATATGTATTGCATGATAGTGCATAAATAGCCTATATCAAATTGCTTACTACCTTAGGGAGGGGAGAAGGAAAGGGAAGGGAAAGAATCTGGATTTCGGACTGCCAGAAAACAATTGCTAAACATTGTCTCTACATGTAATTGGGAAAAATACAATAAAATATTGCTGGAGATAGTAGGTTTTTTTTAAAGAAAGTTATCAGTAGGGGGCAGCTGGGTAGCTCAGTGGATTGAGAGCCAGGCCTAGAGAAGGGAGGTCCTAAGTTCAATTCTGACCTCAGACACTTCCCAGCTGTGTGACCCTGGGTAAGTCTCTTGACTCCCATTGCCCACCCTTACCACTCTTCTGTCTTGGAGCCAATATTGACTCCAAGACAGAAGGTAAGGATTTAAGAAAAAAAGAAAGTTATCACTGAATAGAATAACCGACTAAATTGAAAGGTTTTTAAAAGAAGAACAAATTAAGGATACTGAAACGGGAATGTTAAAAGCATGCAAGATTCTCAGGATGCCTAACGTCTAAGCACTAAGTAATTCTAGAATATAATATAAAATATAGAAAATAACTAGAAAATTACTATCTAGCTTTATCTGGGCTGTGGACCACAAGTTAGTCATCTATGCAATTTTAACAATGATACATTGATTTTCTTTTTTTTTTTAAAACCCTTACCTTCCATCTCAGAAAAATACTATATATTAGTTCCAAGGCAGAAGAGTGATTAAGGGCTAGGCAATGGGGGCTAAGTGACTTGCCCAGGGTCACATAGCTTGGAAGTGTCTGAGGCCAGATTTGAACCTAGGACCTCCCATCTCTGTGCCTGGCTCTTAATCCACTGAGCTATCCAGCTGCCCCCGATACATTGATTTTATAGACATATATACACTATATGGATGTCTATATGTTTTATAATGAACTTACTTAAGGAATATGCAGAAATTTTTTCAGCACTACTGATTTTACAAAGATGACTTAAAGATAAATCACATAAAATACCCTATAGGCAAGCTTACTGAAGAGAAGCATTATGCAAACTCAAGGTATTTTTTTTTAAATCAAAGAAGGGGCAGAGAAGTGGCTCAATGATAGAGATCCAGGCCTGGGTTCAAATTTAGTTTCTGATACTTCCTAGCTATGTGACCCTGAACAAGACACTTAACCCCATTTGCCTGACCCTTACCTTTCTTTTGCCTTGGAGCCAATACTCAATATTGATTCTAAGACAGAAGGTAAGGATTTTTTTAAAAAATAAACAAATCGAAGAATAAAAGTCTTGGATTAAAATACCTCTTCATTCTCTGAATGCAAGAACAACTTTTTCAAGAAAGGGAAGGGATATTATGTACAGAGAAAGAATTGGATAGCTAAGAGAACAATTTTCTTGCACAGAGATGCCAGCAGTAAAATCAGATACAGAACTCAATTTCTTCTCACGTCATTGACTCATCAACCATTAAAACTAAATGGGACTCTAGAGAGAAATGAATCTCTTTATGGTACCTAGGAGAAAACGATGACCCAGGGAAGATAAGTGATTTGCTTCAGGTCATGTAGCTGGTGAGTGCCAGAAATGCAGCTTGAACCTGTGACTTCTGACCGTAAGTCCACTAATCTCTCTACTCTGCTTTCTCCCAAGGTGACAACCCAAAGAGACTCGATTCTCAGGAATCCACCATGTAGCATCACTACATGACAACATAGCAGTCTTAACTATTGCAAACTTAGTGGCCGCATGCTAAGTAAGTTGTACAGCTTTTTCCCATCCCTGAAACTCTTTGGTGTTTATTTAATAGCTTCGTATACGCTAAAGAAGAGGAAGTGAAAAGAGAACATCTGGGAGGTATCAAAGACTCAGGAGGGAATAAGGAGGAAGGATGTTGCAAGGCTATCTGAGCTAATGTCAAGTAGGAAATCGAGAGCCACAAACCCTAGCTGGATGGATGCTAAGGGACCGAGGCAGAATATTTCAACTTGGAAAGCAGCTGATCTTTGCTTTGTTCTCTGAATTTCCAAAAGTATATGTTTGCATGACCAAGATATGTGAAGCATTGCTACCCCTCTCTAGAGAACTCTGGTAAAGTGAATAAGTCTTTAAAATTCATCTGGAGGTAATGCAGTATCTGGTTGGAACTGGGAAAAAAGTTTATTCTGGGTGAATGATGTTTTAAAAGCATAGGTATTGTACTGCCATCTAGTGTCTAAAGAGCAGGCAGCATGATGCTCCATAGGTACCATCTTCCTTCTCAAAGGATGAGCTAAACTAGTCGCCTTCAAACTGGTTTTAATCACACACTGCCACATTTTAAAAAACTGATGATATTGAGGACGTAGACTCTAAGCAATCACCCTAGTGCAAATATTAATAATATGGAAATGGGTCTTGATCAATGATACATGTAAAACCCAGTAGAATTGCTCATTGGCTAGGGGAGTGGGAAGGGAGGAGGAGGGGGGGAAGAACATGATTCATGAAACCATGAAACTATGGGAAAAAATCTAAATTAATTAACTAAATAAATGAGCGTGAATTTGAATTATTTAATTAATTAACTGAAGAAGCTCTCTTATTACCTGCATATCTATTTATTTATAAATTTTCCTATAGCCATACCCTGAGCTAGCCTCAGTGGATAGAAGCTGTAGTGGTCAGGAAGACTCACTTCCCCAAAATGGGAATGGAGGGGAAAAGTGTTCCTCTAATAAACTATCTTCCATATTGATACCTTCTTGCCACATAATGAATCCAGAGAGATTTGTATAGATCAGTGATGGGCCACAGGCCAGATGTTCTACCCAGCTGTGTGACATTATTCCTAATTTGATGAATACAATGAGTAGGATACAATACAATGAGTAGGATACAATACAATGAAACTTCGAAAGAGTTGCCTTAGAAACAGACTGACAGTTGAGCATTTCCTTTCCTTTGGCCCTCTCTTTAGAAAGTTTGTCCATCACTGGTATAGGCTAATGAAGAGGGAAAAGAACAACTATACTAATGGTGTCAAACTCAAATAAAAATGGATTCCTGGTGGCCACAAATTTACTTAGAAAACCACAAATTAGCATTATCTATGTTGTATTGTATTTTTATTTATTTTTGTTAAACATGTCCCAACTACATTTTAATCTGTGTCCAGACTTTTGCAGACTTGAGTCTGACACCTCTGATATACACAATGGACACAATAACATAAAGGAAAAAAACAATGAAAGGTTTCAGGATCAGTTCTGTAATAAATTATGATATCAGAGGACTATGTAAATTATGGAAAATGAATAGAGTGAAGCATACATTTTCAGAAATGACCAGGGTCTTGATTTGTTACTTAAGTATACTTTTTTTCCCCAATAAAAGGTTCTATCAGAGGAAGGGAGGTTGTAGGTGAATCATTAAGAAGCGTCAGCAAAGGTTTTTTGTTCTGTTTGCCTTGTTTTTAAATAAAAACAATGTATTATGTGGAGATTAAAATTAATATGTATAATACTAAATATTATACTTATGAATATTTTATTCATAATAAACTTTAAAAAGAGACTAACTAAAAGGTACTGACCAACTCGCTCCCAGGAACCAAAGAGAAAGAGGGAGGAATTACAGCCAACTATAAAACAATAACGTGACCACACAAATGTGGAGGTGCAGGACAGATTAAAGGGAATTCGGGGAAATATCAAGGACTTATGGGGTCCAAGGTTCAAAATCTCCATTTATACAATTAACAGCAAAAAGAGCACTGATTCTAAGTGTCAAAAACTTTGAGTTGAAAATTTCACCTCCTGAGTGATTTGATTAAGTCCCTTAACCTCCAACTCAGTCTCCCCATCTTATTTTAATATGAAGGGATTAGACTGAGTGGTTTCTGACAGCCTTGTCAACTACAGTCCAAAATAAATAAAACATTTTAAGGAGAGATAATTAGGACTCGTATTTAGAGTCAACTACATAGAAATGATAACCAAACTCTCATAGTAAGGATCAAGACCTGGTGGTGATAATACCAGAGGAGAGGGAGGACTTTTTTTTTCCTTCAAATCCCTCTTAGTGGTTGGTATCTATTCAGTATCTATGCATGCCCACAATAGGACAGCAGTTGCCACCAGGGAGGAAGAAGTCAACCATTTCTCTGAAAGTAGGTTTGGGGGCAGTTAGGAGAGGACAGGGCAGGGGGGAGCAGCTGGAGACTCAGTGGATTGAGAGCCAGAGATGGGGAGTCCTGGGTTCAAACCTGACCTCAGAACTTTCCTAGCTGTGTTGTGCTGGGCAAGTCACTTAATTCCCATTGCCTAGCGTTTCCTGCTCTTCTGCCCTAGAACAAATGGAAGGTAAAGGTTTAAAAAAAAGTAAATTTAATGCCCTTCCTAAGCCACCCAAGCTCAGTTAGCAGTAGGAAAATCATCTTTCTATGCAGCAAGTTCACCTTTTCCCTTCCTTGCAACATGTTCAACCTACTATCAAAGCCCCTTTAATTTGTCAAGGGCACCATCCGTGAAAGTTTTGTTTCTGTGCCCAGCGGGCAACCTCAAGCTGTCTGTAAACCCCTCATATTACAGCTGGGCAGAGGGATGGGGCATGTAAAAAATGTCCTCGAGTGCTGGGAAGAGGGAGAATGGAAAAGCTCCCCGTGCCCGGCCAGCATGCCTACCAATACTTAACCAACACTGGTCTGGGGTGACTTATCTGCTCAATCAAGTGTAACTCTTTCTCAAAATCAAGGGACAGAAGTATGCTGAAGTCAGCTCTCAAGGACTCTCAGACTGATTGTTAAATTATTGCTTTGTTGGTTTTCTAGACTTACAAAAGTTTTAATAATGCAGATTAAATGTGTTATGCATACTTTTTTTTTGAGAACTAGTTGTTAAACATTTGCCATCACTCCCCTGATCAAGGGTCACCCATCTTTTCCCAAGATCTCAGGCACAGGAAAAGTTATCTAAGACAGAGAGGGCTCTCCTGTCCTACCATCAAAGAAAAAATAACCACTTCATCATATATATCTTTATCCAGCTATCAGGAATGGATAGATCCAGGAATGGAGGAAGGTTCTAGCTTTACCACCACAAAGAATGACCAGTCCACAGCAGGCAAAGAAGGTTTAACTGATGAGGGCAATGGTAAAGACTTTCTTGGTGAAATGCTGACATTAGAGTGAGTTTAAATCTCAACTTTGTTATTTCTTCCCAGTGTAATAAGACAAGACTTCTATAAAATAAGGAAGTTGAAGAAGATAATATAAAAGGTCTTCTCCAATTCTAAATCAATTATCCAATCACCTAACATCCTCCAGTCAAAAAAAATAAGAATTCATCTTTGGCTTCAAGGACAAGATAGAGCTGGATGTCCTGAGAAGCAGCTCTGTCATCAACTAGGGTTATTGTATATTATCTTATTATTATAATATTATCTTAGTGTATGTTATCTTATTGTCACTGTTTAAAGAAGTGCCAGTGTTCCACATAGCCTTTATTTTATTTTTCTTTTCTTTATTTTTAAAATAAATTTTAATCTTTTGTTTTTACATTGCCCAAGTTTCTCCCAATATTTCTCCTTAGTCTTTCCCTGAGAGTCATCTCATATTACAAAACTTATTTTTAAGACAAAAAGAGAAGAGAACAAGACTAGCAAGACTGTCCAAAAAAGTCTGAAAAGAAATGCATTGATCCACACACTTGTGGATTTCATGCCTCTGCAAAGTAGTGAGAGAAGATAATTTGTCATATTCCTTCTTTCAGTCTATGATTGTTCTTTGTAATATTGCAACATTTACTTTTGATTGTTTTGTGGTGGTTCTTTTCACTTCCATTTTTGTAGCCATTCTTTTCCTGGCTCTGCTTACTAATTTAGTAATATTCCATTTTATAATATTATATTAATGTAATGATATATAACATATAATATACAAAATAATAATATAACATTCCATTATATTAATGAACCACAATTTATTTAGCCATTTCTCAATCAATGGGTGTCTGTTTTATCCACGTAGCCTTTAAATAATCATTATAATACTAATAGCTAACAGTGGATTTTTGTGCCTCTTTTATCAATTACTCTATTCTGTTTTAAGATATTAATTTCTTTAGTATTTTTTGTGTTTTTTAACCAAGCCATTGGGCTCTTTTTTCATGATTTTCCTGTATCACTCTCATTTCTTTCCCAATTTTTCCAGTCCTTTTTGAGCTGCTCCATTAATTCTTTTGGGTCTTGAGAGCAATTCATCTTTTTCTTTGAGGTTTTGGAAGCAGCAGTATTGACTTTGTTGTCTTCTTCTGAGTTTGGGATTTGGTCTTCCTTGTCACCAAAATAACTTTTTATGTTGAGGTTCTTTTTTTATTGTTGTTTGCTCATTTTTCTAGCCTTTTTCTTTTAACTTAAAAAACTGCTAAAGTTGGGCTCTGTTCCTGTGGTGAAGAGAGCATTGTTCCAAGCTTCAGGTTCTTTGTGTAGCTGCCTTCAGAGCTAGCCCTGGGGATCTGCAAGTTTTCAGTTCTTCCAAGGTGGTATGATCTAAGGAGAGGTGTGTTTAATACTCTCCCAGCCTCTGCTCTGGTCTGTGAGCAACCACACACAGTCTTTTCTGTTATTATGAGCAATACAAGGATCTAAGATAACTCCAAGAGACTCAGGACAAAAAAGGCTATGCGTTGCCATAGAAGGAACTGACAAGTCTGAATGCAGATTAAAGCCTGATATTCTTCACCTTATTTCCTTCATGAATTTGTCAGCAAACAATTATTAAAATTATATCTACATGTTAAAAACAAAATATTTTTTAAAAGATTAAAGAACTATAGAAGATTTCTAAGAGATTGATTGCCAGCTTAGTCCAGTGTCTTGACATATAAAAAGCACTTAAATGCTGACTGACTGGCATTTTTCCCCACCTCTATGTATAACTTAAGGCAGCTAGGTGGTGCTGTAGAGAGAATATCAGGCCTGGTATTTGGAAGATTCATCTTCCTGAGTTCAAAACTGGCCTCAGCCATTTACTAACTATGTGCCCCGAGGCAAGTCACTTAACCCCATTTGCCTCATTTTCCTCATTTGTAAAATGAGCTGGGGAAGGAAATGACAAAATGCTCCAGTCTTTTTGCCAAGAAAACCCTAAATTAGGTTACAGAGTTAAACACAACTGAAAAATGGCATCACATAGCAAAAGCTATATGAAACTGATAGACTAAAAAGTGAGAGACATCTTGCAACTGTGGGTCAGGCACTCAGCTTAAACTAAAATCTGTCTCAGACATTTACTGACTGTGATCATGGGCAAGTTATAACCTGCCTAAACATCAGTTTCCTGATCTGTACAGCTGAGATAAGAATTATAAGGACTAAGTAAAAAAAATTAGAAAACCGTTGGAGTCGAATAAAGATCAAAGAATACAATTTTTCCCACTAGTTTATGTTTTTACTCTGTGATTTGGGTTTTTATGAGTATATTTTTATAAGAATAACCAATATCAAAATATGTTTTCCATGATAATACATGAATAACACAGATCAAATTGCTTACCATCTCCAAGACAGGGGAGAGAAGAGAGGGAGGGAGACAATTTAGATATTATAATTTCATAAAATATATGTCAAAAATTATTATTACATGTTATTAGAAAAATAAAATATATTTTAGATTTTTTAAATAAAAATTAAAGAAACTGGAAAAATAAAATAAAAGTAAATTGAGAGACTGTATTTAACACACTTCACAAACCCAAGAGTAATAATAAGTGTCCAATGCTAGTCTGCCCCCTCCAAGAACAACCACCAGCAAAATAATAACAACCAACCAACAAAACCAACTACAACTACCAACAACAGCCACTACCATCAACACCAAAACCAACAATAACAACTGACAATAACCAACAACAACAAAACCACACCCCTGAAGCCTCTTCTTCCCCAGTCACTGCCACTGCTGCTATTATATCAAGTGGATCTTTTTGTCATATTTACATTTAATGTAGAACTTTTGTTGTTGCCATTCATTCATTTCAGTCATGTCTGACTCTATATGACCCTATTCAGGGTTATATGGTAAATTACAATTTTATAAATTATACATTTTCAATACACTAGTTATGGAGTTATATTAACAGGTACTCTATTTTTTTAAAGTAAAACTATTACAAAGATTATATATCTTGATAGTTTTCATCAAATTGACTACTTTTCTTTTTAATATAAAACTACACTTGAGTACAAAAATATATAAATAGATTATATAACTAATGAACAAAGGGGGTAAAAAAAACCCAGAGATGGAAATAATTGAAAAATATAGATAGCTTAGTTTTCAAACTAAAGTACAGAGACAGAAATAGGGGGAGATTTTACACAATTTAACACAGAGATAATGAAGAGCATTTAACAAAGAAAAAGAAGTGAATATAAGTGCTTGATAGTTATTTATATTTTTAATCACAGTTTCAGAATTTTAACTACTACAAAAACAAAAAATAACAAAACCTAAATTCTTCCCTTGTTAAAATTATATTCAGAAAAACAACTGCAACAATGGCCAAACAACAAGAATAAATACCCATTTCCAATAAATAATATCAAATCCTGGGAAATACACAGCAGGAGATTCAGTGGCCTCTACCAAAAAGCTCTTTTTACTGCGTCACTTGAGATAATACAAAGGACCCAATTTACTGCAAGCTGGCTTATTTGGATCTACATTAAGTCATATCTAGACTTTGTGTTGCTTAGCAGAGGACAGCTCCATTTTATATTTTATTCACAATAAAAAGAAAAGCATAAAAAAATCATCCACAGACAACTCTTTATATGAGATAAAAGATCAATTCACAAATTTATATAAAGAATACATGTACATAGTCTAAAGTGCAAAAATAGAATTGTGACTATATTTCCAAGCATAAAGTGCATGTGACTACCACAAATTTACAATTCTGCAAGAAAAAACAAAATGGACAGAAAGAGAAATTTCCTTAAATACCCTATGGAGTTGTTGATTTTAAATCCGTCAATTTCAATTTCTAGCTATCTTTCTCTAAATTACATTGTGACATAAAAGGGAAATGATTAAGTGAATAAAAAAAAGAGAACAGAATTGAAAGCAAGACAAGGGAGCAAATGCACCCAGAGATAATTCACTGGATTAAAAGATTGGGATATGATGATTTTATTTTTCTCTTGACTCTTATATTTCTATTTCGAAGTTCTGTTTTAGCACTGCTTTTTTCAAAAAAAAATATTTGGGGGGGTGGAAACCCTTTATTCACCAATGGGATTGGTGTGGAAGTGAGAAAAGAATAGATATCTCTTAAATAAAGAAAATAGAGAGGGCATGCTAGAGATGTGGGATGTTACAAACGCTTTCAGAAAAGACCACTGTATTACTAAGGTTACTTAACTTTTTTACTTTGTTACAACATACCTCTGGGGGTAGGAGGGGGGACCAGTCTGTAAATGTCTAAAATGGAAAAACAAGACATCAATAAAACTTTTCAAAAGAAATAAAAAGACATTTTCAAAAGAAGGAAGGGGGTGGACAGGAAAGTAACAGACAAAATAATGGAACTGATTTATTATGGAGCAAAATAGCCCAAAACATGAATCATCTGAATTAAAATAAAAGAGCCCATGGAGATGAATGAATCAGCTGAAGCAGGACACAGGGTGTGTTATAGAATGGACGCTCAACCTATGCAAGCTGATTTGTGGATCAAAGGAGTGATGACTTTGGAGAGCAGAAGGAAGAGTGGGTGTGATTACTAAAAGTAAGATTTTTTTTTAAGAGTCCCACAAACAAATTCCCATGAAAACTATCCAAGAGGAAGAGAATTGTCCACAGAGTTGTTTAATTAAGGGCACACTTCCTGATTTCTTTTGGTCTCATTCTTATTTCTTTTGGTCCTGGACCATCCCTGTGGGCTGCTGTTTATTTTCATGGTAGTAAATGTTTGCAGTTGGTAGTAAATTGAGCAGTGTGCATATAAATGCCACGTATTGTTTTTAATTAAGGGAAAATGTATTTATAGAATGCTTTTTTCTAATAAAATACCAAAATAGCAATCCAGAAGGAAGAAGACAGAAAGCCAGCACAACTGCCTGGCCACTGAACACAATACAGCTGGAATAGAGTCCTTGGTTCCAAAAGGACATGAAGTCGACAATTCTCTTAAGCAGTTTCCATAGAAGTAAAGGGTGGATCATAGTGTCAGAGAGATGAGAGATTAATCTTCCCTTTGAGGAATTCAGCCTCAAAGATGGACCACCCCTCACACTATATCCTCCAGCACTTTTCTGTTATTCCTTTTCTTTGTTGTATATCATAGATCTGTGCCCAGATCAAAGACAAAGCTTCCTAAGCAACAAGAAGCCTATGGATGGATTAGAGAGATGGACCAGATGATTTCACCAATGTAGAAAATTCTCAGTTGAGGAAACTCTCTAGGACAGTTTGGCATTTTCTTGCAAGGTAATCTCAGAGAGCTACCAAAAGCATTAAGAGATTATGTGGAGGGGCAGCTAAGTGGTTCAGTGGATTGGGTGCCAAGCCCAGAGATGGGAAGTCCTGGGTTCAAATGTGGCCTCAGACACTTCCTAGCTGTGTGGCCCTGGGCACGTCACTTAATCCCCTTTGCCTAGTACTTACCACTCTTCTGCCTTGGAACCAATACTCATTATTGATTGTAGGACAAAAAAAATAAGGGTTTAAAAAAAAAAAAAAAGAAAGATTAAGTGATTTAAGGACAAGAGTTGGGAGGAGGAACAAATAGCTCCTAAATGACTGAGACATGATTTGAACTCAGGATTTCTTCTCTCAACGGCCAGTAACCTATCTACTGTGATATTCCTCTAGGTACAATCTAGTCAGACTGTCTCTCCCTTTCCCCATAGTGAAGAGGAGAACAAGGAAGAGATCCATGAATACTATAGGATACTAAATCCACACATGCACACACATACCACATAATCTTTACCAAGAATTTTGGATTGACCAGATTTTCCTGGACTTTCTACACTGACTGCTTTTCTTCTAACTAAAGTTAGATGAGAAGCTGGATGGTTAAGAAAGCTCATTGGCACCAGCATCTCTTTGTGCTTTTTGCACATTCCCTTGTTAGCTTTTATATTAGCAACAAATCTTGTAGAGGTAGCTTTTCATGGATAGCTTTGTTTCTATTCCTGGAAACAAACCATTTTCAGTACATTATACTGGTCTTCCTCCTACTCACTACCCTACACTGTGCTTATTTGGAAAAACACAAGGGGAAACAGACAACTACTTCCTTTTTTCAGGTAGGAGCTGCTGACTTGTCTTTGCAAATCCCATTGGACATCCTTCCACCTGAAATAGTTTAAAGACAGCTGTGGTGGAAAGACAAAAAAAGGTAAAGATTAAAAATGAGAGACATTTTCATCAAACCAGTCAATGGAATTGCCCAAAGTCAAGAAGCTTGAGTCTATATATTCTAAGAGAACATTTAAGATCTTAATCTTGGTTGGGATAGAAAACTATAAGTCAGGATTTTGTGCTTTCTTGTAATAATAACAATTTACATATCTGTAGCACTTTCACTGTTCAAATACCATTGGGTTACCCAATGGGTAGAGTCACCATTAGGGCATCCTTTTTTTCTTCCCTCACAAGTGTTAGGATTAAAATTCTCTGGAGATTGAAGATCTATTTTTTTCTGGAAAGCCAGAAGTTCCAATTCTCAACTATACCCATTAACTGACAGTGTTAAAAGACATAGAAAGCACTTGTTTTTGAAATGTGCTTCGATATCTGCAAAGAACACCAGCCAAGTGTTTACTGCTGTGATGAAGGCCAGGCCATTTTCTTCCACTGGAATCAATTTTCCCTGAGGAACTTTTTGTCAGGGCTCCTTTATACATCTTCAAGACAAGGTAAGGGAAGTGAGGAATTCATGCAATGAGATGGGAACCACAAAAAATAAACAAACTGTTATTAGAATACAAGAGTCCAACTGGCAGAAAAAATTACAGGCTGCTTTTGGAAGGGCCATCTGCTTCTCCAAGACTTTAAAGAGCACAGCTCATGAGCGGCCTCCAAATTTAGTTGTTAACTTATTGACCTTTCGTTAGAGCACATGCCATTGCCTGGGAAACGTGCAAAATGGCAGCTTAGCTGAATTCCACTGAGACCTTGCTGAATCAAACTCTTGATATGGTCCAATAAATAAGAGTCTAAAAGGCATAATTTATTCAAGGCACAGGGTTAGATGCTAAATTCACAAGCATGTGCCTTCAAGAAGATGACATTCTACCAAGAGTTACAGCATTTTGTCAAAAACGTCTATGTATTTATTATTATTATTAGGGACTTGCATGAGGAATTCTCAATGAGAAGCATAAAAAAATTCCTCTGTCAATGCTAAGTGGCAATTAGTCTGTCATGGAGACTTGCCTGGGGAGGTACTGACAGGTGAGGTCAACTGCCCAGAGTTACATGAATTCTATTCATCAAAGTCTGAATTTGAACCCAAATCTCATTATACAATGCAAACTTCATCCAAACTTCCTCATTTTACTAATGAAGAATCTACATCCATTTTGGTTCAGATTTGAAATTTTATTGGTGTTGAGAATTTTGCTTTACTTTTTACTCTTCCTTACTATTTTCCCCTTGAGTTACATGTAAGCTCTATTTTGGGGGGCAATCATTCTCTAACATTTGGAGTTCCGATTCCCCTCCCTCTGCCTCTCCCCCCCTCCCTGAGACAGTAATCAATTTGATACTGGTTATATACATGCTATCAAAGAAGACATATTTCCATATTTGCCATGTTGTGGAAGAAGACACTAAAAAATGAAGAAAATGTCATGAAAAATATTGTATGCTGTGATCCAAAGAGAATTCAATTGTGATAAAAGCCCCTCTGTGAGTGTGTGTGTGTGTGTGTGTGTGTGTGTGTGTGTGTGTGTGTGTGTAACCATCTGAGGAGAGGCAGAGCACTTATAATAGAGGAATCAGGAAAGGCTTTGTAGAAGAAAAAAGGGGCCCATAAGGTGAACCTTGAAGGAAACAAGATCTGAAGCTTGAAAGCTGACTGTCATTTGGAGATTTGTACTTCTCTCAATTCTGGGAAGCAATCTGGGGACTATCATGACCTTGGAGCCAGAAGGCAGAATTCAGTCACTCTCAAAAGGTCTCAAAAAGCCAGACACCGTTTCAGAGAGACAGATTTTGAGATAGTGGGAGAGATAATGGGTCAGTTTCCCCAACCGAACTTGCCCAGGACTTAATGAGTTGATCCTGAAAGAATCCTTGTCAAGGGACCACAAGGGAGAAAACAAAATGAGAGATAAGCTTCAGCAGAGAAAGGAAGGATCAAGGAAGATAACGGCCCCAAAGTGCATCTCCTACTACAAGGCTCCAGCTGAAACTATTGGTTTGATGTACTTCTTTGGGGACAAAGGGAAGCACTATAAAAAGTTCTGTTCTTTCCCAATCCTTGTCCATTGACAATAACTGGAAGTTGCTCTGTGCACTTCTTTTCCCAAATATTTCTGGCAACCCGAATTTAGCCTCTTCTAGAGGGGCCTGAGAGTACATAAGAGATAAACTCAAACTTAAATTAAGACCAAGAGTCAACTCTGCTTAAATCTTCTGAATTTTCCTAACTGGGGCCTTTGAACAATTGTGTCTGTACTCTTAACTTTCCATTTAATATTAACTCAAGAAAGCATCTGGAGAGGGGACAAGGTGGACTGGAGGGCTCATTATTTTGTTAATTGTTGTAAAAGGGAATGGCTGATTAAATCTCCAGAAACAAAAGGGGTTGGTTGAAAAGGAGAGGTCCTGGCAACCTGTACCTCCTTCAGTGGCACTGGAATCCACTAGTGTTACATAGGCACAGGCTCACGGGGTGGAGATGGAATGCTGATTTCTGTGAAAAACAAGTAAGACTACACTGAGAGCATGAAGGGAAGTAATATGAAATTATTCTGGAAAGGTAGATTGGAAACCAGAGTGTGAATGGCTTCAGAAATCGAACTGAGGAATTCACAATTGGTTTTGGGAATGCTTCTTTTTCCCCCTGGAGGCAAGAGGGAGCCTTGTAGGCTTCTTGATCAGGAGAGTGATATAGATAGATCTATGGTACAGGAAAATTATTTTGGCAGAACATTATTCTATGAGGTATAGAATTGGAAGGGACCCAAAGATATCATCAAGGCCAAATTCTTCATGGTACAGAGGAAGAAAAAACCTAGGAAAATTCAGTGATTTCCAAAGATCATATAGATAGTTCAATGGAATTCAAATTCTCTCACTAGATCTTGTGCACTTTTTAAGGTACCTCACTGCCTTTATAGAGATCAAGGAAAGGATGGGCAGGGTGAATCTGCTGAGGTCTGTCAGAGACATTCAAATCCATAAATTTAATGATAGCCCTCCAAGCTATGGAAGCTGAGACCGGGAATATTCCAATCAAGAGGGACGACTAGGATAAAGGCAAAAGCCAAGAGAGTGTCGAATATGAAGAAAGAAGAGGGATTTCATGATATAAACCCTACTCTCTCAGAAATATCAAGGCAAGGGAAGGTAGCTTTCACAATGGGATAGAGTGCCAGGAATGGAGTCAAGGAGGAGCTAGGTTCACATCTGACTTTAGACACTTCCTATCTGTGTGACTGGACAAGTGACTACCCCAAATGTCTAGCCCTTACCCTTCTTAGAGTTGTTACTAAGACAAAAGGTAAAGGTTTCATTTTTTTTAAAGAAAGAAAGAAAGAATGAGACAACCTTGTGCTTGACCAGTGACGAGAACCCACTGGGAAAATGTAGGGCAGGATATCAAACAGTAGGAAGTCAATCAGTAAATGAAACACCTTAGGGGAAAAAGTGTGCCCAAGCCAGTTCAACACCCTGTTCTCCTTTAATGGAAACAATTCAGCTCCCTGGGCTCCAAACATTTTCAAGAAAATAACCAGCATCAAGGGAATCCTCTATTGGTTTTTATGATATCTGAAGGTATGTGGAAATATGACCACCACCTTTTACTTCTATTTATTACTGAAACGCCAACACTTCTGGTGCTAATGTGAGGCACCTTTGTCCAATCCATTTAATTTTTTTATTTTAAGATCGTATTTAATTAATTAATTTAGAATATGTTTCCATGGTTATAGGATTCACGTTCTTTCCCTCCCCAACTCCCACCCTGTCCCATAGCCGATGCATAATTCCACTGGGTTTTACATGTGTCATTGATGAGGACCTATTTCCATATTACTTATAGTTCCACTAGGGTACTCATTTTGAGTCAATATCCCTTATTATACCCCCATCCTCCCATGTGATCAGGCAGTTGTTTTTCTTCTCTGTTTCTACTCCCACAGTTCTTCCTCTGAATGTGAATAGTGTTCTTTCTCATAGGTCCCTCATAGTTGTCCTGGATCATTGCATTGTTGCTGGTAGAGAAGTCCATTTCATTGGATTTTTTATTTCAAGATTTAAATATTTTATTTTTTAGAAAAATTTTCCATGGTTACATGAATCATGTTTTTACTTTCCCCTTCACCACTCCTTTACCCCCCCATATTGAACACACATTTCCACTGGTTTTAATATGTGTCATCAATCAAGAATTATTTACATATTATTGATAGTTGCATTGGTCTGGTCCTTTCAAGTCTACATCCCCAATCATGTCTGCATCAACCCATGTGTTCAAGCAGTTGTTTTTCTTCTGTGTTTCCACTCCTGTAGTTCCTCCTCTGAATGTGGATTGTGTTCTTTTCCATGAATCCCTCAGAATTGTCCTGGGTCATTGCATTGCTGTTAGTACAGAAGTCCATTACAATCAATTTTACCACAGTGTATCAATCTCTGTGTACAATGTTCTTCTGGGTCTGCTCCTTTCACTCTGCATCAATTCCTGGATGTCATTCCAGTTCACATGGAATTCCTCCAGTATATTATTCCTTTGAACACAATAGTATTGCATCACCAACAGATATCACAATTTATTCATCCAATCCCAATTGAAGGGTATAGCCCCATCTTCCAGTATTTTTGCCACCACAAAAAGCACGGCTATAAATATTTTTGTACAAGTCTGTTTATCTATGATCTCTTTGGGGTACAAACCCAGCAATGGTATGGCTGGATCAAAGGGCAGGCAGTCTTTTAGAGCTCTTTGGGCATTGTTCCAAATTGCCATCCAGAATGATTGGATCAGCTCACAATTCCACCAGGAATGCATTAATGACCCAATTTTGCCACATCCCTTCCAACATTCATTATTCTCCACTGCTATCATGTTAGCAAATCTGCTAGGTGTGAGGTGGTACCTCAGAGTTGTTTTGATTTGCATTTCTATAATTATTAGAGATTTAGAACACTTTCTCATGTGCTTATTGATAGTTTGGATTTCTTTATCTAAAAATTGCCTATTCATGTCCCTTGCCCATTTATCGATTGGGGAATGGCTTGATTTTTTATACAATTGATATAGCTCCTTGAATATTTGCGTAATTAGATCTATGTCAGAGTTTTTTGTTATAAAGACTTTTTCACAATTTGTTGTTTCCCTTCTGATTTTGGTTGCATTGTTTGGGTTTGTACAAAAAAATTTTTATTTAATATAATCAAAATTATTTATTTTATATTTTCTAATTTTTTCTAACTCTTCCTTGGTTTAAAATTTTTTCCCTTTCCAATAGATCTGACAAGTATTCTGTGTTTACTTAATTTATTTATAGTTTCCTTCTTTATATTCAAATCATTCACCCATTCTGAATTTATCTTGGTGTAGGGTGTGAGATGTTGATCTAAACCTAATCTCTCCCATATTGTTTTCCAATTTTCCCAACAGTTTTTGTCAAATAGTGGATTTTTGTCCCAAAAGTTGGGCGCTTTGGCTTTATCATACACTGTCTTGCTGACATCACTTACCCCAAGTCTATTCCACTGATCCTCCCTTCTCTCTCTTTCCCAGTACCATACCGTTTTGATAACTGCTCCTTTATAGTATAGTTTAATATCTGATACTGCTAGGCCACCTTCCTTCATGTTTTTTTCATTATTTCCCCTGATATTTTTAATCTTTTGTTCCTCCAAATGAACTGAGTTATAGTATTTTCTAATTCAGTAAAAAAGTTTTTTGGTAGTTTGATAGGTATGGCACTAAATAGGTAAATTAATTTGGGTGTAATGGTCATTTTTATTATGTTAGCTCGTCCTACCCATGAGCAATCAATGTTTTTCCAATTGTTTAGATCTAGTTTTAATTGTTTGGAAAGTGTTTTATATTTCTGTTCATATAATTCCTGTGTTTGTTTTGGTAGATAGATTCCTAAGTATTTTATATTGTCTAGGGTGATTTTAAATGATGTTTCTCTTTCTACCTTTTGCTGCCGTGATGTGTTGGAAATATATAGACATGCTGATGATTTAAGTGCATTTATTTTGTATCCTGCAACTTTGCTAAAGTTGTTGATTATTTCTACTAGCTTTTTAGTTGATTCTCTAGGATTTTTTAAGTAGACCATCATATCATCTGCAAAGAGTGATAGAACGATAGCTTAGTCTCCTCATTACCTATTTCAATACCTTCAATTTCTTTTTCGTCTCTGATTGCTACTGCTAGTGTTTCTAGTACAATGTTAAATAATAGAGGTGATAATGGGCATCCTTGTTTCACTCCTGATCTTATTGGGAAAGCTTTTAATTTATCCCCATTGCATATGATGCTTGTTGATGGTTTTAGGTATATACTGTTTATTATTATGGAAAGGTTCTTCTATTCCTATACTTTCTAGTGTTTTCAATAGGAATGGATGTTGTATTTTGTCAAAGGTTTTTTTCAGCATCTATTGAGATAATCATTTGGTTTTTGTTTGTTAGCTTGTTGATATGGTCATTTATGTGGATGGTTTTCCTAATGTTGAACCATCCTTGAATTCCTGGTATAAATCCCACCTGATCATGATGGATAACCTTCATGATCACTTGTTGGAGTCTTTTTGCTAATATTCTATTTAAGATTTTTTTGCATCTATGTTCATCAAGGAGATTGGTCTATAGTTTTCTTTCTCTGTTTTTGATCTACCTGGCTTTGGGATCAGTACCATATTTGTATCATAAAAGGAGTTTGGTAGAACTCCTTCTTTGCTTATTATGTAAAATAGTTTGTATAGTATTGGAATTAGTTGTTCTTTGAAGGTTTGATAGAAGGGGGCAGCTGGGTAGCTCAGTGTAATGAGAGTCAGGCCTAGAGACGGGAGGGCCTAGGATCAAATCCGGCATCAGACATTTCCCAGCTATGTGACCCTGGGCAAGTCACTTGACCCCCATTGCCCACCCTTACCACTCTTCCACCTATGAGCCAATACACAGAAGTTAAGGGTTTAAAAAATGAAGGTTTGATAGAATTCACTTGTGAATCCATCTGGTCCTGGAGATTTTTTATTAGGGACTTCTTTGATGGCTTGTTCAATTTCTTTTTATGATATGGGATTATTTAAGTATTCTATTTCTTCTACTGTTAATCTAGGCAATTTATATTTTTATAAATATCCATCTCACCTAAGTTGCTATACTTATTGCCATATAATTGGGTGAAATAGTTTTTAATGATTGCCTTGATTTCCTCTTCATTAAAGGTGAGTTATCCCTTTTCATCTTTGATACTGTTAATTTGGTTTTCTTCTTTACTTTTTTTTATTAGATTTACCAGTACTTTTTCTATTTTATCTGTTTTTTTTTCAAAATACCAGCTTCTAGTATTATTTATTAATTCAATAGTTCTTTTACTTTCAATTTCATTGATTTCTCCTTTAATTTTTATAATATCTAATTTGGTCTTTAGCTGGGGATTTTTTAATTTGCTTACTTTCTAGTTTTTTAATTTGCATGTCCCATTCATTGATCTTTGTCCTCTCTAATTTGTTAATACATGCACTCAAGGATATAAATTTCCCCTTGAGTATTGCCTTAGCTGCATCTCATAGAGTTTGGTAAGATGTCTCATCATTGTCATTCTCTTCAATAAAATTATTGATTGTTTCTATGATTTCTTCTTTAACTAACTGGTTTTGTAGAATCATGTTATTTAAGTTCCAATTAGTTTTTGATTTGCCTATCCATGTGCCCTTACTAATTATTATTTTTATTGCATTTTGATCTGAAAAGGTTACATTTATTATTTCTGCTCTTTTGCATTTGTTTGCAATGTTTCTATGCCCTATTACATGGTCAATCTTTGAGAATGTACCATGTGCAGCTGAAAAGAAGGTGTATTCCTTTTTGTCCCTATTTATTTTTCTCTACATATCTATTATAAATATAATTTTTCTAGGATTTCATTCACCACTCTTATCTCTTTCTTATTTATTTTTTGGTTTGATTTATCTAGATCTGAAAGAGGAATATTTAGATCTCCCACTAGTATACTTTTACTATTTCCTTCTTGAGCTCTGCCAGTTTCTCCTTTAGGAATTTGGATGCTATACCATTTGGTGCATACATGTTGAGTGCTGTTATTTCCTCATTGTATATACTGCCTTTTATTAGGATGTAATTACCTTCCCTGCCTCTTTTAATCAGATCTATTTTTTCTTTGGCTTTGTCAGAAATCATGATTGCCACTCCTGCCTTCTTTTTCTCAGTTGAAGTCCAAAAGATTTTGCTCCAGCCCTTGACCTTAAAGCTGTGTATGTTGTAGTATAGAGAAGGGGTCATATAGTTTTTTCTAGCTTTGGCTGAGTTCCAAAAGCTGTTAGGAGTTTGGAATCTTGAGGAAAAGAGAGTTGATTAAGGTCTCCCATGGAGGAAGGTTGTCTGATCAGCCGAGATGCTTCCTTACCTAGCTGTAGTATTGAAATTTAGCCTAGCTTTGATATATTTACTTAAGAAATTATTATTTTGGATAAACCCTTTATATCTTCCTTCCCTAAAATTATTTCCTACCTTCCCTCCCCTACCTTATATGTCTGTGGAGTTAATAAGGAGAGTAATTAGAGAGGAGTTCAAAATCTGTGAAGGGTTAATTGTTATTTGACAGTATTAGATATAAAGAAACTAGTCAGTCATCTTTTATTCCCTTTAGTTTTCAATAGTATTTTGTAAGTTGAGTTAAAGGCTGCTCCTTACTCAGACTTCATCTTTGCCTCCCTTCCCCCACCTGAGGTTCCTGAGACAACTGTTAGGGCTTTCCTTTGATCCACTTTCCTGCCAAGTCATCCTTTAAAGATAATAAACCCTTTTGTATTTCAACAGACCTATTAGTATAATTGACTGTTAGTTATTAAGAAAGGGAAGAAGAGGGGAAGAACCAACATACTCTGGGCTTAAAGGGAAGCCGGGGTATCCATCTTGGAGGAAGGTGTAACTTCAAAACAAGTCCCTTCCTGTGAAATTAACTGAGCACATATACTAAAAAAGGAACTCAGCCAAAGCTAGAAAAAACTATATGACCCCTTCTCTATACTACAATGTCCACCCACCTCATATGTGTTTCTTGTAGACCACATATGGTAGGATTTTGGTTTCTAATCCACTCTCCTATTTGCTTCCTTTTTGTGGGCAAGTTCATCTCATTCACATTCAGGGTTATAATCATCAGTTGTGTATTCCCCAACATTTTGGCATCCTCTCCTAGTTCTACCTCTTCTTCTTATGCGATTTCCTTTTAAACCAGTAGTTTGTTTTAAACCAGTCACCCTCGTCCCCTCCCTTGATTCACTTCCCTTTCCACCCCATCCCTTTTTATTCCCATCTTATTATTTTTAAGGCC
This sequence comes from Gracilinanus agilis, assembly GCF_016433145.1. Classification (NCBI taxonomy): domain Eukaryota; kingdom Metazoa; phylum Chordata; class Mammalia; order Didelphimorphia; family Didelphidae; genus Gracilinanus; species Gracilinanus agilis. The sequence goes on from NC_058135.1 coordinate 102,778,417, forward strand.
TAATGAATTCTCTCCCCTTTCTCTTCCCCTCCCTTTATGAACTCTCTACCTCACTCCCTCCTCAGTTTATCCCTTCTGACTTTATCCATAGGGTTAGATAGGATTTGATATCCCACTTAGTCCTGGCCTTTTCTGTGCAAATACTTGGAAATCTTCTATCTTGTTGAATTCCCATACTTCCCCCGGAAGTATATAGTCAGTTTTGATGGGTAGGTGATCCTTGGTTGTAGACCCAGTTCTCTAGCCTTTCTGAATATCATATTCCAAGCCTTGAGGTCTTTTAGTGTGGAGGCTGCTAGATCCTGTGTGATCCTGATTGGTGCTCCTTGATATCTGAAGTGTCTCTTTCTGGCTTCTTGAAAAATTTTTTCTTTTACTTGGAAGCTCTTGAATTTGGCTATTATATTCCTGGGGGTTGTATTTTCAGGGTTTAGTGTAGAGGGTGATCTATGGGTCCTTTCAATGTCTATATTTCCCTCTTGTTGAAGAACTTCAGGGCAGTTTTGTTGGATGATCTCTTGTAGTGTGGAGTCCAAATATCTATTAATTTCTTCTTTTTCAGGAAGACCAATGATTCCCAAATTATTTCTTCTATACCTATATTCTTGATCTGTCATTTTCTCAGTGAGCTATTTCATGTTTCCTTCTATTTTATCAGTCTTTTGAATTTGATTTATTTGTTTTTGCTGTCTTGAAAGATCATTGGTTCCTACTTCCCCAATTCTGGTCTTTAGAGACTGGTTTTCTGCTATAATCTTTTGATTTTCCTTTTTGATTTGGTCTATTCTGTTTTTCATAGTTTCCTCTAATTTGCTTATCATTTCTTTTGATTTTGGGGGATCTTTCCCCAATTGGGAGTTTCTGTTTTTTAACCTGTTAATTTCCTTTTGAGCTATTTCCTACTTCTCTCACCAAATATCTTACATCTTTCTCATGATCTCAGATTTGAACTCTTCAAGAGCTTGTGACCAATTTACATTTTGGGGGTAAGATTTGTTCTCTTCTGCTGTTTGCTCTGTTGTCTGTATTTTTTCTGTGTAAAAGTTGTCAAGTGTTAAAGATTTCTTCTTGATCTTTCTCTTTTTGAGGTTCTTGTGCCTGGCTTGTCATTATTATTATTTCTTTCTCAGTCAGAAATCTGGGTGAGGTGGACAGGCTCTCTGCCTGTCCTATCGAGCTGTGGAGCAGCTTTTGTCTGAGTCACAGTGCTTTGTGCCCTCTTAGTTTTATCCTCATGCCCAGGGTTGGTCTGCGCTCTTTAAGCTCCTAAGATCTCAAGTCTAGTTGTTCTCAGGGTTAAGCCACCTGGTGGATCCCTTGCTTACTCCTCTGCCCAAAGCTCCTTTAACAGTCTCACAGTGCTTCTTCCACAGTCATGCAACCCTCTGCACTGGGTCCCCACCCAAGGTCCACGCCTGAGCTCAATGTCCATGCCTGTTCTCAAGGTCTGTGTTCAAAGTCCATTTCTTTAGCCTCTTGGGGTCTTAAGTCTTGCTGCTCTCAGGAGCAGGCCCAGGTAGGTGCCAAGAACTTAATGAATACCCCAAACTTGCTGTAACTCTTAGGCACTGGCTTTGGCACTGTAGGTGGAGGTATGGGGGTTGCTCAGTTTGCATTTTAGTGAGAGCTATTTCACGCCCTAATAGTATGGAAATGCCCTGATCCCACATACCTTCAATGCTGCACCCTGTTGTGGGGTCCCTTCGTTCATCTGGATTTGTTTTATATCCTCTTGAGGAGTCCTATATGTGCGGGTTAGGAGAGGTTAAGCAACTGCTTCTATCCTGCTGCCATCTTAACCCGGAATGCCCATTACATTGGATTTTACCACAGTGTATCAGCCTCTGTGTATAATGTTCTCCTAGTTCTGCTCCTTTCACTCTGGAAAGACCTCAGTTCACATGGAATTCCTCCAGTTCCTTATTTCTTTGAGCACAATAGTATTCCATCAGCAACAGATACCACGATTTGTTCATCCATTCCCCAATTGAAGGACATATCCTAGTTTTCCAGGTTTTTGCCACCACAAAGAACGTGGTTATAAATATGCCCAAAGAGTGCTAAAAGACTGCCTGCCCTTTGATCCATCCATACCACTGCTGGGTTTATACCCCAAAGAGATCATAAGGAAAAAGACTTGTCCAATCCATTTTAGCAGGACCAGAATTTAAATATGTACCATGAGCTCTCACCCCTAGTGTTGCCACTCAAGGTGGTACTCCCTTTGTGGGAATGCACAGTAATGTATGGGTTTTGCTTTGTCTTCTCTCTTCTTCCTTTCTTTTCCTCCTTTCTTCTTCTCTTTGCTTTTTGCCTTTCTAATTCTCTCAAGCTTGCTTCTCTCTTTTCTTCTCTCAGTCTCTGCTCATTTTTCAAAAAGGTCAAAAGGGGAGTTGTCTACAAAACTATTAATTCTTTATTTTTTTTCTTCTCTTGCTTCTAACAGTCTCTACAGTAGATGTCAGTTTCTCATCATCTTCACAATAGATTACCAAAATTTACTTTTATTCTTAATCTTCAACAATAATCCCAGTTTGGACATCTTTTTTTCTCATGGATTTTTTAGAAAAGTGTGAATTGCACTCTGCCAAGATACTCCTGACCTTTATGATCAATTAAAATAGTACCATCAAAAGATTCCTGAATAAAATAATGTCCTCTTGGTTTTCACAATAGATATGTGCTCTAAAAGAACAGAAGATATCAACCAGAATCAGTAGCAAACCTTCAAGGGCACAAACAACATTAATTGGCTTAAACAGTTCTAGGAGGTACCTAAATTTAATTCAATCAATCAATATTTATTAAGAGTGCCAGACACTATGCTAAGTAGTATTTAATGAGTACCTAGGCACCATCAAGACACAGAAGTATACAATATAGTTCCCATTCTCTGGAAACTTACAACCCTGCTATAAAGTCAGGGGATTGGAATGTTAAATACCAAAGATTTTGGCTTAAGGGCCAAAATGAGAATTATAGATACTAAACACTGTTGAAATCCCTGCCTCCTCGTATCAACCCAGAAATCACTTCCTCTATGAAGGCTCCTCTGAACCCTAGGTGAAAGTAATCCACCTCCCTCAAATTTCTCTTTGAAATTTGCTTGGATCTCTCTTTTGTACTCATCTCACTCTCCCTACAATTCAATAAATATTTCACAAATGTTTCATAAAGCTACCATAGACAGGGCATCATCTTGAGTACTGGGATTATTGGTTTGTATTCTTTCCATCCCTGAACCCATCACACCTAAATTGTAAACTTCTTGAGTGGTGTGCTACAGGGCAAAGAACCCTGAAACTAGATTCAGGTCAGGAAGACCTGGATTTGAAAGCTACCTTTGACACTTACCTCCTTTAATCTCTATCTTTACACTTCAGACCTGAAGGTTTGAATCCTGCCTGATGCTCTTTCAGAATGACAGGCATGTCACCTAACTAGCCTAACCTCATTTTCTCCACCTCTAAAATGAAGATAATAATTCCCGTAAGATCTTCTTCCTGGGTTTGTAATAAAGAAAGCTCTTTGCCACTCAGAAAATGCTGCATAAATGTGAGTACATGGTCTGAGTCAGATGTATCCTAGTATTCCCAGGTCCTTACAACATATTATGTGCTTTATAACTGCTTGATAAATCGAATTGAAGGGAAGAAAAGATCAAAAGGGTGGACAAGGGTGGGCTAGGGCAAAAGGCTTCTTAAGAAAGGGAAGAACTGAAAGCCTGAGAGTGTTTCAACACTTGGAGGAGAAATGGGAGCAAGGGGTCTGCTGGGAAATTGTGTAACAACTGGGTCTCTGAGAAGAAGAAAAAACACCACGAAGTTCACATGGCACACTTTTAAATTTAATCATCCTTACTAACATAATCTCCATTACTTTCTTAAGGCTAGACAATCAACAGAACAATAAATCAAATTCTGATTTGTAGCATGATTTCTGAAGTGTAAATACACACGCTGAAAATGGAACAATGGGTTCTCAAGAGCCAGTCAAGCTGACTCCAGCCCACTCCCAGACAGGAGAATCTGTGTGCCAAACAAGGAGGGGAAGCAGCATGGATAATGATGGAAAGGAAAGGGACGAGCTCTGTGAAGGGAAGGACAATTTGCTCCATCAAAACTAGCTTCCTTTCCTGACATCCATATTTCTTCTGTTTCTTTAAAAGCCTCCACCATAACACTAGTCATTTAAAGGCAAAACCTTCCAAATTCTCTTTGACTCATACCTTTCCTTAATCTCCTCTATCTGATCTGTCAGGACCCTGGGGGGAAGGTAGGCGGCTGACTGGGTACAAGGGGAGTAACCTGGAAGCTAAGGCCAGCTGCAGGAGGAGATACCACCAGGTGCAACCAGGTATCTTAGGGCCCTCTAGGCTTCCCTCCTTCATAATTACAGAATGAAAGGCTTGTCTTTTGTGAAGGGAATTAGGGAGAAAATGGGGCAGATATTTTTGGCTACAGGGAGATCCCTCCCTAGTCCCCAAAATCAGATGTTGCCCAAATAGAGCCAAAAGATAAATTTGCTTTGCAAGTTAGAGAGTGCCTGAGGAGTGTGGGTCATAAGAGAGCTTCCCTACACCCTTCTGCAGTCACCTTCCCCTGACCCTTCCACTCCCTCTGTCCTAAGACTCTCTGATGCCCGAAGTGGATCCTCTGAAAATCCTGCTGTCACACCTAGATCAGGCAACCCACAGAGTATGCCTGCTCAGAGAAACTGGGTGGGGAAAAGAAAATAAGCCTTGGGTCATGATTGGGGGTGGGGGTGAGATGTAAGCACCTGGGCTGGTCCTTCTCTCTGATCGGTCAGGACCCTGTTGTTAGGGAATAAAATCCAGAATTTTTGTCTCTTAATATATATTTAGTTAACCTGTTTATGATGGAGATTTATAAGTACCTGCTTGGAAAAGGTCAAATTCCTCAAAGTGGGGAGGGGAATGGAAGTGTTGATGGTTGTACTAGGTGTTACAAAAATTAAACTGGGGTACCTAGATAGCACAGTGGATAGACTCCCAGGTCTGGCATTGGGAGGACCTGGGTTCCAATCTGCCCTCAGATGCTTCTTAGATGTGTGACCCTGTGCAAATCCCTTAAGTCCATCTGCCTAGCCCTTACCCTTCTATCTTAGAGTTGTTACTAAGATAAAAAGGATGGAAGGAAGGAAGGAAGGAAGGAAGGAAGGAAGGAAGGAAGGAAGGAAGGAAGGAAGGAAGGAAGGAAGGAAGGAAGGAAGGAAGGAAGTAAAGTGAGAGATGATGGTTTGAGCACGATAAATTTTTTTAATCAGAATAGCAGTAACTTATAAATTCGGTGAATGGTCTCTTAATGGCCAAAGACTCTAAAGTAGAGCTCACCAGTCTTACTATAGTTTTGGGGAGCACAAAGATTGGTCACAGATTAGACAACATCATGGGGGTAGGGACATGATAGGTTACTTTAAAAAAAGAAGCCTAGGGCTAGTGACCAACCCTTTCTGACAAAATATTATTTTATGGGACCAATCAAGATCTTTTTTTAAATTTATTTTTATTTTATTGATTAATTATGAAAATTTTCCATGGTTACATTATTAATGTTCTTTCTCTCCCCTCCTCTCATCCCCCTCCCATAGTCAACACACAATTCCACTGGGTTTTACATGTGTCAGGGAACAATCATCATCTTGAAGACCTGAGTTAGAAGACTCTCTGGTGTCTAGAAGGGTTGGGAGATAAGATTCAAAGATAGGTGAGGATGAACAATATACCTTTTGGGGATGATAATTTTTGTGAGACTAATCAAACAGATATCCATGAGGCATCCCAGAGGAATAACTGCATGAGAAATAGAAGCCTTTCTTTTAAATTTACTTTAAACTAGCTCAACTGGATTTCTGAGTTTAACTCAAGTCAATTGGATACAGCCCTAATTATAAAGTTAAAACTGCATAAAATCAGCTACACTGTAGAAATCAAAACAGAAGAAATCAGAGGTAATATTAATTTTGTTTTTTCACATAGGTATCTACAAAACTAAAATCTCAGCAGAACTTAACCTAAATCTCTCTTCTTTCAATTATTTAGGATATGGTACCTACAACTCTCCCAAAACATTATGGGAAACCTTAGACTTCCTTTTAGTCTGACCAAGAGTTTATAAATATTTTCTATAAGACTCATAACTCTGACAAGCCCTAGACTAAGAATTCCCCTTATTGATGTGTATCTTTAAAGCCTATGGAGCAAGGATTCTTATCCTGAGGTCTGTAAGATAGATAGATAGATAGATAGATAGATAGATAGATAGATAGATAGATAGATAGATAGATAGATAGACAGACAGACGCATTTGTATCCGTATGTATATATGTACATATACTCATATTGCTCTATATGAGTGATGGCAAGCCTTTTAGAGACCATGTGCCATGTCCCACCATTCTCTCTGAGTGCCAGGCACACTCTGCCCGCCTTTCCCCACACAGGGGAGGGAGAAAAGGCTCCCATTGGGCTGCTGGGCAGAGGGGTGGGTGAAGTGAGGAATGTCCTTAGTGATTGTAGAAAGGGGGAGGGAAGCAACAAAGCTCTCTGCTCTTCTCCAGCTGTGCCACCTGTGAGCTGCCCACCTTACCCCCTATGTGCTCCCATTGGGCTACTGGGCAGAGAGGTGGGGAAAAATGTCATCAGGAGGATGGTTCATTATTAAGAAAACCATTCACATAATTGGCCATATCAACAAGCAAACCAACAAAAATGACATGATTATCTCAATAGATGCTGAAAAAGCTGTTGACAAAACACAACATCCATTCCTATTGAAAACACTAGAAAGTATAGGAATAGAAGGACCTTTCCTAAAAATAATAAATAGTATATATCTTAAACCATCAGCAAGCATCATCTGCAATGGGGATAAATTAGAAGTCTTTCCAATAAGATCAGGAGTGAACAAGGATGCCCATTATCTCCTCTATTATTTAACATTGTACTAGAAATACTAGCAGTAGCAATTAGAGAAGAAAAAGAAATTGAAGGTATTAAAATAGGCATTGAGGAGACCAAGCTATCACTCTTTGCAGATGATATGATGGTCTACTTAAAAAATCCTAGAGAATCAACTAAAAAGCTAGTACAGATAATCAACAACTTTAGCAAAGTTGCAGGATACAAAATAAACACACATAAATCATCAGCATTTCTATATATTTCCAACACATCTCAGCAGCAAGAAGTGAAATGCCATTTAAAATCACCCTAGACAAAATAAAATACTTAGGAATCTATCTGCCAAGAGATACACAGGAATTATATGAACACAATTACAAAACATTTTCCACACAATTAAAACTAGATCTAAACAATTGGAAAAATATTAATTACTCCTGGGTAGTATGAGCTAACATAATAAAAATGACAATCCTACCCAAATTAATCTACTTATTTAGAGCCATACCTATCAAATACCAAGAAACATTTTTACTGAATTAGAAAAAAAAAACTTTAACAAAGTTCATTTGGAAGAACAAAAGATCAAGAACATCAATGGAAATAATGAAAAAATGTGAAGGAAGGTGGCCTAGCAGTAGCAGATCTTAAACTGTACTATAAAGCAGTTGTTGACAAAACAATATGGTACTGGGAAAGAGACAGAAGGGAGGATCAGTGGAATATACTTCGGGTAAGTGACCTCAGCAAGACAGGCTATGATAAACCCAAAGAGCCCAAATTTGGGTTCAAAAATCCACTATTTGACAAAAACTGCTGGGAAAATTTTGGAAAACAATACAGCAGAGATTAGGTTTAGATCAACACCCTACGCCAGGATAAAATCAGAATGGGTGAATGACTTGAATATAAAGAAGGAAACTATAAGTAAATTAGGTGAACACAGAATAGTATATTTGTCAGATCTTTGAGAAAGGAAAGATTTTAAGACCAAGTAAGAGTTAGAAAAAATTACAAAATGTATAATAAAAATTTTTGATTACATTAAATTAAAAAGGTTTTATATAAACAAAATTAATGCAACCAAAATTAGAAAGAAAGCAACAAACTGGGAAAAAATCTTTATAACAAAAACCTCTGACAAAGGTCTAATTACTCAAATTTATAAGGAGTTAAATCAATTGTCTAAAAGATCAAACCATCCCCTAAATGATAAATGGGCAAGGGACATGAATAGGCAATTTTCAGATAAAGAAATCAAAACTATCAATTAGCACATGAAAAAGTGCTCTAAATCTCTAATAATTATAGAAATGCAAATCAAAACAACTCAGAGGTATCACCTCACACCTAGCAGATGTAATAATAAAGAGACCCAGTAACTGATGTTATGATAAAGGGGAGATAGAGAGAGTCTGTATGGTGAGTCTCTCTTCCTGCTCTCCCCTTGGGCTGAATATACACTGGGAGACTTTAAGGGGGTGTCACCCCGAAACTGGGTGACCTGGATGGTCATGCCACCCCTCAAGAGTTGGGGGCAAGGCTTCCCTATAAGATGAGGTATGTGGTACCCCAATCCAATCCTGAATAAGGACGGAGTTCACACAAACTTCCCCCTGATCAGTTAAATTCACAGCAGGTGGTCCGGCTTCAAGATGGAGGCAGACAGTCCAAGCTGTGGTTCTCCTCTCTTTCATAGTCTGTCAGGCACTCTGGAACACTATCTGCCTGATGAATGGCTTTTATTATTCGCAATTCAAGGATTGAGGAAAGAGATGAAGGGCAGAGGGATTTTGGGGGTGCCCTCTTCTATATTTCTATGGGGTCTCTCACTCAGGAGGGAACCTTTGGGGTTCCCGCTTCTAAGCTTCTTCCCCTTCCCCTTCTCCTGTTTCTATTTCTCTCCTTTTCAGTTTCTATCCTTTTCTATAATTGTAACTTTTGACTGAAAGGGGGTCTCTCAGCAAGGTTGGGTAATGGGAGAAGGAGTCTAAGAGATGCTCCCAAAATGGAGTGCAGAAACTTAGCTAACTCTATGGTTGAAGTCTTGCTGGGAGAGAAGTGATGGGATGCCTCTGACCAGGGAATCAGGGTTTCAGTTTCCAAAGAAGATCCTCAGGAAGCCCTCAGGACTGGATCTGTGCTGGGATGTCCTCCTCCTCTCTCCTCACAGTCCTCTGCCAGAAGCCCTCTCCTCTCTTCCTTCCTCTGAAGAATTACCCAGAATTCTCTCTGGTCTCTCAACTGTCAGTAACTGTCACCAACTGCTTTCTCTGGCTCCTTTCCCCATCCCCTTTGTACAAATCCCATCCTTACACAGATTGGCTAACATGATAGCAAAGGAAAGTAATGAATGTTGGAGGGGATGTGGCAAAATTGGGACATTAATGCATTGCTGGTGGAGCTGTGAACTGATCCAGCCATTCTGGATGGCAATTTGGAACCATGCTCAAAGGGCTATAAAAGACTGCCTGCCCTTTGATCCAGCCATAGCACTGCTGGGTTTATATCCCAAAGAGATCTCTAAACAAGCACCCTAGTGTAAATATCAATAACATGGAAATAGGTCTTGATCAATGACACATGTAAAACCCAGTGGAATTGTGCATCAGCTATGGGAGGGGGAGGGGAAAGGGAGGGATAGAACATGAATCCTGTAATCATGAGAAAATGTTCTAAATGAATTAATTAAATAAAATTTAAAAAATATTATCAGGCACAGTGGGGAGGGGCAGGGGAGCACCTCAGCCCTAGTCCCTCTGCCTTTCTAGTAACAAACACTTGGGGGGAACAGTGGTTCATGTGCCCACAGAAAACAGAAAGCACTCTGTATGCCCCCTTTGGCACTCATGCCATAGGTTCTCCAGCTCTATCTGTTTTATACATATATTATTATGTGTATACGTATACACATACAATTGTATTTCATTCTAAGAGATTTCCCTTGTAATCTTATGTATTTTGTTTTATGCATTTAAGATCTGGAAAGAGTTCTCTTAGCTTCACCAGATTGCCAAAGGGGTCCATAAGGTCTTGGTGTCACTTTTGCAAAGTGAAGCATCTTCCCTCCTTTGAAACTGCTCTGCCTTCACACAGAGACTCAACCAGAAGCAGGCTTCGCATATCCTCTCTTTTTCAGAAAAAAAGTTACTTCTCCTCTCTTTAAATCAAGGATTCTTAACCTTCTCCATGCCATGGATCCTCTGACAGTTTTGTGAAGCCTATGAAAACCCTCTTAGAATAATGCTTTTAAATGCATAAAATATAGAAGATTACAAAGGAACTTATTATATTGAAATACACAAAGTTTTCAAACTATGGTAAAAGAATTTTGAAACATCTTATTAATTTTTTTAAGTTCATGGACCTGAGGTTGAGAAAACCTGCTAGCTATTCAAGATTGCTTTTTGCTAGTGCTTAGGCAGGGCAGTCTAGTCTGTCTTACCCCTATCAGTCTATCCTTTCAAAATTGTTTAAAAGGTAAGAGTCTTCCAAGAAAGACGGTGGAATGCTGGGAAAATTACAAAATATTCTAAGAAGTTTACAGACTGAAAAGTCAAAGATGAACCTATCTTCTTTGAATCTCTCTCAAAAACCACAACAGAAATACCAAAAAGAAGGAAAATTCCCAGAAATCTCTAAAAGAAAATTCAAAAATTACTAAAAGAAATGAACAAACCAAAGAAGGGCTATAATCCAATGAAAAACAATTATAGAATAAGGAAATTTATCAGTACCTCAAGGAGCTATTGTTTTGATGATGTAGAAACTCCCTCTATATACACAATTCTATAACTTAGATAGTCTTTGGGAATCACTGTTGCCTCTAAACATCTGGGCATGAACCTGAGGAAGATGGCAGAGGAACAATGTATTAAAATGACAGCAACAGTAGAATCAAAAGAAAAGCAAAAATGTTATCAGAACACAATAAAATAAGTAATAAATTTGAATGAATGAAAGAAATTTAGAATCATAAAGAAGAAGCAGAAGGAGAATGGAGGAAGGAAGAAAAAGGACTAGAGATATTCTTTCCCCCAAAAAATTACATCCTACCTGGACCTCTAAAGGCTTCCAGATACCATAGCATCATAGGCTTAGAGCCAGTTGGAACCTTAGATACCACCGAGCCAACCCTCTCATTTAACAGATTAAAAAAATGTGGCATGAAAAACTTAAATAACACAGAATCATACAAAATTGTAGATTTAGTTCCAGAAGGAACATTAGAGGTGATATAAGCCAATTCCCAGTTTTTATAGATGAGTAATAAATGAATCACATAAAAGGTAAGTGACTTGTCCAGGATCACTGAAATAGTATGTCTAAGAGGAATTGAACCCAGGTCCTCTTTATTCCAAGACCAGCCCTTTATATATTACACTTCCTCTGCATATCATGGTTCCCAGGAGTCAAACCAGGCTAATTGAGGGAAAACCAGGCATCCTAAACATTGTGCAACATGGGCAAGTTTTATTGAATTCTAGTACGGAATTACACACATCAAACCCATTCAAAGAAAACAGCTTCCCCCAACAACAAGCCCTGATAAAAAGGTCCAAATCCTATACGCCATTAAATATGTCAGAGATTCCTTGCCACAAGTTTTATTTGATTACAAGAATACAATAGAATTTTTCTCAGTCTTCATGAATAGAGGAGGCTCGTGAAGATTGACCTTTTCACAATTTAAAAACATTAAAGAGCACAAAACAAACCCCCCAAAAAATCAATGGAAAACCATGAATGTGGGTTGCAAATCCCTGTTCATGAACTAATTGCTGCTATGTTCCAACCACAAACCTTTGATGAGTTTGCCAACTTTCTTTACCTAAACATCTGGATGGAGAGCCTCCACCAAGCCTGGCCGGTATCCTTTATACAGCTCCCTAAAACATGTCAAGACAGAGAGAATGTCTCCATTAAAGAAATGTACATTAAAGAAACTGATCATCTAAATAATGCCAATAAAGAACAACCAAGGTTAAGAGAGAGAGATTTTCAAATCATTTCAATGGGTTAAAAAAAAATCACTTGGTCAATTGTATTAAATACATTGGCAGGCTGACACAGCCATTTTTAATAACTTCATTTCTAAATATAGCAAGTGAAAGGACATTTAAAAATAAAAATTAAGTGTAACCTTTTATGAAGTTACAAAGAAATTCATTTCCTCTCCATCAACTCAGAGAGCTACCATTAGGATCTAGCAAATATATCAACAAGCATTCGACTTTATTTTGCTGTTTCAAAGTGATCCTCAAAATAAAAGTCGCCTAAAAGTAAAAAAGCAGAGGAGATTTTCCTTTCTGGAGGACAGCTACATACCCAAGGGAAGCTGCTATTCTCAGCAGCTATATTACACCAATTGCTTTTTCTCTTTTATTTGTAAACTGCTGATGTCTAATATCAAAGGAGGACAATCTAAGTGTCGACCACAAGGAACATTTTAGGAAACTGAATGGCACTTTATCAGATCTTCTCTGTTTGAGACTAACTGGAACATTGAATCTTATCTTTAAAATCTCATGTTCTGCAAAGGCTATTTCAAAGAATCAGAGTCAGCACTACATTTTAGGTAATGAGATGAATTTATACATAAAATCCTTTTAAGTCTTGCATGCTAGTATTTAATGACATAAAAATAATAATGATGGCTGTCGATTTATAATGCTTTCAAATTTGCATTAATAATGGCTAATATAAATATGGTGCCTTACAGTTTGCAATAGAGGCAGCTAGATGGCATCAGCCTGGAAGCAAGAAGACTCAAGTTCAAATTTGGCTTCAGATGCTCCCTGTTTGACCCTGGGCAAGTCACTTAACCCTGTTTTCCCCAGTTTCCTCATCTGTAAAATAAGCTGGAGAAGGAAATGGCAAACCTCTCCAGTATCTTAAAAAAAGCAACTAATAAGGTCTCAAAGAAATAGAAACAGATGAACAACAACAAAGATTTGAAAAGTACTTTATATGTGTTTCATTTGATCCTCATAATACTCCTGGGAGGTAGGTGCTATTATTATACTTCTTTTGTAGATTAAAAAAGCTAATTATGTGACTAACCTAGGATCACACAGTTAGTAAATGTCTGAAGGCAAATTTAAACTTGGCTCTTCCTGACTTCAGGTCCAGTACTCTATCTACTGCACCTTTTGCCATCTAGCCACTCCTACAAATAGAATGTCAGCTTCTTGAAGGGAGAGACTGTCTCACTTTTATATTTGTATCCATACCAAATAGGACACTGTCTGGCACATAATAGGCACTTAATAAATGCCTGATGACTGATTTATTGACTGACTGATTCAATTTCGCAACAATTCTGTGAGGTAGGACTATGTATATTGTATATGTATATTTATATATGTATATGTATAAAATGTATCCCCATTTTACAGATGAGAAAATTGAGGTTCAGAGAAGTTAACTGACTTGCTCATGGTAACAAAGAAAATGCCAGATGCAGCATTTGAACTGAGGTCTCCTTAATTCTGCATCCAAACATTCTCTCTACTTGCTACACAATAGCTATTTTGATAAATATATTTTATAGATAGACAGAAAGACAGGTAGACATACAGACAGACAGAGAGATAGAGAGATAGACAGACAGACCGACAGACAGACAGACAGAGAGACAGAAAAGACTGATGATGAATAGAGAGACAGACAGCAGAGAAAGAGCTAGAAATAGATAGAGAGATGAAATCTTTATGGAATAAAGATATGGCCTGGACAGAATATGTAGAATGAGGGATGATTCCTTTATTTATTTTTTTTCTACTATAAGAGATTTAATTTAAAAGGTCCAAGAAGTGAATTTCTACTCCCCTTTATTCATCATTTATCACTGTTTCACATTTTCCCAGAATGTTCAGCTAATTTTTAAAAAGTGTTCTAAGTGTCCGCATTTATCAATAGATTTGTTTATGTGTGTTTATATTCGTATGATGAAGACTGTGAAGTAGTGGAAAGAGCTTTGGAATTCATTTCAGCAAATTGGGTTGCACATCCTTGCCTTGCCATTTGCTAACCTAGCAATGGTGGTGGTGTGACCCTACCTTCAGGCCCTTCTCCTCTGGGGGTGCTGAGCCACACACTTCTCTCCTCAGGTATAAGCTTCTCTGCAGCCACTCTCCCAGCTTGTTCCAGAAACCAGAAGTGTTTTTCTTTTCAAACTGGACTATTAAGAAACAATGGAAAGAAAAGTGGTGAAGAACATCCCCAATATAAGCCCAGTTAGACTGGCCGTTCCAGCCATTATTAATCATTCATTGCCTAGATTATAATTAATCTTTCTCTGCCATGGAAAATTATAAGAATGAAACAATTCTCTTCCTTCATCTCTAAATCTTTATCTAAAAGATTAATGGCAAAAATACAGATACAAAACCTTTCTTTCTCCTCCAAGATGCTTTCCCAGTTGCCCCTTTCCCACTACATTTGAGTGATAGCATACATGGATGAGGAATCTAGTGATTAACAGTGTCTTATTAGGGGCAGCTATGTGATTCTGTAGATAGAGTGTTGGACCTGGACTCAGAAACACCTAAGCTCAAATGTGGCCTCAGACACTCAAGCAAATCATATACCCCTATTTACCTCAGTTTCCTCATCTGTAAAATGAGTTGGAGAAGGAAATGGCAAACCACTCCAGTATCTTTTCCAAGAAAACCTCAAAAAAGATCACAAAGAGTCAGACACGACTAAACAACATCAGGATTGCTTACTTTAAGGGATAAAGTTGTTTTTTAAATTTGAAGAAACTAAGAAAGCCTCTTATACTCTGCACCCAGAAGGGTACTAGGTTTTTGTCTGCCCCATTAGAAAAAGGAGAAAAGAAAAAGTGAGGATGCAAATCAAAACAACTCTGAGGTACCACCTCACGCCTAACAGATTGGCTAAAATGATAGTAGGGGAGAGAAATAAATGTTGGAGGGGATGTGGCAAAATTGGGACATTAATGCATTGCTGGTAGAGTTGTGAACTGATCCAACCATTCTGGAGGAAAATTTGGAACTATGCTCAAAGGGCTACAAAAGAAAGCCTGCCCTTTGATCCAGCCATACCCTTGCTGGGTTTGTACCCCCAAAGAGATCATAGATAAACAGACTTGTACGAAAATATTTATAGCAGTGCTTTTTGTGGTGGCAAAAAACTGGAAAAGGAGGGTATGTCCTTCAATTGGGGAATGGCTGAACAAACTGTGGTATATGCTGGTGATGGAATACTATTGTGCTAAAAGGAATAATAAACTGGAGGAATTCCGTGTGAACTGGAAAGACCTCCAGGAATTGATGCAGAGCGAAAGGAGCAGAGCCAGAAGAACATTGTACACAGAGACTGATAGACTGTGGTAAAATCGAATGTAATGGACCTCTGTACCAGCAGCAATGCAATGACCCAGGACAATTCTGAGGGATTTATGGATAAGAATTCCACATTCAGAGGAAGAACTGCAGGAGTGGAAACACAGAAGAAAAACAGCTGCTTGAACACATGGGTTGAAGTGGACATGATTGGGGATGTAGACTCGAAACTACCACACCAATGCAACTATCAACAATTTGGAAATAGGTCTTGATCAACGACACATGTTAAAACCAGTGGAAATGTGCATTGGCTATGGGGGGGGGGAGTCGGGGGTGAAGGGGAAATTAAGAGCATGAACCATGTAACCATGTTAACTTTTCTAAAAAATAAATATTATTAAATGGAAAAAAATCTCTTCCAGTTCTAAATCTGATGATGCTTGAATGATCTTACAGAGAGAACTGTGTTATCCTTGCATAGTGAGTCTATATAGGCATTATTCTTTTAATAAGTTTAGGTTTGAAAAATCTCTATTTAAGTTTTAAATATCCTCATTTCCCTCTTGATAAAGACTATGTTTTACCATTGACTTTGTTTCTCTTTATAAAACATGAGCAATAGGTCATCAATTAGGACTTAGTTCTGATATCAGTGATGGTGCTTCTATAAAATGTTCATTTCAATTCAGTTATTTTTCAGTCAGATGCAATTCTTTGTGGCCATTTTTGAGGTTTTCTTGACAAAGATAAAAAGTGATTTGCCAGCTCATTTTACAGATGAGGAAACTGAGGCAAACAGGATTGAGTGACTTGCCCAGAGTCCCACAGCTAGTAAGTAGCTGAGGCCAGATTTGAACTCTGGAAGATGAGTCTTCCTAGTTCCAAGCCCAGCACTAATTGTGCCACTTAACTCCCTTAAAATGTTAATACTTTGCCTCTTCTGGGCTGCTCAACAAGCCCCATATTGAAAATGATATTGGTTGATGGCAGGTTCATACATCTTGGCTATAACTTTGGACTTGGCCTTTAAAAAGAAGAACAGAAACACCCAAATAGGGGCCCAAAGGAAAAGAAAAACTAAACAAAAACAGATTTCACACCCTAAAAGGAAATCAGTGCAACTAAACCCCTTTTTGGGAACCACAAGAATGCATCCACTAATAGCAAAGAACTCTGGGGTCAAGAAGGGAACCGCAGGAATCTAAGCCAGAGGAAATGGAGTGGCAGTGGTGAAGCAATGGAGATCTTGGAGCAAATCAAAGACAGAACCAAGGAACATCAAAGAACAAAGACATGAGGAAGAAGAGCATACTTGGACTTCTGTCTTCATTGCAATAGTGAATTACATGAATTGTGCAGATTAGGGGATGGAGCTTAAGTCTCTAGAAACTCTAAGTGCCTTCCCCTTAAGAAAGAAAATATTCAAATACTGGGTAAGATTTTAAGTCTAAAAGACTGAATAGAGGTTGGAGAGGTGAGCTAAGTGGGATGGTGCCATCTTTGATGTCACACCTCTGATATTGCCCTCATTAACTGTGGGGTTTACAGTAAAGCCCCACTCATCCCACCAAGCCTAAAACACAAATTCATGAACTTTTCAAAATTTTCAGGAGTCTCTCACAAACTACATAGCACAATAACCCAGTATTCACAGAGGCTGTCCCAAGTTTGTTCAGCCATCTTCCTTGGTCACTCCATCCATACTTTTGAAAACCCAGACAAGTGGCCCATCAGGTCAGATCTCATAACTGCAAAGGGCTGACATTACATCATAAATCTTAAGAGTTACAAAGCACTTTTTATACATTATCACATTTAAGCCTCACACTATTATTATCCCCATTTTACATGTGAAAAAGTTGAGGTTCAAATAGGTTACGTGGATTGCTCAGTATCACATGGCTAATAAGTATATTAGGTATACTCAAATTCAACTTTTCCTGATTATACATTCAGCAGATTTGCCCCTATGCCACACTGCCTGTCCTGCAGTCTTATGGTGGGTATGAATGCTGTGAATAGTGATCACACAAAGTTGATGGTATCCAGGACTCTGATCATGGTAGACTCAGATTTTCCTGCTTTTTTTTAATGAAAGGGACTAAGCTTCTTGTGAAGAAGAAAGCACTCAGTGAATCACTTCTTTTGACTCTTCAAGAAATCACACAGAGCTGCCATCTTCGCTAAAGTCAACAAGTCATCTGGCTGGCTGGGATCTGGGCATTCAGGACCAGCTTGGGGGCATAATCAGTCCATGTGGGGACAGTTTCTCTGCCTTAAGAGTACCAAACACATATGAATAATCCAGATACTGGAGAAAGAAAGAAAGATTGATTTAGCATCCAACTAAACCAATGACTCAATGGAGCAGATATCTGACCTAAGCAATGTGCTGGGAATGGAATACAACCTTCCCAGGAGCTCACCTTTTTACTAAATTATACAGCACCAACTAACCAATCCCCAGCACTAAGGGAAGGACCAGTGAACAAAAGGACTATGTCTTGTTTCCTATACATGATAACCTATCTCCTATCTTTGAGCCTCTTCTTTTACTGGCCTTTTTTGTTCTCTTACTTCTACTCCCTTGAATCCAAACTTTTCTTTAAGATGGGCTGAAGTGAAGAAGAGCTAGGTAGCACAGTGCTTAGATGAAACAATACCTGGAGTCAGGAGGGACCTGAGTTTAAATCTGGCCTTGGACATTTCCTAGCTGTGTGACCCTGGGCAAGTCACTTAACAACAGTTGCCTAGTCCTTCCCATTCTTCTGCCTTAGTACAACTTCCAACCCTGGGCTGGCCAACACTGGAAGGACAGAACAATGAGAACCTGGGAAAAAGACATGGCTAAGCTTGGAGATTTTCAAAGTAGATTGCTCATTCTTTCTCTCTCTTTTAGAAATAAATAATTATAAATCTAATATGTCTCCAAGTTTAATTTCAATCACAACACTTAAGGTAAGGGTTTGAAAAAAAGGAAAGTAAATAACTGGAAAAAAATGACTAATTGAAGTGCCACCTAATACACAAGTCTTTTCTAATTGCTCCAGGAACAGGGAGACCCCATAATACTTTGCATATATTTTGAACATATTTACTTGCATACATTCCTTCTTCTTTCCCAGGTAAATCATTTATTTTCAAGTTACAAGATTTACAAGGCTTTGATTATTTCACAAAATCATATATTAAAATTAAATAAAAATGCAAACTCAAAGGAGACCTCATATAGCTCTGATGAAATGTTGGCATTCACACCTCTCCCTTGCCTGCCTCATGCTCTGACATCACTCCTCTTATGTAGAAGGAGTTTGGACCATCCCCAGCACCAATTTCCTTTCTCATTCTGGCCCCCATAAGCTGGGAATTAGTTCTAGCAACTGTCCTATGTCACAGATCCCACCGGGGCAATCCATAGGTCATGGTGGGACACCATTTGGTCCTTTTATACACAGACAGGCCCAAAGGACAACACTGGAAACAGTACCATACATTAAGTTAATAGTTAGAATACTTATTGCAAACTTTCCCCTAACCTGAAGTCAAGCTTCCTCTCTACCAGATTATTCCCAGGAGTAGAGAGGCTGTTGGAGAACCTGAGGAATGGGTAGGGAGGCTGCTGAGACTTTGTATAAAATGCTTGCTCAGGGTTCTGAGGGTACACGGGAGGAAAAGTCAGAGCGCACTGGCCATACATGTGAAGGTTATAGACCTTAGATACAGGTAGAGCACTGGAACTGGAGTCAGGAAGACTTCTTGAGTTCAAATATGGCTTCAGACACTTCCTAGCTGTGGGACCCTGGACAAATCATTTAACCTCATTTGCCTCACTTTCCTCATCTGTAAAATAAGCTGGAGAAGGTAATAACAAACCACAGTATCTTTGCCAAGAAAATCCCAAATGTGGTTACGAAGAAGTGAACAAAAACCGAAATGACTGAACAGCAACACATTCCCTCCCTTCATTCTCCTGTAAAATATAAGCTCCTTGAAGAAAAAAGATTTGTTTCTGCTTCTGTCTTTGTATCTCTGATACCTACAGAGGTGCACATTTTTAAAATGCTTGTTGAAAAAGAAATTAATTAAATTCCAAATGAGTAAATTAACAGTGTTTTTCTACTCATTCACAGGGGTTTGTGATCCACTTCTCTGGACCAGTAGGCATGCATCAATTGCCTTGACTACCAACAGTGTGGCAAAGAATTTCTAGAATGGTTGCTTTCTCTGGGCTACAATCAAATCCATGAATTTTACTCAGGTCTATAAACATCTGGAATCCTGCCAGTTTCATCTTGAGATTCAGAAACATGTGGACAATGGGATGCGATTTGAAGAATGGTCTGTCTGAGAACTAATAAAAAGGGATACATCTAGTGAAAGCCCTTCACTTGTAATAGCAGGGTAGCTACCTACCAAATTTAAAACTTTTTCCCAGGTGTGGAATTTTATACTCCCTTGAGGAAATCATTATCCATTCAGTTATCCAATTTTGTACTTAGTGTTATCCTCAAATCTCTTTCCAATTTCCAATCAGTTGCCAAATTCTTATTGATTCTGCCTTACCAATATCTCTTCTCTCCATCCACTCTTCTTCATTCACGTGACCACCACTAGATCAAATCCTCATCATCACACACATGGACAATTGTATTAGCTTCCCAATTGATCACACACTTCTCTTCCTCTCCAATCCTACAGGCTTGAAGCACAAATTTGATTAGGTAAGGTCCTAGTCATCTAAACAAGCCAACAAAAGGGATGGGTCAGTGCTAGTCCTTTATTTTATTTTGATGGCGCCCCTCACCTTTGCTTCAAAGAGGAGGGGAAGGGAGTTGGGTTGTGAGAGGGTGGATCATTGTAAGCCAAGGTACTTTTGGAACTAGGAAACCGAGCCAACCACAACAATATCAACAAGGGGCTACTGTAAAGCAAGACCACAGAGCAGACCTGGAGCTGTTTGAGTTAACTTTATCCTTTGGTGGATTGCTCTGGGACAGAGGTGTGGACCCTTTGGACAAGGAGAACATAAAAACAGTTTTACAGTATTGGCCAGAGAACTTCTTAGACTTCTTGTTAGGCTGCTGCTTTTCATCATTTTGCCAATGAATTTACCTTCTCTTACTTCCCTGGACTGCTTTTTGCTGCCTTGTGGATTGTCAGTGTCCTGGAGTCTTTAGAAGTTTTTATTAAAGGAATTGTTTATCTAAATCCTCAGGCTCCAAAGGATCTCTTGTACCATACATGGAACCAAGACCTCGACACTGCCCTTTTTCTTTATGAGTCTCTAGGCTTCAACTTTCTCTCCTGCAAAATGAAAGAGCTGGACTAAATGATCTCTGAAGCCCTTTCTACCTGTAAAGCTTATGATCTTAGGAATCCCTCCTGCCTTTGAGTTATTTTGGTGAGGTGGTTTTTTTTCAATGAATGCAATGAGATTTCAGTAGATGAAAGAAATTGAATTCTTTCCAAAAGATGCTAATTTATCAAAATGCTCTGATTCTGGATGTCAGGACCCCAAAATTAACCCCTCGCTAGTGCCTCTCATTTTCCTGAGTTGTCATGTTTTCCCAGGTCCATATCTAGCAGCTCCAGGACCAAATTTAACTGCTAAACATATCTCACCCAAACAAAATGTGCTAAGAACCTGGAATAACAACAGTCCTCTAAACACACACACTCAATCTATTACTGTCAAAACCACAGACTAGAACCATGGGTCAATTCAGACCCAGCAGGTCAGCTCCAAGTAATGGAAAACACCTGCAGGAACTATATCCCAGCCAACATGGCTCTGTCATGAACAGATTTTCAATCGCCAGACAAAACCAACTGTCCCCTTCTTTGATGGTGGACAAACCCTGAGAATAGACTCTTTAATACTGGTCAAACTGTCTCTTCACTCAGCAAATTTTACCATTGTACAGGTACACCTTCTTTGTCTTGTCACAACTATATGAATCAAGGCCATACCTTGGCATTTGGGGATTGGCTTGGGTAAGAGTCTTTCCCTGTCATGCCATGACTTGTTCTTACCATTCAACACAGAGAAGCAACCAGTGGAGAACACCAGGATTATTCTTTTATCAGGGGATTTCTGGGAATGATGAGAGTTAATGAGGAGGTGCAGGGTTGACCACTGAAAAAGCCTGGCTCTGGAAACCTAAGATATAATCTAGTCCAACCCTCTCCTTTTACCGATGAAGAAACTGATATATGCAGAGATTAAATGACTTGGCCAACATCACTCAGGTACTAAGTAGCAAGATTATGATTCAAGCCCACGTCCTTGGACTCCAAATCTAGGGTTCTTCCTTGGATATATTTCGACTGTTGGCCTACGTGTCCTCTGTGGTTCTGGACTTAAGAGAAGAAATCACTGGAGCTGAAGAAAGCAAAGGACAGGAGGGCAAAGTGAATAAAAAAAAGCAAAAATGTGGAAAGGTGGTACAGTCCCATGAAGAATATTATTGTGTATTTCTGAGGAGAAGTTGCTAGAGAATTAGAAATCAAAATTTCCATATTGTTCAAAGATAAGACTGACTGAGGAGAATACCTCCTAAACAACTCAAAGTTGCGCATTTAAGTTGCTAATATTATTGAGTTTAATACATAGTTACATGAATTTAATTTTAATTGTAATTTAATACATAAGTTATATATATTAAAGTTGCTAATGTTATATTACTGAAAGGGAAGACTGGAAAAAAATTAAAAGCCAGTCTTGTTCATTGATTGTTTTGATATGATTCAAAAGAAATATGAATGGCCCCTTCACTAACTTTTTTTTTCACCAGACTTGAAATTTCATTAATACAGGAAGTTCCATAGGAGGAATTCTCCCTACCAGTAAAGATCACCATTCTCCCTCCAACTCTGAATGTTAAAGAGTTGCCTAGGGCAACTAGGGAGATCATCACTTGCCCAGAGACATAAAAGTAGTGCCAGAGGTAAGATCTGAATCCAAGTCCTCTGACTTTAGAGCCAATGTTCTTTCTTGCAAGAAAGATGCAGGAAACAATCAATAGGTTTATAAGGGAAATAATTTGATTGATGCTGTCACTAAATCCCTGGGACTCTTTGGTAAGGTGCTTATTTACAGGGGCTGGTTTACTTATGTGCAAAATGTTCCTCAAAATACCACCCTTAGACCTTTCAGAAGAGACCTAGCAAAAACCCCTCTTACAGGATACAGATGAGCCACAAGGGGCTAGAAAGTCTTTCAGAAGTTGGTTTGACATTGTGTATTTTGGTTTTCAGTAAATAGCCAATATAAACAAGGAGGCAATCAGGGCAGTGAACCCTGGGAAGAGTTTTGAGAGAAGAAATGCAGAGGAAGGAGGAGGAAGAAAAAAATACCAAGGGAGCAGTGAGAAATAAAAGCATCAGAAAGGGAACGCACAGCAGCCTATAAAAACTCCCCGGCTCATGGTCTGACATCACGAAGTCTGCCTCCTCTGAGTCATGAAGGTAATCAGATCAGAGTGAGTAATCACTTCAGAGCGCCCTGAATATCACAAGCTAGGACAAGAGTCCTTGAAATAGCAGAGAAGAATTTCTGCCCCAGGCTCTGATCACTAGTGCTGATCTATACGCAATGATTTTACCCAGGTAAAAAGAGTCTCACTGAAAATGGAGTTAAGCTAACATTCATCAAGCCAATTCAATGGCCGATTTGGTAAGCGTGGAAGACTCAAATGTGGTAATTTCAAATAGAACGTCAATGGATAAGAGCTGAACTCTCATCTCTATGTCCTTGGGCAAGTGATTAGGTCTCTTTGTATCTCAGTTCTCATTTCTAAAAAAATGAAGGTGTTGGACTAGCTGGTCTCTGATATCCCTTCTAGCTCTAAAATCTATGATCCCAGGACTATGGCCAAGAATCAGGCCAAAGGAGATTTTCTGAGGTCTCAGGGTTACTGTGTAGAGATAGTTCTGGGTTTTCGAGGGCTGTGCCTGTGAGCATAAGCCTTGGCAAGTGAGCCTGAGAACCAACCAGGGATCTGCCATCCAAGGTCCATCCTTGTTAAATTCAGGCTCATCACCAAAAGATAAACTACCCAATTATGGCTTATTTTTTTTTGGCCACAGAAATTCATGAAGATCCTTATACTGAAGCAGTTGTGATTGCACATGAAAAGAGCTTTGGCTCTGAAGAAACCATGAAAACCATGGACCATTTTAAGTATTTAAATTTTAAAAGAATGATATTCACCTAAGAACAGTAAAAGTGGACTACAGAGGACATACACAAGAGCAGTTCATTCTATTCTGATATTTTCAAAATGGAAATCCCCAAAGATTCAAATCCTAACCATGGGAACAACTTTTAGCCGGACTTCACAAAAATGTTGAATTATTTGTTAAAACTAATGGTGCTTTCGTTCACCTTGCAGAGGACTCACTATGACAAATGATTTCAAGATTAAAGTTCATTTGCTTTGATTGTTTCATGTAGAGAGATGTAGAGATTAAAATTAATATGCAAAAACTAAGTATTATATTTTAAAAGTTTTATTAATAACTAAAGTAAGACACCTAGCCAAGCCAGCCTGCTCACAAGAGCAAAAGCAGACAAAAGGTGGAGTTTCAGAACTTATTAAACCAATATATGAAGAAGCAAATGTACCCAAAGGGAAAAGTATTGTTAGTAATGCAGAAAGGAATTTTGGGTAATGTAATCTTAGGGGTTTGAGATATGCAGAGATAACAACATGAATGACAGTTAATGTTTCCCATTCTGTAAAAATCTTAAACTCAGAAGAAATTCTTCATGCATCCCTGAATTGAAAAATAAATATAAGTTTCAAAACTAATGAATTAACTTGTCCACATTTTGTTTCTCCATCTGTAGCCTACATCGTTAAGACACTTCTTGGCTTTCTCTAACAAAAGTATATGACAGATATTCTGGCCCAACGAGAACCCTCAGTTGTGCCTACATGTGATCAAGAAGAGCTGAAGCAAATGATAGAATCAAGTGGTCTGAAGCTTAGACTTGAAATGAGAATGTCTTTGAGGTATCATTTGATTTTCCTTGAATTAATATGATAATTAACTCAGTTCCCTGGCTAATATCGGTGCTGAAGTTGTAGATCTCATCACAATTTATTTTCTTGATCATTTTCCTTGTAGATTCTTAAACTGATCAGATGGTCTCCAAACAATAGAAATACTTGGAAAGACCTCCATGAGGTGATACAAAGTGAAGTGGGCAGAACTAGAAGAACATTGTGCACAGTAACAACAGTGATGTATGATGATCAGTTGTGAATAAATGAATAAACTAAGGATTATCAGTAATGCAAGGATCCAGGAGAGCTCCTAGGATCTCGTGACAAAAAAAAAAAAGCTATCCACCATCATAGAGAGAACTGACAGAGACTGAATACAAATTCACTTTATTTCCTCCTAGAATGTTTCTCTAATGTAAGTTATATGTATCTTCTTTCACAACATGATGAACATGGAAATATGTATTATATGATAACACATGCATGACCTAGATCATAATACCTGCCATCTTGGGGAGGAAGGAAGGATGAGATGGAAGGAGAGAACATGGATTGCAAGATATTAGAAAATGATCATTAAAAATTATGCTAACGCAAAAATTTTTTAACTTCATTTAAAAAACCGAACTATCCACATGAACTTTTTGTGACTTTGCTTTTTTCAATATGGAGAGAAACAACAAGTTTTATTTGCATAAAAAATCATATATAAAACATTTATGATTTTGGCAGGGTAAGAAACCCCCTCCACCAACCAAATAAAACTATCTATGACTTAGTAAATAAATCTCAGAGATTTCCTAGAGAATCCTCAGGATTTGAACCCAGGTCTCTTCCTGATTTTCTAAGACCTGCACTTCACTCACTAGACTAAATTCCCTCTGGAATCAGAGGATAGGAACCAGATTTGTGATTTCATGGCTAAAGGAAACCACCAAGTAGGGAAACTCTGCCGGCACAAGTCTATGCCATCTCGAGACCTTTTAGTCTTAGAGAGTTGCCTAGACTGTTCTAGAGCACTGAGAAGTTAAATGACTTGTCCAGGGTCACACAGCTAATATGTCTCTAAGTCAATATTGTATGCCTTGGGGAAGAAAAAAAAACACATGTACAACCCTTGGTCTGTTTAGTTTTTTTTTCCTTTATTCATTCAAAATGCCATTTTGGGGTCAATAAGCAACCAAGAAAAACTTCACAGTCTTGAAGTATCATTAACAGGCAGAAGATTAAAATTGCATTGTCCCCATATGTATACACAATAGATCAATGTCGGTCCCTTTCATAAAAATGCCTTGTAAACATAGACTTCTCCATCTTATGAGAAATGCATTCACAAGCTCAAGTTTATCTAGCTGGTCATCATGGGAAACAAACAACATTTTATTAACTCTTGCAACATACGGCTTACAACACCAAGCTGTTCCTATGCACCTTTGCAAAAGCATTCACTATATGAATTAATATGAAGCAGACCTCATTCATAGATACCATCAAATACTTATGTTATCTGGGCTTTAGCAATTTTTAAAAAGCCAGAATCATTCTGAAAGTTCAGGATTGTAAATGATATATAGAGTATTGCATTTCAGCTCAGACTGCTGAGATCATGTTAATTTATTTTTTCTGCATCTTTCATGCAGGAAAAGTGAACAGGATATAACAGAATGAAATCAATCAAGAGTTCTTATTTTTCTACCTAAGAATCTATTTTTAAGTGACACTGATTAATATTCAAATGATTGCTGAAAAAAATAAATCAAAGTTAAATATTTTAACTGCACGAAATCTAAAATAGACTCCACATTACATCATACTAAGTTAACATGTGATAGATTAAAAGCAGCAAATCAGAAGAAGCTTTTCCTTAGAAATTCAAAGTTTCTGACATCATTTTCCACCATTCCATCAGTTCCTCTTTTTCCTCTTCTTTTCTTTCAGACAATGATTCCAATTCAAAATTAACCTATAGAAGGAAGCCAAGAAAATAGTGAGTTGGGTCAACTGTAGATGTTTTTTAGCAAAACCAAAAAGCAATAGTAATCTTGTAGATTTAAGGAATGGGTCCCAAGCACATCTTCTGAATAGACAGTGTTGTTGACTAACTAAGCCATATTTTTCATATTTTTAAAGGTCATCAACCTGTGTCCTTAGGAATAATTATTTCCCCTTGTCAGTTGTTCATAGCTTTAATACTGTATATGTATTTGTACATAATAACTTGGTAGGATTACCAAAAGAGAGATGCTACCCAGAATCCTTTGTACCCAGAAAGTCAAGATAATTCAAGAAATTCAAAGCATACTTTAATTTGGATACATCTTTCCTCTACTTTCCACAAGTCTTCTCCTTAGGATTATCACTATGTTTTTTTTGTTTGCTTCTATTAAAAAATGTAGCATAGAATCATAGATCTAAAACCAGAAGGAACCTTAGAGGTCATCAGGTTCAACACACTCATTTTAGAGAAAAAGAACCCGAGCCCAAGAGAGAATCATAGCTTATAGGTCTGTAAGGAACCTCAAAAGCCATCAAATTTAACTCTCCTTTTACAGGTCATACGAGTAACAATGGCAGACCTGGCATTTTCATCATCTAGATTTGGTTAGAAATCTGAAGCCCTTTCCTTTTTTCCCATAATGCCCAATAATCTTGGGGTGGTGCCCGAGGCTCTGAAAGACTCTGTAACGGGTACACTGTCACATAAATAATAAGTATTAGAGGCAGGATTTGAGTTCAGGTCTCCCTGACTCCAAGGCTAGTGCTCTATCCATTGCCTTGCCTCTCGTATTTATATATTCACATGATTTATATATTCACAAATATAACTCAAGTCATTTTGGAAAACTAAAGCCACATGTTCCACAAACACAGGTATTCCTCCATGGACTTTTATGCAGAATACAAAAGCCCCCCTTGTTGTTGAAGTGGCTCATTTCCACCCCGATTCAGCCGGCCCCCTCCTCATCTCAGGCAGGCGTCACTCCTGTCCTCACTGCCCCTTTTTCCTCCCCAAGATGCAAAAGGTTCTTTCCTCTGTAATGAATCAATCCTTGCACCTCATCGTTTCCATGGACAGTATCTCCAGGGAGTGCCTGGCTCTGAGCCTGTCTACGATAGGTTTTTGATCAATGTCGATTGATTGATTGACAAAAAGTTTTCCAACTCTGGATCTCTACCAAAACCAACAAATGATGATGGAGCTTCTCTTGAAAGCAGTTAAGTCAGCCAGCAATTACTTACCCCAACAGCAGGACTGTATGGAACCGCCACTTTTTTAGTTATTGCTAGATAGCCCGGAGCTGAGGCTGTGAGTTTGTAATTTCCAGGTACAAGCAGTCTCCAATAATCACCATCCTTTGCTGTGTGGAAAGACAGACCACTGAGTCACAAGGTGTTGATGGGAAGCTGCTGATTGTGCCAGCTAAGGGGTGCCAGCTTCACCATCACTTAAATTTTTACATTACCTGTCTTTTTGTTTTTTAAGGTCCCTACCTTCTGTCTTAGAACCAATACCAAGTATTAGTTCCAAGGCAGAAGAGCAGTAAAGGCTAAGCAATTGGAATTAAGTGACTTTCCTGGGGTCACAAAGAAGGAAGTGTCTCAGGTGAGAGTTGAACCCAGGACCTCCCAACTCCAAGCCTGGCACTCTATCCACAGTGCTAACTCGCTGCCCCCTACTTACCTATTTTAAAGTTCATTTATGCAGGCATTGATAAAACTCCAAGGGAGAGGCTAGGCAAGCAGTTTTTTTACAGAAGCTCACGGTCAGAAATATTTGGGGTCAATCTCTGCCTCTAACATTAGTTATGTGGCCATGAGTAAATGACTTAATTCCTAAATATCCTTGGGTAATTCTAAGACTAAAAATTATAGATGAATTGCCCATATCCATCGATGGAGGTGAGTCACTTCTGCAAAAATTCTTCCTCATTGATGCAATCAGAGATCAAGACAAAAAAATTACAGTAAACCAAGACTGGGGAAATTATGTATTAACACATGTGCCAAAGAGATCATAGGAGATAGCAAATCCTTTTGGAATTGGGCACAGGATTTCTATTGCCAGAAGTCATAGATTAAAACCCTAATGGCTTTTGTGGGACAGTGAAATATTCAGAGTGAAAGGAGTTGGGAAAGGAACAGAGGAAATAAAGTGAAAACTGAGTAATAAACCATCAGCTATTGTCAGTTAATCAGAAAAATCCAAAAATTTTGTGTCTTACTTCTCTCCTCTCCACATCCTTCGCTGAATTAAAAGTTCATTAATGACAAGATTGGAAGTTTGTTTTAATTTGTTTGGAAACAGTCAGCTCTTGAATCCTCAAGAGTTGGACCATCCTGAGTCTTAGTTTTGTCTTCCATTCTCCTTCTGCATGATTTATTACCTGCCTTTTCTTTTTCTTCTTTTTTAATTTTTAATTTTCCCAATTACATGTTATTGCCTGCCTTTTCGGGAATTATTAGCGTGTCCACTTGAGACTGAGAAGAGGGAAGGAACTTGAAAATCAAATCCCTTTTTTTCCTGTTTCAAGCATATAAACATTATGTTCTTGGGTCTTGTAAAGAATTCAATTACCCCTGCTTAGGACTGACCGCCTCTGCCCACACTAATTCTAAGGAAAGGGCGCCATCTGCTGCCTTGCCCAAATTCTAGTAGCAGCAGCGGTCCCAAGTCTCATTCAACTTCACCCTGTATCCCAGTTGGTACATCTACCAGGTTCCTAGCTTTAGGGAGGCGTAGCTTCTCCTGAATGCCTAATGAAGAGGTCAGAGTAATCCAGCTGCTTTTCTTAAAATGTGTTTTATAATTATAATAAGAAGCAATTATGCTCTGTGTGAAAGGTTGCTTAAAAAAATAATAAAACTTGCAGAGAGACAGAGACCACCCACCAGTAGTGATATCATGGTCAATTCCTTCCACGGAAATTGTGGCATTGGCAATTGGTTTACCCTGAAGATCTCGAACAAATCCTTTCACTCCTCTGTGAATCTGTGAAGATCAAGGACCAAAAATGTAGGAACAGAAATTATTTGAGAACATAAAGTATATAAATATTTTCTTTGCAGGGTCAGCAAAATACAATTAACTCATCTATCCAGAATTTGTTTTAAAAATCAGAACACTAAAGCAGTATACTTGGGTTGTTTTTGTTTTTGTTTTCTCAATACTTTATCCTCTCCTTTCATGAGAAAGGGAAAGACAACAGGGCAAACCTTTTTGGATCAAGCATTTCAGAATCCTACAGACCCAGTTTCTTCCCAAACCTTCTCTTCTCCCTTCAAGCCCCACCTCTATCTCTACCTTCCTCTCTCAGCGGATAACATCACTTCCTACTTTACTTAGAAAACTTGGCACCATTCATCATGAGTTCCTTCCTCTCCCATCTTTGTCATCTTCAGACTGTTTTTGCCTTTCTCTGTATCCCTAGCACTTCCCACAGTATCAGACACCTAGCAATTATTTAATAAATGCTCACTCATTTGTGGATCTCTCTCTAATGCCATTAACTACTTTGGCCCAGATCCAAAGAGGGAAGCTGCTCTTCTCCTTGCCAAGAATACTCCTTTACTGCCCTGATCCGTCTCTTCCAGCTTCCTTTAAGAGTTTTATCCCATTGGTCATGATGCCCTCCCTTCCTCATCTTCAATTTTCCCTCACACATTGGCTTCTCTTCTCCCTCTAAATATACTCAGTTCTTCCAATTAAAAAAATCTTTCCACAGCATTGTGCTGCCACTGCATTTATTATTATTACTATTATTATTATTATTATTATTATTATTATTATTATTATTATTATTATTAAGAGTTTGAGGGAAGGAGGCAGGTACAGAAAGGTAATAGGAGAGTTTTGTTTTACATTTATTATTAAAGTTATTATTTTACATTTATATTCCAGCTGTTTATTAAGGACAAGAAAATATTCTGCTAAACATAATGTGCCTGTTTGTTTCATATTGATGAAATCATGGATCTGCAACATGTACATATGCTGCCCAGATACAGAGGTGGGTCTGTGTCTATCTGAATAGCATAGCACCTCTCCAAATAGTGACCATGACATTTTGAAATCACTTTTCAAATCATCTGATGAATTCAAGAGAAAATGCCTCACCTGAAGGACAACATCTCTGGAGTGAATTGCCTCCTCAGGGGTTGGGACCAGTGATATTTTGACATATTCAAATTAGTAAAGTAGTGGTTAGTAAGGACTGAGCATGGAAATACTTTTATTCAATTCAATTCATCGAGTAAGTGTCAGGAACGATATTAAGTGCTAGAGATGCAAAACCAAAATAAAACAGGAACAGCCTTCGAGGAGATCATATTATTATATTGAACTAAAGTTTTGCTGAAGACTGGCTTTAGGTCTAAGCAGCCATGCGTGTTTTGGAACAGGAGTGTGATGGGCAAGGCTCTAGAATTTAGGAGGTCAGAAGTCTTTGGACTCTTGGATTTATCACTGTCTCTGGTGCCAAGAATAGAGGGTGGGAGACATATGTCTGGGAGAGGGAAGCATTTGGGGTTGGACAAATAGAATATCGAACAACAGAATTCTGAAGGCTGCCTGCTCAGACCCCAAAATATAATGACTAATGGAGCTTCCTTCCTAGGGAACGAGCCAAGCCTTATGTGCCTTGAGGCAGATGATGTATGGAACAGCCATGCCAATGACCAAGGTGGACCATCTAAAAGGATGTCTTTTCTGGAAGCATTCCTGGTAAAGGTGCTATTACTTGAATAAATTCTACAAATCTGTTTCAAAAACCCAACAGAATGTACCATTTCATTGGTGATTAGTGAAACCATTTTATACTTCATGTGACAAGACAGAGAGACATAAGATAAAACACCCTCCCCCCAAAAAATGTTTTGCTAACTTGGACCACCATTCTGAAACAAACCCAATTAATTATTTAAAAAATAAGAGAACAAATTAGCCCTGGACCAACAAAACCCAGTGCTTTCTCAAACTGGAAGACCAGCACATAATACCTTTAAAGGTAGCAGATCTCGATTCACAAGCAACTTTACCTGCTCGAGATAATTGATCAGCGAGTTTTTATTATCCTCCCAATAGCTCTTCAAAGTTTCCTCCGGAGGGAACTTGTCACAGCTCAGCTCCACTGTGATCTCAAAACAATTGCTGCTTAGGTAGTTGAAGTCCTGCATGCCTGCCAAAGCATCAAAGAAAGAAATTGCATTTTGGGGTCTGAAATGTTACAGAGAGGATGGGATAGAGGCATAGAAGGCTCTCAAGGAGGACTGGGGAGGCGCCTAGAAGGAATCACAAAGATCCTAAATTGCATAGCTTGATTCCTTCAGAAGTCTGAGCCTCTTTTGTAATGGGATGTTAATCATTTTTAAAAGAAGCATTACTCTCTAAGGCTTTTATATAATCATTTTAGCACATCACTGTAGCAGGACAGTCATCGACAGCAGTGGGTATTTCCTTTTGAAAGTGCCACATTGAGGAGCAGTTAGGTGGCTCAGTGCATAGGGAGCCAGACCTGGAGATGGGAGATGCTGGGTTCAAATCTGATCTCAGATACTTCTCGGCTTTTTGACTGTGGGAAAGTCATTTAACACCAACTGCCTAGTTCTGACTACTCTTCTGCCTTGGAACTGATTCTAAGTTAGAAAGTAAGGGTTTGGGAGAAAAGGAAGGAAGGAAGGAAGGAAGGAAGGAAGGAAGGAAGGAAGGAAGGAAGGAAGGAAGGAAGGAAGGAAGGAAGGAATGTTGTGTTAAGATCCTTTATATGTTGAAATGAATTACCTTAAATCTAAATAGGTATCAAAAAAGATTGGTTATTTATGTTGATGCTGAATATTGCCTCTAATAAAGCATATACTTTTATTTTAAAATATATATGAAGGGGGCAGCTAGGTGACTCAGTAGATTGAGAGCCAGACCTAGAGATGGGAGGTCTTGGATTCAAATGTAACCTCAGGTACTTCCTAGCTGTGTGACCCTGGAGAAGTCACTTAGCCTCCATTGTCTAGCGCTAACCACTCTTTTCCCTTGGAACAAATACATAGTATTGATTCCAAAAGGAAAGGTAAGGGTTTAAAATAAATAAATTAAATTAAAATATNGAAGGAAGGAAGGAAGGAAGGAAGGAATACGTGATCAAAAACAGATGACATGGGGGAGAGTAAAAGAAAATTGGAAGACAACCTAGCTGCTTCTTAGGTACCTTTCATGACATCAAGGAAAAATACAAGGAAAGACACTAGTCAGTTTGGCAGACTTCCTTCTTGAGGGGAGTCATGGATTAGAATCATACAGGATTAATAAGCGTGAATACATTGCTATCTTCATCAGAAGAAGAAATAATCACATCCTTTCTATCACAGGTCCTTTGAAGTACTAGCATATGATATTATCAACATAATATCATCTTATAATCAAATGTTAAAAATTGCTATTTCCCTATAATTGGGGAAAAATAAAACATTACTGAAGAGTTTAAAAATATAAAGTCTTTTAATTCTATAGACAACACACTGTTTTCATGGATAAGGACCTCCCAGAATTTGACAATTTCATAAAAACTGAAAAGTCCTTATTTTACTTGCATATTATATAATTTCATGGGTATTTATTTAAAATCTACATAGTAACAATCAAATAGGAGACCACTTCAGACCTGGTTTCTTTCCTAATAATATTTCCTATTGGACACATGTTGATTTATATGAAGGATCTAGAGAGTTCACCATTTTTATTTTAGAAATAAAAACAGTGACCAGGTGAAGTCCAATGACTTCCAGATGGGGGTTTTTTAAGTAGCTGAGCATGTGCAGACTCAACCCACGAATGACAGCAATAAAGATGTAGATGAAAAGTGTAAGATAAATGGTAAAACTGGATATGTACATTACCCAACCTTGAGAACTCATTATCACATGGAGACAAGAAACACAGTAGTTTTATTGGGCGAGGACTATTTCAATGAAGTCATATGAGGATTGGGCATTAAAACTCTCAGTCATCAATAAATCAATCGATCAATCAAGAGACATTTGCTAAGCATCTACTATATGTCAGGTACTGTGCTAAGGAAATGCCAGCAGCCCAGCTCCATCGACTGACTTCAAAGAAATTTGTACATGATGAAGGGTCACAAGAAGAAAACTATTGAAATCAAACAGCTCACAGAAACAAAAATGGGACCAATGTGGAGTTTAGCAGGGGAAATCTGGATATCTACTTAGAAACGACCCATGGTGGGATCAAAGCAGTGAAGATATAACTGTCTTAACTTTTAGATTTATTCATTGATGAGGGAACACACTGAAAGACTGAATAATAACATCATTTAACCACTGCAGATGTTGCCTCCCTCTAAATCATTGCAATAATCATCTTTTAACAAAAGCAAAAATGCTATAGAAACTTCCTTTCTGATGACTATTATATAAAGGAAATAAGCAACCCATCTTTGACTATTTGTACTTAATCAATGATCATTGATTTTTCTTGATCTTGAATTACATTTTGACTATGAAGATTTAATGTTATTTCCCATTTCTGAATTTCAGGTTTTTAAGTTATTCTATTTTCTAGGTAACATTGGCTAAGTTCTTTGAAGAAATATGGTCCTTTCAGCTTGGGCTCAGATTATTTCTTCTCATTCTGACTACCCTGAAACTTTCACCAATATAATTTCCTCATGAAATCAATAGTCCTTGTACAAGAAAATGCAGAAAAACTAGCTGAAGCTTGTTTTAAAAATCTTAAGCCTAAAAAAAATAAAATGAAAATAAAAATCTTAGGATTGTGCTTACATTTTTAACTGCATATTTGTTGAAGCATTATCTCAGTTTTCTTTTTACTGATTATAAATTTCAAGATCATTAGAATATCATCAGCTCTTCCCTCAGGTTTTCTCTGACTGTCCTTGTTTGACCTTATCTCTTGGGTCAAAGCTGGTGTTCTCTCTCATCTCTGGACCCAATCTCTATTTTGAATTCCACACAAACTGAAGTAAGAGAAGGGAACGGAGCAGAGAGGATAAAACCAAGAAAAAAAAAAGTTCTGTAATTAAGAAAATTTGGCCATGAGAATTAGGTAAGTATGATTTGAAAAGGAAAAGAGGATGAGCAAGTGAGTGAAGAAAACATCAGGGAAGCATAAGAATGGAAAAAGATGAGAAAAGAAGAAAGTCTATTTCCTTGACTGAGAAGTTGAAGAAGTGAGTGGTTTGACACTGGGAAATGTTTCCAAAAAAGCAGCAAGTAATAATGAATTCAAAAGACTGATAAAGATATATGCCTCCTAGGTTTGACCCACAGATAATGAACCAGAGATGCACAATAGGATACGCATTCTCAGACAAGGCCAATATACTGCTCTCTTTTACAGAGCAATACATATTTGTTGCAAGAGAAGAATTTTTACTCAGGGGTTAAGTAGATTAGGGAATAGTGACAAACATGCAGACAATACATTTTTTTAAAAAATGCACAGAATGAAAAGAATTCTAAAGAGGTCACAAATAAATAGAGCAACTTCACTGCTCTCATTAAAAATTAGAGATATTTAATAGACACATCCAGTTTTTTTAGTTGTGCATAACAAAGTTCACAAAGTTTTAGATAAGACTATCTTTTGTTTTGATACTGAATGCTTGTGTTTGTCAATCATTGTCAAGTTCACAATAAAAAAGAAAAAATATTTTTTTAATGTTCCCAGCCTGTTATGAGAAGCCAGTCCTGCTCTATCCTGAGATTTATATTTGGAATCATCTATGAATACAAATAGCATGTAGTAAAAAAATATCATACTATAAAATATATTTTGGACAACTCAATTATCCTCTGGTTTTTAACTACCCACACTCAGAATAAATTACTTGCAACCCTCTAAAAGGATGAGTTAATAAGAAGGGAAAGGTGATGTCTCTTGATTTGCCATACAATAAAGTCTAGATGATAAGGATATGATACAGATCTAATCTCTCAAATTAAAAATTCAAGA
This sequence comes from Gracilinanus agilis, assembly GCF_016433145.1. Taxonomy (NCBI): domain Eukaryota; kingdom Metazoa; phylum Chordata; class Mammalia; order Didelphimorphia; family Didelphidae; genus Gracilinanus; species Gracilinanus agilis. The sequence goes on from NC_058135.1 coordinate 102,813,646, forward strand.
TGGAATTTGTCTATGGCAACCAATAAATTATTTGGTGAGTACATTTTCTTAAATAACAACTGCTTAAAAGAAGAAAGAGAAAATATTTTCAATTCGATTAACAGTTATTACATGTCCATTATGCAAAAACTTCAGAAGGCAGAGATCACTTTCAATGGGAGGATAAGAAAAGGCTTTCTGTGGGAGGTAGAAGCTCCTCCACTGAGCCTTGATGGAAGAAAAAGATTCTGATTATAAGAAGTGAAGAAGGAATGTATCGCAGGGATGGGGATGACCTGAACGTGAACAAGTAGATGAGAGCAATGAAGATTCAGAATCCCTAGTAGCCCAGTTCAGATGAAATGTAAAATACATGGAAGAGAGCTTTGGGAAATAAGATTAAGAAAGGTAGGTTGGAGTAATGCTTTGAGGAGATTTAAATACCAGATTAAGGCATCTGCATTTTCAATTATAGGGAGTCACAACAGGTTTTTAGGCAAGTATGTGACCTAGTCAATCAAATGCATCCAAGAGATATGGCTTAGGATGAATATATTAGAAAGTGAGAAGATCCGATTGGAGACAAAAAGGTCTACACAAAGTTTTGACAATTGATTGGATATAAAGCGGGTCAGAAAAGAGCCAGAGATGACTGAAGTTTTGAGATGAGACTATGAGAAGATTTTAACAGCAATGAGGAAAATAAGAAGTACAGGATTTAGGATAAAGATTGTGACTTGAGTTTTGACACACTGAGTTTGAGGTACTGGGAGGATATATAGGTAGAATATGAAACCAAAATGATAAAGAGATACTGGTGTGAAGTATATGGATTTAGAATTCACTGGCTTGACATATGGGAAGTATCAGATTAATAGACACTATAGTCATATAGTAGATTAAATAGGAGTACAGATAGAGAAGAGGGCTAAGGGCTGAGCTTCTATACTTAGGGGTGAGGAGGAAGAAACCAAAAAAGTGAAGAAGATTGGCAGATAGGCAGAAGAAGAACCAAGAGAAAAGTGCCATGGAAGTCAAAGGATGAGAAAATATCAAGAAGTAAGAGACAATGAAAAGGTCAAGAATAAATAGAACATAAAAAGTTAATTGGATTCAGCAGTTAAGAGTTAAGATGGGAGATCTGTGAAGGAACACTTTCAAGAGGACTGATGGAGACAGAATCCTGATTGTAAAGAGACCTGAGTAGTGAGTAGATGGCAAAGAATCTCCTTGAGAATAAAAAATTTGATAATATTTGAATGTTTCTTCAGCACCTTGAACTGTGCCTAGCACACAGTCAATGTTTAACTAATTTGTTGACTGTAGAGGCCACAAATCAGAGTGATCATTCTAGAAGTTTAGCCATAAAAGGGAGGAGAAACAATGGATAATATCTTGTAGAAGGTTTTAGGTCAAGGTAACATTGTTTTAGGATAGGGAGAACAAAATACATTAATGGAAAAAGACACAGTAGAAAGAACAAGATTAAAGATGAGAGGAAATGCTAAAATCAGTAACTTGAGGAGATCTTGCTTCCTAATAAAATTATAGTGAAAAATAATAAACATAATAAAGAAACTAGAAATAAGACCTTAAAAAATAAACCAAGGTCAGTAATAACATATAAACTATTGATGATTAACTAAAATAATTACCTTCTGCTCTAGTATCAATGATAGTACACAGAGAAATAGGTAAGGAGATTACCATACCAATTCCACCATGTGGATGAAATGTTATAGAAACAGTCAAAACTGAGGTCTGTTGAAAAATCACTAGATTACAAAACATCAACTTGATTTATTTTTGTGCCAAGTTAGCAACTCAGCTGGATTGATTATATAATCATTCTGAGTCACTTTATAGAAACTGAATCATAATGTGACCAAAGGAAACCCCACTTCTCTTGGAAAACAAGCAAGTCAGGGACTCTTTAAATAGACAACCCAAGTTTTCCCAAGTCGTGAAATATTGATGGTGGGAAGCCTAGCAACAAAAAACATTTTAATGGAAAGAGCAAGTGACTAGAAGCCAGCGGATCTGCTTTCTAATCCTTATGTTTTACCTTTTACTAACTATGTGACCTTGGGGAAATTACTTAACCTTTCCTAAACCTCTGTCAGCTCAAGAAGTTAATGCAAGAATAAGGACTAGACTTATGGTTTAACTGGTTTAGGGAACTCCAATGCAGGGAAGCACATTTTCTGCTCTCCCTCTCTGTCTCTCTCTTTGTCTTTCTCTGTGTCTCCCTCTCTGTCTCTGTCTTTCTTGTCTGTCTGTCTGTCTGTCTGTCTGTCTGTCTGTCTGTCTGTCTCTCTCTCTCTCTCTCTCTCTCTCTCTCTCTCCTTCCCTCCCTCACTCCCTTCCTCCCTCTCCCCTTTTTCCTCTTCTCTCCTCTCTGATGTCTGGGTACCAAGAGGTGACATCCCCAGGGTCATACAGCCAAGGTAATTCAAAGGTAGGACTTTAATCAAGTCCTCTTGGTTTTAAAGCCAGTCTTGTCTCCCACAGAGACTTGCTGCCTCTCAGTGAATATGAATGTTTTTGAGCATATACGTTTCAGTAATATATGTGAAGGAGCTTTGCAAACTAAGAAGCACTACAGTAACATTAGGTATTACTATCCAAGTCTTAGTAATTATTTGTGAGGGTCAAATGAAAAGGGAACATGGATTTCAATTCTGTAAAATTAGAAGTACGAAGTACAGCTTACCATCCACTTTAAAGAAATGTCCCTAAAACTCAAAGTGAGAAATTCTAATTAAACAAGAAATGTTAGGAAATATACATAATTATCCCAATGTGTATGCTATTGATTCCATCGGTTATATGTATATACTTACATGTTAATTTCCATAAACAAAAAGGCAGGACTTCACAGACAATAATCTGTCTCCTAAGTATTTTATCATTAAAGTACAAAATTAGAATAATTGAGGAACTCCTGTAGCGATCAACAAAATAAAACAGTTGAGTGAGCAACAAACAGCCAGTCCCTAAGCTTGAATGCTTCTGTGACAATAATGTCTACTAAACAATGTCAAAATTAGAAAACAGAGTAAGCAGTCTTGGGGTGCTATATTTATGCCACTGCAGCTGGGTTAAGAGTCTATTTATTAAATTAGGCCTATTTGGAGTCCTGGGCTTCTGACATCTAAGGAATGATTAATGCTAATTCTGATTTAACAAACTGAAAGGAGAAAATGAAAACAAACAAGAGCCATTATCAAGAAGAAATAAATACTCAGATGGCTCTGCAATTTATGATCCCTTCATGATGCAAACTGCAACCCATCCATGCCTACCCATCCTACTCATAATCCAATTATGTCTCGCTGGGATGTGAACATAAACCTGGGCTTTCAAAGGCAATGCTAGAGAAACAGGAACTGTGGCACGTTCTACCATGCTGGAAAGTCTCCAAGCATAGCCCTGGCAAGAGACCAAGCAAGCTTCCTAAGGAACAGCCACCCTAAGTGCATAGAAGCTCATCACCTGTATTCATCACTTGATGATAAAGTCTTTGGCCAAGGGAACTCCTGTCACAAAAACATAAACAATTCCAATAGAAGGTTTCTTTCAGATGGCACTCAAATCATTTAACAAGCCCACGAGAAAATCGAAAGGGGTTTTAAGGATTGTGCGCCATTGAAAGTCACTGACACGGGAAGTGAGAGAGGAAAAAAAAGCTTTATTTCAACTTTAATCTCCACTAGAAGAGGAGAATTACTGCCCAGGTTCCCAGATAGTTCCAGAATGGGCAGAGGAGAGACAATCCATATCTACCAGCTCTCCTAGAAATGATCCCCATCTTGCTTTCAGCTATTGCACCTTGGGTGAATGGAGTGGAGCTATGGCAGTTACTGCCAAAGTTACCCAAAGGAGTCTGCTATCATTCTACTATCCACATCTTCATTAGTGCATGGTTTTCTATAGTAAAAATATAAAATCATGCTACATAGATATAGCACGAAGTATAACTAAAACATACCTAACATAGCAAGAGGATGGTAGGCATTTACCAAAATCAGCATCAGTATCATACATAACACATGTATTAAAAGGGTTAGTTTAGTTTATATTATTGCTAGATCTTTCCCTAACATATGTATCTAGCTCTTTAGTTGTACGTCTTTGATCACAACCCCACTATTGGAGCAAAATGTACCTCAATTCATTTATTCATTCAAATTACTAGTTTCTGTGCCCCCCAAAAATTCAATGATTGAGAGATATAGATATACACATATTCAATATTTTATCAGTAATTCCTAAAGTGTGGCCCAAGAAACCCTGTGGGGGGTCCCCAAGACCTTATCATGGGGTGAGATTAAACTACTTTCACATTAACATTTTAGACATTAAAATAATTTTTAAGAGAGTAAATATCAGTAGACAAAACCTCTTGGCAGAGGGGAGGTCCTCAAGAATTTTAAAAGTGTAAAGGGGTATGGAGACCCAAAAGCTTAAGAACAGTTGTTCTAGAGAATAAGATTATTTTAATGATCATAAATAATTTAAATTTTGTTCCATTTATGCCATTTTTTAAATCCTTACCTTCTGTCCTAGAATTGATCCTAAGACAGAAAAGCGGCAAGGGCTAAGCAATCAGGGTTAGGTGGCTTTCCCAGGATCACACAACTAGGAAATATCTGAGGTCACATTTCAAACCAGGTCTTTCTGATTTCAGGCTTGTTTAATTATTTTGATCATAAACAAAACAATTCATTTTTGCTCAGATCCATGTCCTCTAAAACCTAGTTGACAAGTGTTAGAGTGTTACCTGAGGCTCAGGGATCTTAAATGATTTGCCTTCCATTACACAGTTCTTTGGTGTCAGCAACAGGATTTGATCCAAGTTCTTGCTTGCCCCAAATCCCAGCACTTTATTGTACTACCCAAACTGTTTCTCAATCATTTCATTAGGGAATAAGAGCAAACTCACCACCAGGAACACTATACCAAGCAGCACCATTGGTTGTTCCATCTACAAAGCTGCTGTCATCATCATTCTTTCGACAAGGTGGCCTGTTGGGGTCAGACATCGCTGGGTTAAAGGAAGAGTACCCCCGAGCCAAGCTCTGGAAAGTAGCATCATCAGGACAAGGGCTGTATTCATGAGCAGTACCTGAAAAACAAGTCCATGCAGGTTAGGCAAAATCAAATAATTCCCATTTCTCTAGTGTTATGAAGTGGAGAGTGGTGTCCAACTCAAATAGAAATGAAACCTATTGACTCAGAAAACCATAAATTAATATTATTCTATGTCATATTATATTTTTGCTCATTTTATTAAACTTGTTATGTTGATTTTGTTATCCGTATAAATTATTTTTGTATTTTATATTTTTAACTTATTAAGTAAACTTATTTTTTTCTATTTGTAAAATTCCTCAGTTATGTTTTTAACTTGTTGGTGCCACACTTGGGAAGTTTGCTGCCACCCATCCAATTTTGACACCTGTCTTAAAGTACATAAAGCACTTTCCTCCCAAGCATCCAGAGAGGTAGGTAGGATGCTATCATCCCCATTTCATGGATAAGGAAACCAAGGCACAAAGATCTAAACTAGTTTGCCCAGAATCACATAGTTGGTAAGCCAAAGTTCAAACTTGGGTCTGTGGACTTCAAGAGCAAGTATGCATTCCACTCATCCATATTATCTCTCTTGCAAGATACTTGGAAAATATACACACAGACACTCAGAGTTTTGTATCGTCTGGTAAGGCAGTCATTTTCAGTGGTTTCCTTCTTTCTATGGCACAATACAAAGATAAGAGCCTTAAACTATAAAACACCAGAATAAATGTTGATCATCAAAGAACACTAGCTAAGGAATAACTTCCTCGTTAATTCAAATCTCATGGTCACATCATCTACATGAGATTATGTGTCCAGAATACTGAAAAGTATATTTTGGCTAGAGTTGTTCAGAAAACATAATCTGCTGTTTGGTTTTTCAGTTGTGTCTGACTTCACAAATCAGATCCCATTTAGGGTGTTCTTGGGGGAGATACCAGAATAATTTGCCATTTTCTTTTCCAACTCTTTTTACAGATGAGGAAACTGAGACAAAAAGGATTAAGTGATTTGCCCTAATTCACACAGCTATTATGTGTCTGAGGCCAAATTTGAACTCAAAAAGATGAGTCTTCCCGACTCCAGGCTCAGCATTCAAACCACTGTGCCACCAAGGTGCCCAAAATATAATCTACAGACAACAAAATGACCTAAAGATATTGACAAGGGAGCTTTCAATGATTTAACTTGTGTATGAAATGTCAATTTACAAATTTGAACATTTGTTCATAAATATTAGTCAACTACCCAGGATCTCTAGCTATTCTTTATGGTTCCTTTAGAAATAGAATTCCATATGGGCATTATAGTAAACTGGGGGCATCTAGGTGCCTCAGTGAATAGAGCACCAGGTCTGGAAGGAAGAGGTCCTGGGGTCAAATCTGGGGAAGTCCCTGGGCAAGTCACTTAACCCCTATTGCCTAGGTCTTACCACTTTTCTGCCTTGAAACCAATACCCAGTATTGATTCTAAGGCAGAAGGGAAGGGTTTCAAAAGAAAAAAAGTAGTAAGCTGCAGAAATCATCCATTTTCCCAGAAACATTTTATTGCCCAATTTGTTCTAAAATACACCAGGAGGCAGCAGCTAGTGACAAACGTCAAAATTCAAACACTTAATAGCCACTTGTGCTTCCATCCAGGTCTCTACCTACACAGAACACAATATAGCATTACTTCTTTTCTCTTTCTTATCTTTTTCCTTTTGGTTGTTGCATTTCGTATAGCATTTGGGTCTCCCCATCTTCCCCAGGATGGAAGAACAACCCCTGATTGCACAGCTACTCAGCCTAGTAGTCCTGATTGTGTTCTGTTTCTAACCTGGACCCATTCCTGCCAGGTCCTCAGGGTTCTGCCCTGGCCAGTTTGCTCTCCTTAGGCCACCTGGTGACCGTTGCTCCTCCATTCAGACACCCCATCGGTGCAGACCCCCACAGCTGCAAACTCCTGAGCTCCAGATCCTTCATCTGCAGCCTTCCCGGGAGCTGAATTTATAGGCAAGAGCCACACCACCCAGCGGTGTCCAGGCACCTTCTACAATGGTCATTCTTTGATTTTCAGCTAGCTGCCTCTACCAAGGTTCCTTAAGAATCAGAACATACCAGGGAATGAGTGTCCCTAAGCAGCAAAGCATTCATCTGAAAAGATTGATATGGACAATTCTGCCTGCAATCTAGCAGAAATGCATATTTTATCACCTCTAGAGACTCTTTTAAGTTTCCAGAAGAGGACATGATACATCCTGACTGGACCCTGGATAAAAACCTCTAGGAACTGGGTCATTTCTGGGGATATCATGAAGGTGGACCTGAACTCTGGATCCTCTCAGGAATTTACCCATTTATCCAATGGATCACAGCTAATCTATACCTCCTAAGACCTCCCAAGAATTTCTATTTCTCCATTTTGCTTTACCCTCTTTCTTTATATTTCAATTTTCCTCCCAATCCCAAGATTGATGTAGGCTTCCCTTAAATGAATACACATAAAAAGACTAATAGCTTTAATAGTTCTGTTCCTTGAGGTACATAATCCTAACGTTTAATGAAAGCAAAAGTTTGACTTCCTGCTTTTAGCAGTTCTGCCTGAAGACCTGCCAAGTCATGACTGCAATAGAACATCAATTACCCTTTCTAAAGGAAGAGGGAAGCAAACCATGTAGCCACCATTTGTATTTTGGTGCAGGAATGAAAGAAGGAAAAAATTAAATGAAAAGAAGCTTTCATCCCCTTGGCACTGACCCTGACCCTCTCCCAGGTATGCATGACCCAAACCATGGAGGAATGACAAGAAGGGTGCCCTAGTCCTAAAGGACAATGCACTGAGCAGATAACTGAAGAGCTGACTCTACAATATGGAAAGTCATTTTTCTCTTTTCTATTTCTTGGGAAGCAACTGCTTTCCCAAGAAGTAATTTGGGCTAGATAATGAAAAAAATGAAAAATGATGATTTTATTCACTTTCTCCCTGGGGTACTTCTTGAGAAGAAATCAGAATTCTGGAGCAGCTAGGTGGCTGAGTGGATAGAGAGAGCCAGGGCTAGAGATGGAAGGTCTTGGTTTCAAATCTGGCCCCAGATACTTCCTAGCTGTGAGACTCTGAGCAAGTCACTTGATCCCCCATTGCCTAGCCCTTACTGCTCTTTTGCCTTGGAACCAAAACACAGTATTGATTTCTAAGATGGAAGTTAAGGATTTTAAAAAGAGAGAGAGAAATCAAGGCTAAAAAATTTTGGTTAGCTAAGAAAGCTTCCTATGTTACTGTATGACCACTTTAAAATGATCATTTAAGTATAATACAATGATTCTTGATCAAAAAGGACTTGCCCAGGGTCACACAGCTAGGAAGTGCCTGAGGCCACATTTGAACCCAAGATCTCCCATCTCTGGGACCTGGATTCTCTACCTACTCTGCCACCTAACTACCCCAGCACAGGGGTTCTTAACATTTTTTTAGCCAAGGTAGTCTGGTGAAGCCTACTAGACTCCTCAAAATGATGTTGTAAATGCAAAAAATCAAATAGGATTATAAAGGATCCAAAAGGTTTAGTGAAACCAAAGATGTCATTTTTCCTTTATGAGTTCATATCAATCAAGGATTCCCTGAAATCTATCCCATGGAGTCCTATATAGACAGACTATACTGTAGAGTTTTAACCAGGATCCACAGACCAGGAGCCCAAGGAAAAATTTCAGGAAATCCTGAAATAAATACATATACATGCATGCATACATATCTGTTGTTGTTCAGTCATTTCAGTCACGTCCAACTCTTGATTACCCCATTTTGGAGTTTTCTTGGCAAAGATAAAAAGTGGTTTGCCATTTCCTCCTCCGGCTTATAGCATTTTGTCCCACACTCTCCTTTGCCCTCATCGAGAGCTCCCTACTATCACAGTCATTTGTATATATGTTCCTCCCATCACTGCTACCAGGCTTTAAGTTCCTTGATGGCAGGGTCTGTATCTATATCAAGCTTTGTGACTCCAACCGAAGCACAATATATAGGAATAATTAAATTTTTATTGATCTGAATGACTAATCTCCTCTTGAATTATAACATTCCACTGGACTACTTTAATGTTTCCAAAGGCTAGGAAAAGCATATGTACTGAAAGCAAATAAAATTTATCTTTCCAATGAAATAAGTTTTGTTGAAGAGGATGATAGATTTCAAGGAAGAAGGTACTTTAGACTTCATCTAATCCAACTCTCCCTCACTCTACAGCTCAAATGAGGTCTAGAAAAATTAAATAATTTGTCAGATGTCAAATAGGTGATGGAGTTTCTTATGGCTCCAGCAGTATGCAAGAAGGAATACAAAAATTAAGCTTAAGTAGTGACACACTTTAGGGAGGATAAGGTTAAGATCCATGAAACAACTTGAGAACGATTATAGCCAACCAGTACAATATTACAACTCATGGGAGAATCATGCATGATTTAACTGAACTCTTAAACAAAAATTATCCCCACCAACCCTGGCAACATGTAGACAGTCTTTATATCAATAGGTCCAATGAGAGAAGTCAAAGGAAAGCTTACCACTTCGAGTCTCATCATATGGATAATTTGCAACCAGGTCTCCTCCATGAAGGTTGGCTGAAAGCACGAAGGGAATATCCATGATCCAGTGAATGACAGCCTTGGTCTCTGGAGCCAGCTACAAAATAAACCAAGAATTGCAGGAATTATGTGCCCAAGAGGCAGTGATACAATCCCTCTAATTCCATCTTGTACAAAAGAGACAAACAAGCCAGTGGGTACATAGATAGTGACAAAAAAAGGAAGGAGAGATGGTCATTGCATGGCAGAGTTTATTATGGAATCATGAATTATATTTATGATTATATTGTGAAAATTAATGAGGTTGGAAATGCTGCAAGTTATCTTGCTTAAGAGATACATTCCAAACATTATTTTTCTAACTTTTATCATTCTCAGATTAATGAACAATACTGTTTTAGGAGTTTGATCTCCCTTTTTGAGAATTGTTTTGCTGAGTGGCCAGCCCTCAGACCTTCTACAGGTACCAGAAATCATCTATATACTTTTTTTTTTAACCCTTGTACTTCGGTGTATTGTCTCATAGGTGGAAGATTGGTAAGGGTGGGCAATGAGGTCAAGTGACTTGCCCAGGGTCACACAGCTGGGAAGTGGCTGAGGCCGGGTTTGAACCTAGGACCTCCTGTCTCTAGGCCTGACTCTCACTCCACTGAGCTACCCAGCTGCCCCCATCTATATACTTTTTGATCCAAGATTCTTAGTGGTTCTTACAATCCTTTTTATTTTTTTTAGAAATCTAAGTAGTAGATGGGCAGAAAAACAAACATTCAATCCCCATAAAAGGAACTTTTTCTGTAGGGTGGTTCAGTACTTTTCAGTTAATATGTAGTAGACATCAGTTTCTTCTTTTAATCAGTTTTCCCAGTTTGCCTTGGGTTGACTATTCTAAATTTAAAAACACATACCAAACTAGGAACTTTCAAATATGCACACAGAGACCCTTCTTCAGTGAATCCTTCATAAAGTTGAGGACAAAAAATGTTTTTTACACAAAATATTGAACCCAGAGGCAAAAGCTTGACATTTTTATATGGCAATTTTTAATCAGCAGGGGCCAGGTTTTCTCATTCACCTCCAGCCACCTAAGATCCTTTCCAGAAAAGATAAAATAAAGCTTTCCCTGGAGCTCCTAACCTGAAGAAATATCTCTCTGTCCTTAATCCTGTGAGGGTTGAGGTTGTAACTTCAGACAGTAAAAACTCAACAATATAGTACAGAATAAAGAAAAATATTTCCTAAAGAGACTTGCTAGTCCAGAGGCACATGTACAGAAGTGGCATTAAAAATAATGAGGGTATTGGTTTCCTCCCACCCACAACAGGAGAGAGACGGATGGGGTTTAATTATTCCTAATCATTTGAGAATGTTTTATTAGTGATACCGAATCTCCCATCTCCATGCCTTTGCACAGGCCAGCCTCATACCTGGAATGCTCCCCTTCCTTACTTCCACTTTATAGAACCCCTATCTCCTTTTAGGCTCAGCTTAAAAGCCACCTCCTACATACAGTTTCTCCTGATTCTGTCCCCCACAGTGGTTAGTGCCATCACCCAAATGATTTGCCATTTTTAATATTATTAGATATTATTAATATTAAATATTAAATTTATCTGAGAACATCTACTTCCCAATTGAGGGAAGCTAAGTGGCAGAGCAGATAAGAATGCCAGGTCTGGAGTCAGGAAGATTCATAGTCTTGAGTTCAAATCTGGCCTCAGACACTTACTAGCTGTGTGGCCCTGAACAAGTCACCTAACTGTTTCCCTCAGTTTCTTCATCTGTAAAATGAGGCAGAGAAGAAACTGGTCAACCACTCAAGTTTCTTTGCCAAGAAAACCCCAAATGAGGTCACAAAAAGTCAAGACACAACTGAAATGATTCAATGATAGCAACAATTCCCCAAGTCGGGGGCTAATTCCCATTTGTCCTCGTATTCCTAGTGCCTAGCAAAGTAATGGACAAATTGTTGTATAATTCCAATGAGTATATATAAATTTTTTTGCCTATAAAATTACTTTCCATGAAAATGTTATACTTGCTAGAAAACTAAGGAGAGCCATAAGGAATGGCAGGAAGCTAGAGAGAGGACGGCATCCCCAAAAACACTCCTCCCCCCAAAACACACACATCAGAAGACAACTGGTAGAATTAAGACAGATAAAGGGCTCCCACCGAAAGGATCCTCATATGAAGAATAATAAGGAACTTAAGAGATCTACCAATATTCCCTGGAGTTAACAATCATTCATTCAAAGAGGTCTGACTTGTTTTCTTTCTTTTTCATTAAAACTTTCTTCTGTAATGTGAAATCTTGCTTGCTGATCTCATTGAACTGCAGGATACCCAGAATAGAATTTCCCAGGTTTCCTGGGTGAGAGCATATGAGCCAAGTGAAGTGAGAAAATTCTCCAAAATGTACCCAGATCCTTCAGCCATGAGCTCCTGATGCAAAGGCTATACTTAGGTGGTAGAACTGTGCCATCATGAGCCTCTAGCTGAGGAAAGAAAAATGTCAAGGATGTCAGACTGATGTGTAATTCTTCCGTGCATCTTTCTGATTTTCAAATGGGAAAATTAAACAATGTGTTTAGTGCAGGAAAGGATGTAGGTAGAGGTTTGAAAAAGGCAAATTGAATAGGGGATGAATTGTATGAGTAATGAGTACTCTGACTCTTCAAGAGTGATCAAGAGATGTATGTTTGACAGAGACTTAGCAGAGGGAAAATGCATTGTTGTTCAGGTCTTTTTTAGATGTTAGTTTAGTTTAGTTTTTATTCTGACTCTTTATAACCCCGTTTGGACTTTTCTTGGCAAAGCTTTGCCATTTCCTTCTCGAGCTCATTTTGCAGATGAGGAAACTGAGGCAAACACAATTAAGTCACAGCTAGTAAGTATCTGAGTTGAGATTTGAACTTAGGCCCTCCTACTTCTTGGCCCAGCATGATATCCACTATGCCACCTAGCTGCCCCAAAAGGGAAAATTAATCTTCCCTCATTTGAGGGAAGAAAAGTTTTAATTGTCATACCATATTTAAGTAGCTGTTCTCAAAACATGCTTCATGGTCCCCAAGATCTTTCAGGGCAACCATAATGTGAAACTATTTTCACTATAATTCTTCATTTGAATTCCAAATATGGTAAATAGTGATAGTTGTCAGGAGGCCCTGGGTTTAAATTGGCCTCAGATACTTCCTAGCTATGTGTCCCTGGGCAAGTCACTTAACCCCCCATTGCCTAGCCCTTACCAGTCTTCTGCCTAGGAACCAATACACAATATTAATTCTAAGATGCAAGGTATCTTTTTGTTTGCTTGGGGTTTGGGGGGTGGGGAGAAGAGAGACAGGGAGGGGGGTAACGCAAGTCAATAAAATCTTTTTTTTAATAAGTCTGCAGTAATTTGTGAGTGTGTAAAGAGGTCCTAAGACCAAAAAGTTTCAAAACTGCTCTTCTTAAATTGATCTTTGCTAAAATAAACTAGTGAATTTAAGGAGAACGCAGTCTAGTTCAATGAGACTAGTGATTTTTTTAAAGATTCAAAATAGATTTTTACATATATTAAATATATTTAAACACTGTAATAAACAAGGGTTTCCTATTTCTATGTATAAAAATGTTTGATGCACATTTAAATATATTTAAATGAGAGTTTCTCAACCTATAAATGGGATAATATTTAATTAAGAATAAAGTAACTCTTGCAGAGACTAAGGCATCTGTTTTATTTGGTTTGGTGTTTGTTTCCATTGAATGCATTTGAGTCTATGAAAATCATCTTGGCACTTTGTGGAGTGATCCACTTTCACAATTTTTCTGTAAGACACGAAGCAGAAATGATATAGCAGAGGAAGCACTAAAAGGCTGATTGATGTCCACAGCTTATGAATTATCCACTACTTCTGAAGCTATTTCAGGAGGTTTCAAGTTGTCTCTCCCTGGCTCACTTCTCTTAAGCCTTCACTCTTGTTCTGACCTCTGATCCATCATCCCTTCTTCCCTCTGCAGTCTCTACTTGATAGTCATCCCATTTCATTAGACTCTGCCACCATCTGTGCCCTAGCCTGCCCTGCCCTTCATCTCACTAGAGCACATGATACGAAGGATATTTTTTATTCATTCATTCATTCATTCATCACCATTCACCTAGTGCTAATGCCCAAAGCAAGGTTATTTGGCATCATCTGGTCTCGATACTTCTAATCACCATCACTCAATCAACAAGAATTTATTAAGGACTTATTATGTTCCAGGCACTGTGTTAAGATATCAGGATACAAAGAAAGTCAAAGGCACAGCCCTTACCCTCAAGAACCTCATATTCTAATAGTGGAGAAAATAAACACATAACTGGCTATCTTCGGGGTACATACAATGTAAATGGAAGGTCGTCTCAGATCAAAGCGAAAGTATTAACACTGAAGGGGGCCAAGGAAGGTCTTTTCCTGTATAAAGTAAGATTTTAAATGAATCTTGAAATAGTTCAGGGAAGCTAAGATGCAGGGATGAGGACAAAGAACATTCCGAGCATGGAAGAAAGCCTGAGAAAAGGCACTCAGTAGAGGAACAGCAAAGAGATAGCCAGGATGGCTTACGAGAGGCATATAGTTTTTTCGGTCATGTCCAATTCTTCCTGACCACATTAGGGATTTTCTTGGCAAAGATACTAGAGTGGTTTTAGTTCTTTTTTTTAGTGCTTTTAGTGCTAGTTCCTTCTCTAGCTCACTGTACAGATTAGGAACCTAAGCAAACAGTTAAGTGACTTGTGCAGGGTCACATAGCTAGTAAGTATCTGAAGCCAGGTTTGAAACTCAGAAAGATGAGTCTTTCTGACTCCAGGTCTGGCATTCAATTGACTACACCACTTAACTGCCCATCACAGATGCATAGAAGGAAGTAAAGTATAAGAAAACTGGAAAGGTGGGAAGGAACATGATGGGCTTTAAATGCCAAATAGAGGATTTCATATTAGATCCCAAGAGCAACAGACAGATATGGGAATTTAATGAGTAAAGGGGTATAGGGTAATATAGCTATACCAAGACTTTTTTAAATGCCACACCACTAGGTCAGCTGGGTTCAGTTTAAATTCAGATAATATAATCTCATCTAAAGCCTTGTTGCCCTCCTTTACTTGATTGCCCCCATCCTATCCCCTCCTCTCCTGTAGCTATTCCAAACTCTTACTTCTCCAGCTTTCTATACCACCTCCACCTTCTCTCTCTCAGAAGAGAGCCCTGGCTCCTATTTTACTCAGGAAATTAAGGGAATCTATAGCGCTTCCTTCATCTCCTTTACTTCCTATTTCAAAATGCCATCACCAAAGAGACCAGTTAGTCCATTATTTATGATGCCGGGGTTCAAGATTGCAACTTCTTAATGAGAAAAAAAGCACGTTTTCAAATATCCCTTAATGGTTTTGATGAGATTCTGTTCCAAGTTCATCTAGCACAGTGATTCCCAAAGTGGGCGCCACCACCCCCTGGTGGGTGCTGCAGCGATCCAGGGAGGCGGTGATGGCCACACTTTTTTTGTATTACATTCTATTCTGACTTCAATAAATAGTTTCATAATTTCCAGGGGGCACTAAGTAATATTTTTCTGGAAAGGGGGTGAAAGGCCAAAAAAATTTGGGAACCACAGATCTAGCATCTGGATCCCCAATTGTCCTCTCCATTGATCTAGTTGCTGAGAAAGACACAGTCCTTTTCCTTGCCAAGGATGACCCTTTAATTTTGCCCTTGATCTTGTTCACTGTTGTTTCCTCCAGGACTCTGCCCATTTGATGATTCAATCCCTCTCTTCAAGTTATCATCCTCTATCTCTTCTCCCTCTCACAGCCAACACAAAAAGCCTTGCACTAAATAAGAACTTAACAAGAACAACTCATATTAATATAGTACTTGAGGGTTGGCAAAGTGCTTTTTCCACAAGAACCCTATAAAGATAGGCAGTACAAACATCTGTATCTCCACTTCAATTTGGGGAGCCAGAGCCAATATGTGACTCTGGAATCTTGAGTGAAGTATCCATGGTCATAGCTTGCTACCATAGCAAAAAAGAACATTGATTCTGAAACCAGAGGATCAAGATTCAAACTGTGATTCTATCACTTGGTGCCTGTGTAACTATGGATTGTCACTTCACTCTCCCTAAGCCTCAGTTTCCTCATATGTAACATGTGGGGTTTGAACTGACTAAATGGCCTCATTCAGCTCTAAATTTACGATCCCCAGATAGAGAGCATCGGAAGTGAAATCTGGATCCACCCAGGTCTCCTGACCACAAGTCTAGAGTAAAAGTTGCTGAATTAAATTGAATCCCCTGTCTTGCCTACCAACATGTCGGCTATCTTATTTATTATTTCTCTAAGCATCACTGTTCTCGACCCCCTGGTCAAAAGTTAAACTTCACACCTAGAAACTGCAAATAGGGATGGTTCACAGTGGCTCAGACTCATCCAAAAAGAAATCTGACCATATCCCCATCAAGAAATTCTCCATGTTTATAAAAGATAATTTTCCAAGAGATCAGCAACAGAACCAAAGAATAAACAAATATTGCTTACCTTTGTGTTCTGGTCCACGATTTTCTTCAGGTTTTTCAACAGGTGGTTATTTGGTCCACCTTCCCTTTCATTAACATAGACTATTCTATCCAGGTCAGGGAAATTTCGGTTCAAATCTATTCCCTGGGCATTGCTCCTACCTACAAACCAATCCTTAAGCTCGCCAGGCTAAAAAAGAAATAGAAAAGGAAAATTAATTATTTGCTTTAAACATTTTCTAGGCACGAATACCTAAGAATTTGGCAGCATATTAATGAGAGTCATTGCTTCATCTCTAGAGTACTCTTACCATAAGAAATGCTTTATGGCATTATCCATATTTTACTCACGAAAATAAGAGTATAAGATTAAAACCACACCTCCTAGAGCAAATGGCAGCCCTGACCCTTCAGGGAACAAGGGAGGAAACAAATACAGCCAGATTCCCAGTAGCACATTGTGGTTTTGAGTAGGGAGTAGTTAAGGGATGCCCAGAAGGGAAAGAGAAGATGGGATAAGATGAGTGATGCTGATGTGGTCTCTGATCTCTGTCACAAACCTAAACTGAGGAAAGGGAAATTGGTCTCAGAAGATTAGTTTTATTAGGCCAACTGCAAGAGTGAAGCCTCTGGGTATTCGGATCATAATTGGCAAATTTCCCTTTGGTCTTTTATCAGTTCACAAGCCTCCAATCCACTTGACAGTAAAGAGACCCAAGATTTAAGTGAGACTTAGCTACTTTCTCCAACCTAGAGGCTTACCAGGAAGGAATGGATAAAAGGAAAAGTATTCACTGTTTTTCCTTTGTCTTTCTTTCCTAATAACTCATTCTGTGTTGGCAGAATTATGGCACCAGCCTGAGAAACACCAGCAGAGTGTCCATATTCTTCCTTAATTGTGATCATGAATTATACCATCCACTCTTGCCCTTCACTCTTCTGCCTGACTGTTCCTAACACACAAGGGTTGGAAACACAACATTTCTCCACATATAAACTGATCCTTCCATGTTAATAAATATAAAGTGATTTATTGTTCCACAAGATTCACAATGGCTAGGAGCCTTTTTAGTTGGTAGTTAATAGCTAGTAGTTTAAAAAACACTTCACTTTAATTTGGTTTAAGTGATAGTGGCCCTGCAAATGGTTGGCGCCAATTTAAAAATAACACTGAAAAGAATTGCTTGCTAGACTTATTTAACTAAAAAGTGGCTTTGCATGAGTGATATTTAAATTTATCATGTCTCCCTCTTTTCCCCCTTCTAAAAAGACATGAGTTGGACAAAGAAAACATTAGTCTTGTGTTTTTTGGGGTCCTACTCAAATAATAAAATGCTTCATTCAGGGGGGAATCTAAAAAAGCAGAGACATGTCATCTTGTGTGAATTTTCTTGTTTGGAACAAGTATAATCTATTTTAGGGGTCTAATTCTTTCCTATTTTAAAGAATGGATAATTTCAATTATTTTAGGGACTGTAGGTCAAAGATACTATGGAAAACAAAAGTAAAAATATTTATTTTACACAATTTCAAAGAACTGAAAACTTCTACAAAATACAGAAGAATGGAAGGGCATAGGTAGACAGACAGATGGGCAGGCAGACAGCTGGATAGATAGATAGATAGATAGATAGATAGATAGATAGATAGATAGATAGATAGATAGATAGATAGATAGATAGACGGACAGATGGACAGATACAGATAGATAGATAGATAGATAAGCAGATAAATAGGCAGACAGAGACTGTAGATATATATAATTATTACTATTTTTCTTACAAGTACTTTGGAAATCACATTAATTTTTCCCTTCCTTCACTGTAGGGCTTAAGTTTCTAGACTGCCTCATATAATGAAACTATTAGGTCTTTGTTTTCTTTTTCCATTAAGGTGGGGTTTTTTTGGAAGACACACTTTAAAAATAAAAGAGGTAAATATTAAATGTTGTAACATTTCATAAAATAAGTAGATTATTTCAAATAACCAGAATGGTATAAAAGTATCCAAAAAGTAAGGGGAACCCACACAATTTATAGTCTCTCTCCAAAAAAGTCAACAACACACAAAACTTTGGGATCACTTTCACCAGTTTTCCTGGAAGCTAACGTGTATTAATTCACATTAGTTTGGAAGTGGGCTCCATGATTACTCAAAGCAAAGTCTTTTCATCACTAAAACATTGTCCTTAGGGAAAACCAGTCCTTCTCCTCTAAACTCAGTAGAGGGAGCTATCATACCAAATCATTGATTCATTTCCTTAAACAATACATATGGACATAATCTGAGTCAACAATGATATTCTTCTATCTACTCATATTTCCCAAAAATTTAAGGTTTTAATAGGAAATTTGCCTGATCAACAACCTGAAAAACTATTATTTATTTAACAATGCTGAAAAAACTCATTAATAAGCTTATTAATAAAATGCATGCTGAGGTTCATTTTAATAAATGCTATTCTCTGCTTCCTAGTTAAATGCTCTTCACTCTAGTAATTAATCGGTCTCTTCTCAATGTGTCCTCTTGAGTTACCAATATAGTTAAACTCCTTTTATTTATGTGTTTGCACATAAACATATTCGTATGTTTTATGTATCTGCATATTCATAAACAAAAAAAAAACCTCACTATTTTCTTACTTTCTTTACACCCACCTGAGATGCTGCTTTCTCAAAACCATCAGGATTCAGTGAAGGCATGATGTGGATTCGAGTGTTGTGGATCAGGTTTATAATTGTCTCATTCCCCTTCTGGTATTCATTGCACAGGTATTGGGCCAAGAAGATGAGCAACTCACGTCCAACAGCCTCATTACCATGCATGTTCCCAATGTATTTGAACTCAGGCTCACCTAAAAGACAAACACATATATGATTACATCTATTTATACCTAAATTCCTTCTTTTTTCCCCCTTTTTTATTCCATCTACATCCAGCTAGATGGCAGGGGAGACAGAGCACTAAACATGGAATCAGGAAAATCTGAGTTCAATTATTACCTTAGACACTTGCTGGGTGTATAACCTGAGACAAATCACCTAAGTTCTCTCCACCTGCATCATCATCAGTAGAATGGGGACAATGACACCTGACTCCCAAGGCTGTTATTCAGGTCAAACGAGATAAAATATGTAGATTGATCCGTAACCTTAATGTACTACGTATATGTTAACTATTATCATTACTGTTGTTGTATCATTTATTATTATTACTTAACCTCTCTCACTTTAGAAATGGGGACGATGATAGCATCTACCTCCCAAGTTAGTTGTCAGAGTCAAATAAGATCAATATATAAAAAGGGATTTGGAAACCTTAAAAATTTTATATCATTTGTTAGCTATTGCTATTAGGGAATTCCCACACACAATCTTATTTACCCTTCAAAATAGACCTCAGAGAGAGGCAAGAAAAGCATTTTTATCTCTTTTAGACATTTAGAGGCTCAGCTCAACATTTTTATTTAAGCCACTATGGCCAACTTTTCCTTTTACTAAACTGATATCTGGAAGGGATAAGACTGAATGGGGGCAGCTGGGTAGCTCAGTGGAGTGAGAGTCAGGCCTAGAGACGGGAGGTCCTAGGTTCAAATCCGGTCTCAGACACTTCCCAGCTATGTGACCCTGGGCAAGTCACTTGACCCCCATTGCCTACCCTTACCAATCTTCCACCTATAAGTCAATACACAGAAGTTAAGGGTTTAAAAAAAAAGACTGAATGGTGACTGGTCTTAGAGTTTACAAAGTGCTTTACACCCTTTATTCCACTTACAAATACCTTGGAAATTACATTCATTTTCCCCTTAATTCATTATGGTACTTAAGTTTCTGAACTATCACATATAATCAAACCATTAGATCTCTATTTTCTTTTCCATTAAAGTTTATTTTTTTATTTCTTAAAGAAGCATTTTGAAAAAAATAGAAATTAGTAGTTGCCTTAGAACAATCCTTTGAGGCAAGTACAATTATGCCCACTTTATTTCTTAGGAAATTTCTTAGGAAACTGAGGTGCAGACTTAGACCTGCCCAGGATCACACAGCTAATAACTATGAGTGTCAGGATTCAAACCCAAATATTCCCAATCCCAAGCATAACACTTAAACTACTTACTATATCATGCTGCCTCTCAAGACAAGTATTAGAAGAAATACTCTCTAGCCTTGTACTTTCCTACTCTCTCCGTTCCCTGGCCTGATGACAGGTCTGCAGCAATCAATCACCTTGGAAAACACAGGAGCACCTCACAGCTAAGGTAAAAAGATTCTTGCCCTGTCAAGATGGTAACTGATTAAGCTTCATTCTAATGAGTTTCTTGAGTGTCTGCATGATTTCTAATCATAAAGAACCACGTCCTTGTATGACCTCTTCTCCTAGGCTTATGCTAATCTTAATCTAATGATGAAGTCTAAGCAGGAGTACAACTATTTATATATAACCTGCCCTTCTTTTCTTGCAGAGATAGCCTTCTCCCCAGCATCTTTTCCTTTTAATACCAGGGTTCTTAACCCTGAATCCCAGACCACAGAGATTGATAGACAGAAAGACAGACTGAGAGAGATAAGATGGATAAAAGAGAGACAAAGAGGAACAGAAACAGACAGACATAGAGAAACTATTGCAATTTCATTGGCCTCCTTTTTGCCCTGGGTATTTAATTTTATGCATTTTTAAAAATTATTTTGAGAAGGGCTTCACAACACAGAAAAAGTTAAGAATCTCTCATCTAGTAGATACAAACCTTTTCAGTTTTTGTGTTTTTTCAACTATTTTTCAAATGGCTAAAAGTAGCCATTTTTATTAAAAACTGGAAATAGTAGCAATGGAAATATTTTTCTCTCATCACATGAACTCTTTTTTTTTCTATTCATGTCCTGATTCCATTTACTCTTAGTTCTAGGTGTGTCCATCTAATCAACAGAAGAGCCACAGATATTACTCAACAATAACTCCCATTCCATTATCACTGGTAACATTTAAAAGGAATTTTCCTTACAACAGCCATATGGTATATGTCACACAAGTCTCATCATCCCCATTTTACAGATGAATAATCTAAAGCTTGCCAAGATTATAACTTGCCAAGAGCCAGAAACCTAGAATAAGATAGGCGGAGTTTGAATCCAGGTTTTTCCTGGCTCCAAGTCCAGAGTTCTTTCCAATGTACTATGCTGCCTATATGTTTATAACCAGCTTCTGGGGAAAATGTGAGTTCCCAGTAACCAAAAGAACTTCTAAGACACCAGAACAGCATCCCTTAAGCCTTGTGTGAATAAGGAGTTATTAGAGACATTCCAGTTCCACTCACTTAACCCATTTCTGGAAACTATATCGCAAATTTAACTTATAGTTATTAAATAGTTCGTGAGAGCCGTACAGTGCTCCCAGTGCGCGCTCCTGTAACAGCACCTGAAAAAAAAATGGACTTTATGGTTCCTGCAGAAAGAACCATATCTGGCCTTCAAGAGAGCCAGATATGGCTCGAGAGCCATATGTTGCCGACCCCTGATCTAGTCAACTGCTCCATTTTTTCAGATAAAAAAACTGAGGTCCAGTGAGACTATAAGTTAACTTATAGTCTTATAGTTCCAAGTTACAAAAAGATCTTCTGGATCCCAAAGGGAGTATCCATGAGGTAGCTGGTAATAATATTAAATAAAGAGTCAGAGGGCATGAGTCTGAACTCTGGGACTCTGCCTCCTAACTATTAACTAGTAACTTCATCGGCCTTCAAGTTTTCATCTCTAAAATAAAAGATTGCACTAGGTGAGCTCAGACCTTCCCATTCTAAACCCCAAAGTAGAGAGATTTAGAATGGGAAGAGACCTTGTCAGCTGGTCCAACCTCTTCATTTTACAAATGAATAATAATGACTAATAGCTAACATTTACATAACATTTATGCCATATCAGACACTATGCTAAGCATTTTACAATCATTATCTCATTGGGCCCTCATAACAACCCTAAGAGGTATCTTTATTGCTTCTATTTTACAGAAAAGGAAACTGAGACAGAGTTCAAGTGACAATCTCAGGGCTAGTAATTGCCTGAAATCATATTTCAACTCCTTCCTGACTTCCAGACCAGCACTCTATCCACTGGGCCATCCAACTGCCATAAATGAAACTGAAACCTGGAAATAACTTGCCCCAAGCTATATAGTAAACCTGAATTTGAATGCTGGCCAGATAGGACCCCAGATTGAAGACTCTTTCCACAATAATATGCTGCCTCCTATGGATGCAAGGTGAGATTTTTCCCATTACTTCTCAGAAGAATTTAAAATCCATTGTAACCCATGCAAAATGGTAGATATCTTCATTATTCTGGAGATAGCATAGGACAATGGCAAGAATCCTGACTCTGGAGTCACAGGAGTGGTTTGATCCTTCCTCTCTCATTTATAACTGTGTGAACTTTGGCAAGTCACAACCTCACTGGACCTCAGTTTTTTTATCTGAAAAAATGGAGCAGTTGACTAGATCAGGGGTCGGCAACATATGGCTCTTTCTGCAGGAACCATAAAGTCCATTTTTTTTTCAGGTGCTGTTACAGGAGCGCGCACTGTGAGCACTGTACGGCTCTCACGAAATTACATTTTAAAAAACGTGGTGTTTATGGCTCTCACGGCCAAAAAGGTTGCCGACCCCTGGTCTAGATGGTCTCTGAAATCCTCTCCAGCTCTAGATCTATGAACCTATCATCCTCCTCTCCCTCTCCAAGGGACCTCTCTTAGAGAACAAGGAGCCAATATGTCCCCCATGATTCTTTCTTGAACCAAAGTAGGCAAAGGCAAGACTATGTTATGCCTTTATGTTTAAAATATTGATATATGGGGGCAGCTGGGTAGCTCAGTGGATTGAGAGCCGGGC
This sequence comes from Gracilinanus agilis, assembly GCF_016433145.1. Taxonomy (NCBI): domain Eukaryota; kingdom Metazoa; phylum Chordata; class Mammalia; order Didelphimorphia; family Didelphidae; genus Gracilinanus; species Gracilinanus agilis. Next base: position 102,836,683 of record NC_058135.1, read on the forward strand.
CTAGAGACGGGAGGTCCTAGGTTCAGATCCAGCCTCAGACACTTCCCAGCTGTGTGACCCTGGGCAAGTCACTTGACCCCCGTTGCCTACCCTTACCACTCTTCCACCTATAAGTCAATACACAGAAGTTAAGGGTTTAAAAAAATTAAAAAAAATTAAAAAAAATATTGATATATGGTAATAGAATGTAATCGATTAGTGCTCCTCAGTAAAGCAGAAGTCAGGAAGCTGACTGATGCGTTTGCATTTTCATTTGATCTGTGGGAAATGGAGTAAGGTAGAAGAGAAATGGAACAGCCTGAGAAATCACCACCAGAACAAAGGCAAGCTGGATATATTTTATAAAACAATTCATCTCCAGGTGTTCTGTGAAAAGGAGGTACAGTTACATTCAGCCTCACTCAGTTGTGGTTTATCATCCTCCTCTTCTTCTTGCACCTCCTCCTCCTCCTCCTCCTCACCATCATCATCTTAATCTCATCATCACCACCTCTGGTTTCTCAACTCTTGAATATAATGGTCTTAGGCAAGAAATGAAGTTGTGAAATTAGGAAAAGGGTAGAGACAAGGATGCCCTGTGTAACTCATTTCCCATGAAATGCTAAGCTTAGTCTCCATGGCCACCAAACACAGGAGACTCATGAGAGAGCCTCAACAAGCAGCTGCACAGGCTATTTTGGTCATAATGAGGCTCCCGCTTTGCCTTTAGGATCCTTTGTCTCTTCATTTGAGCAAAAGGAAAAACAGAGTTCAAAGTGATTCTTCTCTCTGTCACTGTCTTTGCTTCTATAACTCTGATTCTACCCTGTTTCTGTGTCTTTATCTCTCCTGATCTATCTCTCTGCCTGTCTCTCTTCCCCACACACTTCCCACTTAACTTCTTCTTATTTAGAAAGCCCTGCTTTTTTTCCTGAGACTTTGGGGACTGAATTTGCAAGCAGACTAATAAATGAAACAGATGGCACAGTCCTTCCTGTTTACATTGACTCCTCAGATGAACAAACCCCAGATTTATGCAGGGTTTCAGCCACCAGGTACATCAATTCCTAGTTGGATAAAGTGAGTGAATGCCCGTAACTGCCCAGGTGTTATCTCATCCCTCTCTTAGCAGCAGAGAGGAAAAGCAGCCTCTCTGGTTACTAAGGGTGAGTTGATGGGTAGTCATTGGATTTGTTTTTGAAATGTTCCTTTTTATCTTCCCTTCCATTACCAGCTGATATATTCTGCTCCTCCTGAAAGAGCAAACCAGAGGTCCTAAGTAACAGATTTATTTATTGCCATCATATTTTGGAAATTCATCCAACCCCATTTGCATTATATATATTTAGAAATAGTATCCCTGATGCTTTGCCTTTCACTCGGCTTCATGTAGGGAGAGCTAATGACTTTCCAATTATCCTACAGGGCACACATTCATTAATCAAGCAGTCATTAAAAACCCAGCAGCATGAGGTGAACCTTCATCTAACAAATCAAATCCATTCAGGCTTCACACTTTATTCCCTCACTCTTAGTTAGCACTGGTCTAAATGTTGAACTCCACATATAAACAATAGAACCGAACTGTAACTCTCTAGAAAATGGGTCCTTAACCTTTTGTGCATCCCTCTGGCAAGAAGCCTAGGGAGCCCTTCTCAGAATGATGTTGGTAAATGCATTCAATGAAATACAGAGAATTATGAAAGAAGTCAAATAGTTACAGTTATAAAAAGAAAAAGTTCTGATTTCAGTTCCTTTTAACTCCTAGGTTAAAAAACTAGGGCTATAAGCAATCTGCCAGAGTGAACAGGCTGGCATGGAGTCAAGAAGACTCCATACATCTCTCCTCTGAGACTTACCAGCTGTGAGACCAAGGACATAAAATCATGGCTTGGTGGTGGCTATCCCATACTGGGAGTTTCCTAAAATGATAAAATAGCCATCCTGGCTCATTCACCTCCATTTGTCACAGAGTAAGGAATCGGAATAGGGACTAGACCAGGGGTCGGCAACCTTTTTGGCCATGAGAGCCATAAACGCCACATTTTTTAAAATGTAATTTTGTGAGAGCCGTACAGTGTTCACAGTGCGGCTCCTGTAACAGTGCCTGAAAAAAATGACTTTATGGTTCCTGCAGAAAGAGCCATATCTGGCCCTCAAGAGAGCCAGATATGCCTCAAGAGCCATATGTTGCCGACCCCTGGACTAGACCTATGATTTTAGTGGTACAGAGAACTCTGAGATGAGAAAACTCCTACCAAAGCAGGTTGATACAACTTCTCTACAACTTGGTGTCTTATAGGTTTGCCTAGAGCCCAATTTTCCAGAATCATATAGCTGTTATATGTCAGAGATGATCCTTGAGAAAAAAGACTTGTACAAAATATTTATAGCCACACTCTTTGTGGTGGCAAAAAATTGGAAAATGAGGGGATGCCCTTTGATTGGGGAATGGCTAAACAAATTGTGGTATCTGTTGGTGATGGAATACTATTGTGCCTAAAGGAATAATGAACTGGAGGAATTACATGTGAACTGGAAAGACCTCCATGAATTGATGCAGAATGAAAGGAACAGAACCAGGAGAACCTTATACACAGAGATGGATACTTGGTGACACAATCAAATGTAATGGACTTTTCTACTAGCAGCAATGCAATGATCCAAGACATTTCTGAGGAACCTATGAGAAAGAACGCTATCCACATCCAGAGAAAGAAATGTTGGAGCAGAAATACAGAAGAAAAAGAACTACTTGATCACATGGGTCGATGGGGACATGACTAGGGATGTAGACTCTAAAAGACCAATCTAGTGCAAATATCAATAATATGGAAATAGGTCTTGATCAATGACACATGTAAAACCCAGTAGAACTGCTCAATGGTTACAGGAGGGGGGTGGAAGGAGAGAAGGAGAGGAGGGAAAGAACATGAATCATGTAACCATGGGAAAATGTTCTTAATCAATAAAAAAATAAAAAATTAAAAAGAGGTGTTCCTTGAATTCAGGTTTTCCTGCTTAGAACAAGATAAAATATAATTTCTAATGTCTTTAATTAAGATCTACAGATACCAATGAAGTTAGGAGAAATGTTGTATAGGTTTCCAAAATATACAAGAATCATGCTTTTCGGTATCAGACTAGTAATCCATTCAGTATAGTACTTCAGGACTCCTAGTACTGCATTCAGTCAAAATGAATCAGAAAGCTATCTCTAGAGTCTAAAAAAGAATTAATTTTCCAAAATGATGTAGATTGCAGAAATCCACATCCATTAGAATTGGTTTACCTGCTTTTGTGATGTTAACAAGTAAAAATAAGAATTTGTGACACTTAGCAAACAGAAGTACTAAAAATAATTCACCAACAAAGAAATTTATGAAACCAATTTTTTCCTTAAAATCCATGTAGAAAAACATAAGCAAAGTGGACACTCATTAAAAATTATCCTTAAAGGTTTAGAAAGGAGGACAAATTCCAATCTTTCTGCCAATGAAGTCAGGAAATGGAAAATCAGAAATTGTTTAGTGATAGTGAAAAAGCTAAAGAATTCCAAGGATAAGGTATAATCTGGTGCATGGATGGAATGGCAGAAGAAAAGGGAATAAAGGACCCTAAAGGGAATAATGGGCAGAATTTAAAGTTTCCAAGATATTTATTTGAAATTTAAAGTTTTCAACATCACAAAAATGAAATACCGCAGAACTTCAGATTCCATACATATACACAAAATACTTTTTCTAGAATATTCTGAACTACTTTTTTCCTAAAAAGAAAAAAAAGTGCCAAATCTGATATAAAAGGGATTAACTCTGGATAAAACCTTATTGCATTAAAATTATGTAGCCTATTGCTCAGCTTTTCTATAATGATTTAAATTAAATACAATGAAACTTTTTTTAATGGATCCTGGAATTAAACCAGCAAGACCTGCCAATATGCCACAAATATTGAAAGGAATTAAGACCATTAAATGGATCAGAAAGGTTCTGAGGCAGCATTCCATAGTCATTAGGCATGGGTTAAATCAAAGTGTCTAAGAAGAGAGGTAATTCTGCCAAGACTGTTCTCTATCCTTCCTCCTGAAAAGATTCTTAAATTTATGGTGTTGCTATTACCAAGTACCTTATTTTCTGGATAAAGCTGCCCCAAGTATCTAAAAGATTTGACAATATAGCATCAAAGACCTCTTCTTGGGAAAAAAAATAGCAAGGGTCACTTCATCAAGAAGCAGTACATTAACATCACAAAACAACTATACCATAAACTACCTTGGGCAATCTAAAAATCAGGTAAATGATATCAACAATGAAAACAATGTAAATAAAAGGATGTTGAACTCTGAGCCAAGAAAATAGTCCAATATCATAGCAAAGAACAGATGATGAAACATACTTCCCATCCCTTTGTAGATGAAGGATGCCTCTTCACAGAAAGCTACTAAGGCATACTATAGTTTGCCAGATTGTTACATTGGTTAGACACAGTTATTCTGTATAGTTGTTTTTACTTAACTTAAGTTTTGTTACAAGGGAAAGTTGTGTCGCTAGGGGCAATAGGGCATAGAGAGTGTATCTGAAAATGACTTGATATAATAATGAAAGATATCAGTAAATCATTTTCAAAGGAAAAAGGGGATAAAACTTTGTAATTTGGTCTGTAGAATCTGAGAGATTCTGTCTTTTTTTCTTATATGTAGGAATAAATCAATTCTTTCTTGAGTATAAATTTTTTAAATGAACACATAAGTGAAAAATATATATTTAATCCTCTGCTATTGAACCAGTCGCCTGGGTCAGTTATACTTTTGGAATACTGGGTGTTTCTCTGCATAGCACTGGGGTGAAATCACATGCTGCTGAAGAACTAGATTACCTATTAATCAAACTATTACAAAGTGTTGAGGCAGACATGATCCCAATAGATTTCTTTAAAAAACTATCTTCAAACAAGTGTATATATTATCAATCACTTTAAGAAATACAACGAAATGGTAATGTAAGGAGTATAACCCTTGAGCTAATGTAGACACCATTGTAAGAATGGGATAGATTGAATTTATGTCTGCAAGAGGAGAAGCCTTTAGCGTACATGAGCTAAAGGCATTTTTGTTGCTAATTATTTCCATTTGCTTGATAGTCTTAAATATTTATAACCTGTAAATTTCTTTCAAAGATTCCTCCAGGCTTCCCGGAGCTTGCCAGGAAGAACTTCATTAATCTGCAAATGTTCAAGCACTAATAATATGAAAATTTTGTATGCATTTCCAAAGAAGAAACAAATCTCTAGGGATCAATTAAGCATATGCAGAGGATGGGAGTGGTTATAAAAAATAGATTCCTTCTTTCCAGAAGAGAAGAACAGAATGAAAGAAGAGAAACAAAGAAAAGACAAAAACTGCCTACACGACAAAAAAAGGAAGATATGTTCTCCTGTCTAATGATTTACTCCACAGCTGTCATAACATAAATGAAATAAAATAAATGTAGCTATTTGAACTTCATCTCAAAAATGAAATTGTATTTCATCCCATAGCTAATGGGCATTCAATGTGAAACTTTCCAGAGATGCATTACAGGATTATTTTCAGAAGTATTAATTATGCATTAGCATCTACATATAATTTTAATATTCTGATGTGTAAGCCACCAAATAGTCTCCTACAGTCAAGACTTATTTGTCATCTGTCTGGTCTAGTTCAGTTATGGTTCCTCCCAAAGAAAGAAAGCAAGACTAAAGGATTTCTCAAGGACGATTTTCTGCCTGAGGATTCTAGGAAACATTCCATTCCTTCTGCTACACCTCAATCTAATTCAATTCAATATGCACTGATTATACTTTTCAATCTAAAAAAAAGATAGCTACCATTCTTTGAAATGAGAGAATTTATTGTTTTGCCATAACAAGTTTTTCTAAATACCTGTTAATCTTCAAAGCACTTGTCCCAACATATTTGGTAAAAGCCAATTTCTCTATGGAGTTGCCACAAAAGGAATCTAAGACCAGGTGGGGGGAAATCTGAAGGATTTTCCTTTAAACACAAAGTAAGAACCAGGAAAAGAATAATTTCCCATACACTGCTCCCTACTTTATATTTAGAGCAGGACTACTACCTCTCTCTAGACAATATAATGCTATTAATGCAGCCTAACTTCCCTTTCTATTTGGTGTTCCTTATAAGACTCCACAGAAAATCATAACTATTTCAAGAACTATTTTGCTATAAAATAATACCAGAATAATAATGAGAATAGGGCAAGTAAGTGGCACAGTGGATAAAGTGAGGGGCCTGGAGTCAGGAAAACTCATCTTCATGAGTTCAAATCTGGCCTTAGACACTTACTAGCTTTGTGAACCTGGGCAAGTCACTTCAACCTTTCTACAATCAATTTCTTCACCTGTGAAATGAGCTGAAGAAGAAAATGGCAAACCATCCAGCATGTTTACCAAGAAAACTCCAAATGATATCACAAAGAATTGGACATAACTGAAATGACTGAACAACAACAAAAATGACATCACTTCAGAATGCTAAATATTCACTATTTCAATAATACCTGCTATATATAATGGATTTTTAAAATCCATTTTAATAAAGAACTCAATTCAATAAATCTCCATTAAGCACCTAATATGAGGTCAAGCACTATGCTACAGGCTGGGGATACAATTAAGAAAAGAAAAATAATTCCTGCCCTCGACAGGGCAAAAAAAATAGAGAATATCAATGGAATTAATTTTAAAAAATTGTGAAGGACAGTGGCCTACTACTACCAGATCTCAAAATGTACTCTAAAGTAGTAATCATCAAATCAGTCTGGTACTAGCTAAGAAATAGGTTGGTGGATCAATGGAATAGATTAGGAATAAAAGACCTTAACAATCTAGTATTTGATAACTCCAAAGATTCCAGAATTTGGAATAAGAACTCACTATTTGTCAAAAACTGCTTGGAAAACTAGGAAACAATGACAGAAACTAGGTGTAGACCAATATCTCACACCCTATACCAAGATAAGGTCAAAATGAGTATATGATTTAGACATAAAGGATCAAATTTCTTACCATCTCTGGAAGGGAGAAAGCATGGGGGGAAGAAGAAAATTTGGATCATAAAACTTCAGAAAACTTATGTGGGAAATTGTTATTACATGTAATTGGTAAAATAAAATATCTTGACTTTAAAAAAAAAAAAGAATGTAAATCTAGTGCCTATCCATTAAGAACTTCCCTAACACCCATTGCATTGATGAAGTCAGTTTTCTTTTCGCTATACCACCCTGGTCTTTAGAGCACAATGAAAAACTCTGAAATAAATTGAAAGCATTTCCTCTTAAATATAAAGAAGCAATGATGCCAGAAATTCTGTCCTCTCTACACTCTTGCCCTAAAAATGTATCTATAGGCTTAAGAAGGACAAAGAAATATCAGTGCATTTCAACAGTTCTTAATTGGTTAAGATTTTTTAATGAGATACCAAAAAATGGAAATGAAGAAATTATAGATGACAAATAATATATGCTTCTACTTTATGTTATTACCCAGGATAAGAAGATCAGAGAAGATTTTGACTCAATCAAAAAGAAGCTAACTCAGACAGATATTATTTCTTCTTGCATTCATTTATGAGGTTTTCACACCATGAAGCAAAGATTGGACATAAATCACAGTAAGTGGGCTTAATTTCATCCCTTCACATCTTTCTATAAATAGCCATGACCTGACAAGATAAACTCTTCCTAACTATTCTCAAAGACACAAATGGAGCAGTGATCTTATAATGAATTTTGGGGTCCCTTCCATTAATCCAGACTATAACTCAATCATTCTTGCCTTTCAGGTGTGACTCGTTCATATTCTCCCAAAAGTTCACCAGAGAGGTGTCTCCTCAGGGGAGCTCTGGCTAGACTTTGGTTGTGCACCTGTCGACTCGTTCTTGCTACTTGCCCAGCCTCTCATACAACTCCTCATAACAACCTTTATACCAGTTCTCCTTTTGAAGTTCTTGTCATTTATGTGTTGCAATCTGCCCTCGATTGCCCTCTTTGTGATACTCATGTTGATATCTTCGGCAAGAGTGGTATCACATCTTGTTGTTATAGAACAACACGGTTAAATGTTAATATTCAAAAGATGGCCTTTCACTTTGATGAATATTTCTCTTCCCCTACGACTGAGGACAAAGAAGACTCACAGTAATTTTCTGGTGGCTGGGGGCTGTGGCTCAGCAATGCACTCAAGAAGACAAATGGACTAGGGCTCTGGGAAGGATGGGACTCTTACTGGAGAAGCCGTCCCATTGTGAACCAACCATGTTCCCAATGTGATCTAACCTGCTCCAATCATTTTTTAAATCATATTTTTCTTATTCTGATTTCAGAAGTTGAAAATGGAGTGGGAGGGTGACTGGTGGAAGAGAATACCTGTGTGTATGTGTGCACAGTCTACTCACCAGGAACCTTTAGTGCTGCCTTGGAACAGAAAGCCATAATAGGATTACATTTTATCCACACCTTTCTTGCAAACTCCACCAAGAGAATGGAAACTATTAAGAGCTTTTTCCAGAATAAGAACAAGAAGCAAGCTATTCAGTGAGAGAATGTCCAGAATTCCTGCAGAAGCACATGATAAAAGCAAATTTTGCTTGCCTCCATGACCTAGCAGAGTTCGTGACAAATGTCCCTGAAAACCAACTTCTTAAATGAGATAGGAGAATAGTCTAGCCATCCAGTGGATAAAGGAAAACATGGGGGCAGAGAAGGAGGATAAGACCAGCCTTCAGGGCAACTCCCAACTCTAGAATTTCTGAGTATGGGAGGAACTGTGTAAGACCCCATGAGAAGTCTAAAAAGTCATCAGAATTTTGGGGTTTGGGCCCACTAACAACCTACCTCTGGTTTAGTTCCCTTCTGAACACAGCTTATGAGTCCTTTGAGGATTTTCTGTATCTGTTAATGGGCTCCTCTGAGGCTTTCATACCTTCTACATTTTTATGTGGGGTGAAATAAAGGTTTTCTTCTACATGACAGACACTTATTACACTATGAGCTTGTAGGATGGCTGGGGACTGTTATCCACTCCTGGGGAAATCTAGACATAAACACGTTTGAAGATTTTCTTGTTTAAGGACAAATGAGCCCAAAAGAGAATATGTATGACCCTTGGCTCTTTGGAGAGCACAAGAACAGAGGGCTGTGTGAGCCCAGAGCTCAGGGGACTCAATGAGTTAGCATACCACTACAGAAATTTAATCCTATCAATACTGGCATTCTTCTAATAGATGAAACTATAACACATAAGGAAGTTGTGTCTAAGTAAAGGGATGGATTCCAGTTTCTGAATCAAATACTTTCTGCAGCAAATGAAGAGGCAAAAAAATTTCTTCAAATAATTGGACAAGTTCCTCCACCCTTGCATTATATGAGTGAGAATGCTAGACTACCTACACCTCTGGCCGGTTCTTGTCCTTCCCATTATCAGAAACAGTAACAGAATCCCAGGCTTGGAGGGACCTCAGCAACCATTTTTTTGTCCAATCAGCATCTGAACAAAAATTCCCTCCATAGCGTACCCAAAAGTGGTCATCCACAGCCTATGCTTTGGCAAGGAAAGACCCATTCCAGAGAGGAGCAGGTGCAACTGTTTGTAAATTGGGATTCTCTTCCCTCCGCACCTCAGCTTTCTCTATCCATCCAGATGCAGAATCCAAGCTTATTATTTCTACACATTCTGCATCTCTTGGCAAAAAGAGAGGTAAGTTTCACACAGCCTGATGGGGGAAGATAAATAGGGAATTTAAGCCTTAGAAAGGGTTGACAAGGAACCAGATCTGGGGTGGGGGTGGGGAGAAGGAGTTTAGACAAGAAAGAGGAAGATGTGAAATACTGAAACTTAGCTCTGAGGCACTAGCTTTTTAAGACCTCTATACCCTTGTAACTTTTTCTGTCACTCGTTAGAAAAGCTATAAAAACAACCTGGAGATTGCTAATTTCAGGAACCAGGGCTGAAAGAAGCAAAAATCTACATTTCCTTCCTGCAGAGGAAAGCATAATAGGAGGGGTAGTCTAGACAAAAGAAAGTGGACTGGCTTCCAAATAACTACAGCAAGATGGAGGAAGCCAAGCTCTGTAGTTTAGGGAATACTGGAGGAGAAAGGACAACAGTAAGAACAGCGAGAAATTAAGAGAAGACACAACAAAAACAAACCAAAGAAGAAAGACACAACAAAACAAACCACTTACATCATAATCAGACACCATAAAGTGTGAGACTGAAAAGCAGTTTTACAATTTAGAAGTTCTATTCAACTCTCTTTTTTTTGTCATTTCCCAACTATAATATTTGGCTTTACATCTCAAGAAAATCTCTTTCTCACATATGAGAAAGAAAAAAAAGAAACCCCAGGTGGCCAGTCTGGAAAACACCAAGCCAGAGCTGCAGCTCTATTTTGGAAATAAAACTCAATGTTTGTCTCCTTGTAGGGAAAATATTCCCTCAAGAGTACAATTACAAACAGACCATTGTAGACAAACAATAATGACAGCTCTTAAAACACTTGAAAATGCTGAGAAGAATTTTTCAGATAGAATTAATTCATTATAGAGGTCAACAGAAGAGATTCCATTTCATGATTAGAACCATTTTCAATATTCATTCTCAAAGCATCTACGGACACCGCTGTTGGGGGCATGGGGGCAGATGGGCAACAGTGACCATTTACATGACACCAAATAGCCATACTTTTCCAACCAATAAACCACCTCTTTCCATTTCCTCTGCTAAGTAAAAACCAGATTTGGATTGTGGAGTGGACTCAGTCACAGAGAAAAGGTAAAGAGATGTGTGAAAGATTGCCAGAGGTTAATGAGAGGAAGAACTGGAAGCCTAGATCGCATTCGAAAGGGCCAGGATCCAGGATATTATAGATGTCTCTCCTATTAGCTCTAATTAGGTGTTCCTGTGTGCCACTTCAATAATGTTTGCTTTATCTAGTGCACGCACATAATGCCCTCAAAGCTCCAGGGGCACACAAGGCTGCTTGCTCGCCATGTATCCGGTCACAGGAAATGAAAAAGGCAGTTTCACTCAATCAGGGAAATAAACAAGCCAAGTCGCAGTGGAATCTTGCTCCCCCAGGAAAGTCAAGCTACCCCATCGCCTACTGGTTATGTGTCTTTGGACTTTCAAAATCAATTCGAACTACTTCTGTTCATGAATTTATCTGATTCTCTGGATATCTAGTACCCCAAATTGGCCAATGGCATTTGAGCTCTTAATAAGATTTCTCTGTTCAGGAGATTTTGTCAATGCTAACAATCTGTAAATAATGGAAAAGATCTCTCCGGACAACGTGAAGTATTCTTTCTCAAGTGTTTCACAGGAAAGGTCTCACTTCAGCCCTCTAATCTCTGGCTTCCTTGGGCTTTCCTCTTGGCATTTCCTCTCCTCCCCAGGCTGGAAAGATGTAAGCGGACAGGCAAATGGGATGGAAATCTATAGGTGTAGACCTTAATTTGCCAAATCATGGAACACTAGAACTGGAAGAGAAATGAAAGGAAGCAATATTGTATATATATATATGGGGTGTGTTTGTCCAAGAGTCAACACAGGCTGAACATGAAAAGTTTCCAAAAAGTTCTAAATATTTAATATTGTTCTGAGTCTTTACTGAAGCCCTGCTCTTATGTCTCTTTATGGCACAACAATGATCCTGAGTCCTCAAAGTCTATACTAGCTTATTAGAAACTCTGGCTGCTAGTACCAAGTTGAAAATATTTCAAAGGGGTAGCCAGGTAAGTCAGCACAGTGGGTAGATAGATAAAGGACCAGGCCTGGGGTCAAGAGGATTTGGGTTCAAATCTGGCCTGAGACATTTCCTAGCTGTATGACCCTAGGCAAGTCACCTAACCCAAATTGCCTAGCTTTTACTGGTCTTTTGAGTTAAAATTGATTCTTTCTAAGACAGAAGGAAAGGGTTGTAAAAAAAAGGAAAATTTCTCAAGCAAATAGAGTTCAGTAACAGGCCTTCCTTCATGTAAGTCCTCATTGGCTCTTGCTTATATTATTGAATGGTATTATAAGTAGCAATAGCTTCTTGATTGCTCTCTCTACTTTCAAGTCTCTCCCTGTCTCCAAATCAATCTCCATACAACTGCCCAGAATAACTTCGTAAGGTACAAGCATGACTAAGTCATTCAATCCCCTGCTCAGAAAACTTCCATGGCTCCCTATTGCCTGTAGGATAAAATACAAATTCTTCTGCCTGACATTTAAAGCCCTCTGTCTCCTGGTTCCTAACTACCCTTTCCAGCTTTATTTCTTATTATTCCCTCTTATGTAAATTCCATATACAGCAAAACTAGCCTACTAACATTTCATCTTCCAACTCCATACATCCTCATAGGTTGTAGCATGTACCTGAGCAATTATTACTCTCTCTTCACTTCTAACTCTTAACTGAGATCATGAACGGAGAGAGTTGGACTTGCACTCAGGAAGACATGAGTGAAAACTTTGTCTCAGATATTTAGCAGTATTTCCTGGGAAAATAATTCAACCCTACTTAATTATACCTGATCTATAAAATGGAGATAATAACAGCATCAACCTCAAAGGGTTATTGTAAGGATCAAATGAGATAATGGATGTCAAATGTTTTTCAAACCTTAGAGAACTATATAAATGTTAAAATTCCTAGCTTCCCTCAGGGTTCAGCTCTGATGTTACCTTTTTATGGGAAAGCTGACTTGAAACCTTTCCCCAATTTTTAATGTTTTATTTAGGTTTTATTTATTCAAATTAAATCTTTTTAATGTGTCTGTGTTATATTCTTCTAGTACAATGTGAACTCCTTGAAGATGGAGATTTTTTTTCCTTATGTGTTTAATAAATATTTGCAGTTATCTGAGTCAGTATGTGTACGTTTGTGGTCTAAAGATTAGCCCAATTACATTCGCAAAGGCTCCTCTCCAGAACACTGACCAGCAAATAAGGAAAATCTGGGGAACAGCAATTCACCAACATTGTCTACTAAGAAAGAGAGGGCAAACGATCTGAGTTAATTGAGGGAATATCCCACATATCAATGAGATCACAGATTCTTAAAGTATCCCAGCTTTATAACAGGTTATTTATTAATATTTCAGAATTAATATCAAGGAGGATGGCTGTCTTCTTCCACAATGCATCCCTTAATGCCAGGGTGAGGAACAGTTATGGGGCTTAAAAGACTTAATCCTGACCCATTATAGCATAAATAGGCATTCATGCCAGGTCCTTAATTTTGAAGGAGGGGAAAAAAAGTTATGTAAAGTATCCTTTAGGCACTTTATAAAAATTGAGGAAAATGAAAATCGAGAGAAATGCTATAAAGGGAATAGACAGATTAGCCTTTCTCTTTCTTTTGTTTTCCATTTACTATATCCTTTCCTGTTTCTTTAATATTAACTAGTAAATCTGAAATTATTCTGGGAGTAGAAAAACCAGGTTACTATAACCTCTTTGGTCATAAGAAGAAAGGGGAGTTAGCCTTGCACCTGGATTCAAAAATTAGAAAAACGTTGCTCCTGTACTCTTGGTAACTTCGGAACATAGATGGCAAGTATCATCGCACAGTATAATACTAGAAAATAATAAAAATTGTTAGCAATTATATGGTGCTTAAAATTCACAAAACACTTTATAATCTCATCTCATCTCCACAACAATCTGTGATTTGGTGTTGTTATCCCATTTTACAGATGAGGAAACTGAAGCACACAGAGGTTAAGTGACTTGCTAGGATCACATCATGAGTAAAAAATCTGAGGCAGGATTTGAACTAAGGGTTTCCTGACTTTAGGTCTAACACTCCATCCATGGTGCCAATGGAGAAGAAAGGCAGATAGGTCTAAGGTTTCTCTCACGCTAAACTCATCTTAGTGTTTTTCTCAATATCTCAATCAATTAATCACAAATGAATCTCATAGTCTTACAGTCTTATAGGGGGACTATAGCTTCATGCTAGTGTGCCATCCAACAGGACACATATTTAAAAAAAGAAATTAGCTAAAAGCCTTTAAATGATGCACTTAAGTAACAGATGTCTCAAAATGGTCTACATTTTGATGAACGATAAGAATCGACATGGTAACTGAATAGAAAAGTAACTCTAAATCAGTGGTTCCCAAACTTTTTTGGCCTAACGCCCCCTTTCCAGAAAAAATATTACTTAGCGCCCCCTGGAAATTATGAAACCACTTATTGAACTCAGAATAGAATGTAATACAAAAAAAGTGTGGCCATCACCGTGTCCCTGGATCACTGCAGCACCCACCAGGGGGCGGTGGCACCCACTTTGGGAATCACTGTGCAACCTCAGTGTTTTTATTTAAAATAGCAAGAGCTTCCTAATGAGGAAGCACTGAGTGGGAGAGGAAAGAAAAGAAAAGATAGTTCTTCCTCTGTTTAAGAACTGAGAATCATAAAGGACTGTGATTTTAAGAGGCAAAGCTCTCTCTAACCATAACAAATCCCATTTATCTTGTGTATTGTTAAGCCTATATTTAAACACTTGGATACTACTTGTAGGAGAAAATTTTCCTATTTTCTCTCCCTTCATGATTTTGTGGTTGCCTAAATATTTATTTCTATGAATTTATCAAGTTACTACTATTTATTTAGCCATATGATCCTGAACAATACATTTAACCTGACTCGGTTTCCTCATTTGTTAAAAAAAGGTGGGTGGGGATGGTAACAGCCCCATACCTATAGGCTATTGTGAGGATCAAAAGAGATATACATATCTAGAGTGTTTTGCAAACTTTTAAATTGCTATAGAAATGCTATTATTATAATCATCTATTCAATTCCTTTTAATTTTAACATCTTCTGTATAAAAATAACAAAAAATTTCACACAAACTGTGTTCAGATAAATTTCAGCTCCAAAGTACTTTAGAGAGTTTCCTCTATTTTGTCAACTTCACTTTCATGAGATGGATTCACTGAGAAATGATGTGTCTGCTACAAATTCATAACAGTTCATGTTTACATAGTACCTATAAGATCTTTACCTATATTGTCTCATTTGATCTTTGCAACTACTCTATGAAGTAGACAGTATTATTATCTCCATTTAAACATAAGGAAACTCGGGCTCACAGAAACCAAAAGATTTACTAACCATGGTCAAACAGATAGAAAATGTCAGAAGCTAGATTTGAACCTAGAGTTTTCCTAGTTCCAAGTTCATCACTTTTTCTATTACACTGCTCTCTCTGATGAGGAGCAATAGTTAGGAAGATGGTCGGTTTTTTTGTCTCAATAATATTTTATTTTTCAGTCACATGTAAAAACAATTTTTAAAATTCATTTTTCAAAACTTTGAGTTACAAATTCTCTCCTCACCCTTCCCAATATCTTCTCTCCCCTCTCTGGGATGTTAAACAATTTGCTACAGCGTCTATAATGTGATCATGTAAAACATATTTCCATATTAGTCATGTTGTGAAAGAAGACATATGTATATATTAAATCCACAAAGAAAATAAAGTGAAAAATAGCATGCTTCAATCTGCATCCAGATTTTTCTCTGAAGATACATATCATTTTTCATTATGAATCCTTTAGAGTTAGCTTAGATTACTGTATTGCTGAAAAAGCTGTCATTAACAGTTGATCTTTGTTACTATATTGCTGTTACTGTGTACAATGTTTTCTAGGTTCTGTTCACTTCACTTTGCATCGGTTCATGTGGGCCTTTACAGATTTTCTGAAAGTAGCTAGTTCATTCAATTTTTATAGCACGATAGCATTCCATTATGATCATATACCCTAATTTGAAGAGCAATATTTTTCTATGAGAATGGTCTGAATTCACTGGGAAGCATATGAATTCACTGGTCATGCTTCCCAGTGACTTCACACTGAACAGACAATCCTTGGATCTGAAATCTAGAGATTTCCCCAGAACTAAAAAAGCTGAAGGATAAACATTTAAATAATATGATCTCCTAATATTTAAGTATAGCTTTGGGAAGTTTATAAAGACCCAATTTCATCAGGGTGGTTCTAGCTCCAAGACATCCCTTCTAGACAAAGGGATTAATAACCAATGTTACATATGGATTACATTATAATCATATGATAATAAAAGTATGTTTTATTATGCCAACATGATTAATTTTGTGCAACTAAAAAACCATAATGTTAAATTGCTATTAGAACCCTATTCTTAGAATGAAAAAGAACAAATTAAAAATGCAAAGAAGAAAGAACTTTCTTTTTTCAGAAAGGTCATCTTCAATTCTAGTAATAAACCTATCATTGCTATTCTGTTTTCCAATCATATTTCCAAATATTTCAGTGGGTCAGAGGTATAGGTGCTTTCTTAATGTAAAACCTTAAAACTTAGAAAATAAATATATGATATAGAATAAAATTGAAATACAATAATTTTTATTTTCTTTATCCATTTGGTGGAAAAAAATCCAAGAATTTTATCCCCCCTTCAAAAAAAGTTACAATAAGGAGGGCCTTTCTGCCCCCTCCCTTCTATTTTCTGAGCTTCCAAGTGACACACTTATTTTATTAAGTTTCTCCCCAAGTCAGACAGAGATATGGACATCCTCTTACAGGTAAGAAAATGCTTGAAATTGAGGACAATTTAGAGAAACATCAGTATATGTGTGTGTATACCTACATATAGATATATATGTATAGAATATGTCTATACACATATATGTAAACAGCTTCAGATGACTTCATCTGCAGCAGATTATTCGGTCCGTGTGGGTGAGTTAACTATACAGAATACAGATGGCTCTTCCATAAATAATTTTTTCTAACACTTAGACTAAGAAAATACATCTCTAGTAACTTTTTTCCTACTAACTTTTTAATTAAGAAAAAGGTAATTAACAGATTTCTCTTGTTTCTAGACTTGTTCAAGTTTTTTCTTCCAGTTTATGGTTTTTCTTCTTAATAGAAATGCTTTATATTTTACTGTCAAATGTTGGCCTTACTTTGTTCTTTAAAAAAACTGAGTGTATCTCCTAATATTTAAAGTTATGGCACTGAGATGTTCACTATGGCATGTGACAGATGTGTAGTATTTATAGGACATCTCAGTTTCATTGTAAACCTTTTCATAAATACAGAATCCCCAATAATCACTAAAATGTCACTCTAGACTTTAAAAGTATCTTCATTGGCCCAGGAAAAGCTTGGATTCTTAGGATCAATTTTTGCATTAGTGTCTAGCACAAAGTAAACAGGAAATCCATTAGATTCTGCAAGCTAACATTTTGTAATATTTTTCTACAAGTATGTTGTATAGGGAAGAGCTAGATCAGATAATTTGGGAACCCATTAAATAGAGTTTAATACCAAATGCTAGCACTGATAAAAAATAATAAATGATATAATGGAAAATTTTTCATGGAAAATATAGATTGTGATATAAAATTCTTAAATCCAAGTGTTAGCATGTAATATGTTGAAAAATAAACTTTAAGAGAGTCTCAAGGTCCCTTTGAGGTCATTTAGTCAAATATAATTTAATGTTAGAACCCACTCACAATATTCTTGAGTAGTAGTCATCTAGCCTCTGTTTCTCTAGTGTTAGAGAAGTTTACTAGAAGATAAGAGACTCTTCCTTTGTTGATTACCTTGGTTATTAGGAAGTTTCCTATGTTCACTAATACTTGGAGTAATTTATGATCTCAGTGGTATGAGTACCTCCCTCCATTTACATATGTTATTTGGAAGTTTTGGGGTTCCATTGAGAGGTATTTGGGGCTCATTTGAGTTTTAAATATTTAGATATATAACAAACTTTCTGTGGATGTTTAGAGGACTTGGAAACTACATTTCCCATAATTCAATGGGTTTCTGGTCTTACATGATGATGTGAGCAAATGTAAAGTGTAGCTTAAATAGAAAGGACTTGATTGGGTCAGTCTCTTCTTTGCACGAGGGAGAGGTGGAGAGAAGGTATGACGGGGAACTTGAATTAGATCTTAGCAGGCACGTGGTCATTTTATATTTTACCAACATGGCCTTAATTAAAATATTCATACTTCTTATAATATCCATTTATATTTTTCTTAATTATAACATACATCAGATTTAGCTCTTCCATTTTTTCTCCTCCATTGACTCATTTATTTTACCATAAGTCAAAGTATCAGAGATTTACAGCCAAAATCTACCTAATAAGTAATCTAAATCAATCCCTTCATTTTACAGACTAGGAAAATGAGATCCAGAAGGATTATACAGCACAGAAGTATATGACAATGCAAGCCAACATTTTATAATACATTCCCCAATAAATTAAAACAGAAACATGACCTGAATATTAATCATACCATAAAATTTTGGAAAAGAAACAAATAATATTTTAACAGTTATCAGTAGGAAATGAATTCTTTTTTTAATTTTAAACATTTATTAATATTTATATTTTAGAAAAGTTAAAATGGTTACAAGATTTATGCTCTTACTTTCCCCTTCACCCCCCGACTACCCCCTCCCCTGGCCAATATGCATTTCCACTGGTTTTAATGTGTGTCATTAATCAAGACCCATTTCCAAATTGTTGATAGTTGCATTGGTGTGGTACTTTCGGTCCACTATCATGTCCTCATCATCCCACATATTCAAGTAGTTGATTTTCTTCTGTGTTTCCTCTCCTGCTGTTCTTCCTCTGAATGTGGGTAGCATTCTTTTCCATAAATCCCTCAGAATTCTCCTGGGTCATTGCATTGCTGCTAGTACAGAAGTCCATTGCCTTTGATTTTACCACAGTATATCAGTCTCTGTGTACAATGTTCTTCTGGCTCTGCTCCTTTCACTCTGCATCAGTTCCTGGAGGTCTTTCCAGTTCACATGGAATTCCTCCAGTTTATTATTCCTTTTAGCACAATAGTATTCCATCACCAGCATATACCACAGTTTGTTCAGCCATTCCCTAATTGAAGGACATACCCTCCTTTTCCAGTTTTTTGCCACCACAAAAAGCACGGCTATAAATATTTTCGTACAAGTCTGTTTATCTATGATCTCTTTGGGGTACAAACCCAACAATGGTATGGCTGGATCAAAGGGAAGGCATTCTTTTATAGCCCTTTGAGCATAGATCCAAATTGCCATCCAGAATGCTTGGATCAGTTCACAGCTCCACCAGCAATGCATTAATGTCCCAATTTTGCCACATCCCCTCCAACATTCATTACTCTTCCCTTCTTTCATTTTAGCCATTCTGCTAGGTGTGAAGTGATACCTCAGATTTGTTTTGATTTGCATTTCTAAAATTATTAGAGATTTAGAACACTTTCTCATGTGCTCATTGATAGTTTTGATTTCTTTACCTGAAAATTGCCTATTCATGTCTCTTGCCCATTTATCAATTGGGGAATGGCATGATTTTTTATGCAATTGATTTAACTCCTTATATATTTGAGTAATTAGACCCTTGTCAGAGTTTTTTGTTATAAAGATTTTTTCCCAGTTTGTTGTTTCCCTTCTGATCTTGGCTACATTGTTTTGGTTTGTACAAAAGCTTTTTAGTTTTATATAATCAAAATAATTTATTTTACATTTTGTAATTTTCTCTAACTCTTGCTTGGATTTAAAATCTTTCCTTTCCCACAGATCTGACAAGTATACTATTCTGTGTTCACTTAACTTATAGTTTCCCTCTTTATATTCAAGTCATTCACCCATTCTGAATTTATCTTGGTGTAGGGTGTGAGATGTTGATCTAAACCTAATCTCTCCCATATTGTTTTCCAAGTTTCCCAACAGTTTTTGTCAAATAGTGGATTTTTGTCACAAAAATTGGGCTCTTTGGGTTTATCATACACTGTCTTGCTGACGTCACTTACCCCAAGTCTATTCCACTGATCTTTCCCTTCTGTCTCTTAGCCAGTACCATACTGTTTTGATGACTGCTGCTTTATAGTATAATTTAATATCTGGTACTGCTAGGCCCCCTTCCTTCACATTTTTTTTCATTATTTCCCTTGATATTCTTGATCTTTTGTTATTCCAAATGAACTTTGTTATAGTTTTTCCTAATTCAGTGAAAAAGATTTTTGGTAGTTTGATAGGTATGGCACTAAATAGATAAATTAATTTGGGTAGAATGGTCATTTTTATTATGTTAGCTCATCCTACCCATGAGCAATCAATGTTTTTCCAATTGTTTAGATCTAGTTTTAATCGTTTGGAAAGTATTTTGTAGTTGTTTTCATATAATTCCGGTGTTTGTTTTGGTAGATAGATTCCTAAGTATTTTATATTGTCTAGGGTGA
The DNA here is from genome assembly GCF_016433145.1 of Gracilinanus agilis. Lineage (NCBI taxonomy): Eukaryota > Metazoa > Chordata > Mammalia > Didelphimorphia > Didelphidae > Gracilinanus > Gracilinanus agilis. Next base: position 102,856,964 of record NC_058135.1, read on the forward strand.
TTTTAAATGGTGTTTCTCTTTCTACCTCTTGCTGCTGTGATGTATTGGAAAAATGTATAAATGCTGATGATTTATGTGCATTTATTTTGTACCCTGCAACTTTGCTAAAGTTGTTGATTATTTCTACAAGCTTCTTAGTTGATTCTCTAGGATTTTTTAAGTAGACCATCATATCATCTGCAAAGAGTGATAGCTTAGTCTCCTCATTACCTATTTTAATACCTTCAATTTCTTTTTCTTCTCTGATTGCTACTGCTAGTGTTTCTAGTACAATGTTAAATAATAGAGGAGATAATGGGCATCCTTGTTTCACTCCTGATCTTATTGGAAAGGCTTCTAATTTATTCCCATTGCCATTGCATATGATGCTTGTTGATGGTTTTAGGTATATACTGTTTATTGTTTTTATGAAAGGACCTTCTATTCCTATACTTTCCAGTGTTTTCAATAGGAATGGGTGCTGTATTTTGTCAAAGGCTTTTTCAGCATCTATTGAGATAATCATGTGATTTTTGTTTGTTAGTTTGTTATATGGTCAATTATGTGGATGGTTTTCCTAATGTTGAACCATCCTTGCATTCCTGGTATAAATCCCACCTGATCATGGTGGATGATCCTCTTGATCACCTGCTGGAGTCTCTTTGCTAGTATTCTATTTAGGATTTTTGCATCTATGTTCATTAGGGAGATTGGTCTGTAATTTTCTTTCTCTGTTTTTGATCTCCCTAGGAAATGAATTCTTAATCAAACAAAGGACAGAGCTGATTATGACAATTAAAATTGGTCTTCTGGATCAGAGGAAATAAAGAGGCTTTTGAACAAACCAAACCATCTAGGAGAAGGGAAGAGGGTAATCAGAAAAAATCTTTGTACTAGTAAGACCAAATGCCATTGCATAATAAAAAAGTGGGCAAAAGATACGAACAGTTCTCTAGAAAAGATTAGAGACTATCAACAACTTTGTGAAAGATAGTTCCAAATCATTAATAATAAAAGAAATGGAATTCGAAATTTAAGTTTCCCAAAAAAGATGACAAAAGACTAGAAAAGTCTATGTTGGTGGGGATGTGGTAAGGCAAGCAACCTAATGTATTGCTGGTGTAATTGTGAATTGGTTCAGCCATTCTGTAAAGTAATTTGGAATTGTGGAAATAAAGGGGCTAACATATCCAAGAAGGTCATGTTAAAAAAGAAAGGATCTAAATATACAAAAATATTTATAGATGCACTTCTCGTGATAGCAAAGAGCTAGAAACAAAGTAGATGTTCATCAATCAGGGAATGGCTAAACAAATTTTGGCTTTTGTTGTTATTGTTGTCGTGCAGTTGTTTCAGTTGTGTCCATCTCTTCGTGATCCCATGTGGGATTTTCTTGGCAAAGATACTAGAGTGATTTGCCATTTCCTTTCCGACTCATTCAATAGTTGAGAAAAGTGAGGCAAACAAGGTTCACTTACTTGCCCAGAATCATAGGTAGTGTCTGAAGCCAAATTTGAACTTAGGTCTTCTGACTGCAAACCTGGTACTCCATCTAGCACCTAGCTGCCCCAAAAATTGTGATACATAAATGTAATGTAATAACACTATGTAAGAAATGATGAGCATGATGAATAAAGAAATCATGGAAAGACTTCCATGAACTGAGGGAGAAAAACAATATACACAATGATTACAACAATGTAGGTAGAAAAAGCAAGAGCCACAAAACCATCTGAACTAAATGTTGCAGAATTATAAGAGCTACTTTAGATCCACAGAAGAGATATGAGAAGACAATTTCTCCTGCTCCTTCTATAGAGACTGGGTTCCACAAGAATGGAACATTACATATAATGTGTTTTTAGTTTTGTTTTATATATTCATTGGTTTTGTTCAACTTTTTCTCTTCTTTTTCTTTCTTTTTTAAAAAAATTATTTGTTATAAGGACTTCTTCTCAAGGCTGGAGGACAGATATATGAAATCTCACTGATATCAAAATAAAAGATATTAACTGAAAAATCTTTTTTTTAATGTCACAACTGGGACTCATCCCAAGCCCTTTAGCTCCAAGTTCAGCACTCTCTCGACTACAATGTGCTGCCTTCATCAAGGATTTACTCAGCACACTCCACAATTTCCTCTTGTCCCTGCACATCTTGAGGGTACTGGTGTACTGCTCAGATTATTAGAACAAGCCGAAATCTCCCTTCCCTTAATACAGAATCACAGACCCTTCTTCTACCATCCACAGTAACACAGAATCAATCACTCCCTTTTCCCCAGGACCACTTCTCAAATACTTGAAAATGAACATCATGTCTTCCTTTTAGCCTTCTCTTCTCCAGACTTAACAGCTTCTTTATGTCTTCAATCCTTCCTCCTCAGAGATGGTTTCCAGACCCTTTTACTACTCGACTGGCTTTTTTTCTTGATGTTCTCCAGTCCGCCTACCTCCCTCTTAGAATGCAGTGCCCAGAACAGAACAAAAACTCCAGATGTCATCTAACAGTGCCGGGTACAGTGGGATCATTTCTTCTCTGGACCCAGACACCATACTTACTCAAATAGAATAGAATGTAGCATCTCTGTGCAATCCAAAGTCTCTGGACAAGATCCCTGGAGTAGTGGGGTGGAAGAACTAGTCTTCAGATTCAGTTCCTACAGGGTGTCATATGGATATCATCTAAGACTTGGCACCTATACCCTGGCACTCAGCCCCTACACTAAGCAAGAAATGGACACAGGTTTGAAACCATGAATTGAAATTAAAAGTCAGATAGTAAAAAAAGTAAGAAATAGAAATTGTTAAGGGGTCATGCAGCACAGAGTTCACTATCTTTTACCAAATAAAATACTTTCTTTGGCTCTTCTCTATTGGAAATAGAATGTAATTATGTATTATTAAGCAAGAGAGGAATGCACATAAGTAGTATCATCATAGAATACCACAGAAGATAGTAATTGATAAAATATTTTACACTTGGTCAGCATTTTATACTTCAGAAAGCACTTTTATAAGTAAATAGAACTTCCAACAGTTTATATAATAGTGATAACCGTGAAAATAAAGCATTGCTTTTTTTTATTTTCAATTGGAGGAATGAGGTGGGAGAGAAATGCTTGTTAATTTTAAAAAATGAATGAATTTTTAACCAAATTACTTTCATATACATGGTTCTCTTTCACAATAACTATTTAAGATAGGATGGGTATTATTTTCCCCATTTTACCAATTTAGGAAACTGAGGATAAGTGTATTGGTGAAGATAACATGACTTCTAAATGGGGGAGGTAGAGCTTAAACCTAGAGACCTAGTGGTCATTTGTGCTCGCTCGCTCTCTCTCTCTCTCTCTCTCTCTCTCTCTCTCTCTCTCTCCAATAAATATAAAGCATCCACCCATAATACTCCAAATATTTTTTTCTGGATTTATAAAAACACATTCATTTCATCTATGGCATAAAGCTCTTTTTTTTACTGACATTTCAAATTAAATGAAATTCAAGAGGAATGTGAGAACTTTGAGGGCATTCAGAGAAAACCCACAAAGATAATTTTAGCCTGAAAAATAAAGCCTATGTTAAAGAAGGTGACTATTTATCTTGGATTTGAGAAGATGTCAAGGTAACTTAGTTATGGCTTTTAAATATACTGGGTGGATAAAAGTCAGCTTTTGGGGGGGGAGAATGGGGGAGTGGGGAGGGACAGGGAGAATGATAAAAATTAATGACCCTGCATTCACCAATTGATAAATGGGCAAGGGACATGAATAGGTAGTTTTCAGATAAAGAAAATAAAACTATCAATAAGCACATGAGAAAGTGTTCTAAATCTCTCATAGTTAGAGAAATGCAAGTCAAAACAACTCTGAGGTACCCTCACACCTAGCAGATTGGCTAATATGACAGCAAAGTAAAGTTAAAAATTTATTGGAGGGGATATGACAAAATTGGGACATTAATGCACTGCTGGTGGAGTTGGGAATTGGTCCAACCATTCTGGATGCCAATTTGGAACTATGCCCAAAGGAGTTGAAAAGACTGCCTGCCCGTTGATCTAGCCATACCACTGCTGGGTTTATACCCCAAAGCAATAATAAGGAAAAAAGACTTGTACAAAAATATTTATAGCCACGCTCTTTGTGGTGGCAAAAAATTGGTAAATGATGGGGTGTCAATCGATTGGGGAATGGCTGAACAAACTGTGGTATCTGTTGGTGATGGAATAATATTGTGCTAAAAGGAATAATTAACTGGAGAAATTCCATGTGAACTGGAATGACCCCCAGGAACTGATGCAGAGTGAAAGGAGCAGAATCAGGAGAACATTGTACACAGAGACAGATACACTGTGGTACAATCGAATGTAATGAGCTTCTCTACTAGCAACAATGCAATGATCCAGGACAATTTCGAGGGACTTATGAGAAAGAACACGATCCACATCCAGAGAAAGAATTGTGAAAGTAGAAATACAGAAGAAAAACAACTGCTTGATCACATGGTTCAATGAGGATATGATTGGGGAGACTCTAAATGATCACCCTAGTACAAAGATCAATAATATGGAAATAGGTCTTGATCAATGACACATGTAAAACCCAGTGGAATTGTTCAATGGCTACAGGAAGGGGGTGGGAGGGGAGGAGGGAAAGAACATGAATCATGTAACCATGGAAAAATATTCTAAATCAATTAAACAAAATTTTTCAAATAAAAAAATTAATGGCCCTGGTTGTTTACATTTACAGTCATAAGGATCTGAATGAGATATATGGGTGGATTTCCTTTAGTAAGCATTAAAGTGAGAGCACTTAAAAAGGATTCTGAAATCTCTTCCTTCAGAAGCATTTAAAACAGAGATTCTCCTATGTCTACAGAGATTTAAACCTGGTTCTTCCTGGCTTATTCAAGCCAAGATTTTACAACAGAGCATTAACTGGGCTACCTTATGTCTTTTCTTCTTTATAGCTTTTGATCAAAGTATTTTCTTTATACTATACACACCTTGTCAAACTCATTCTCAAGCCCTGCTGTTAACAGCACACCTACACAGTAGAAGATTAATTCTATGGTTTTCTTGGCAAAGATTTTGCCTGGTGAGAAATCAAAAGAAGGTGGGGCAACGAAGTCATTTCATCAAGAGAGAAAAAAGTAAATGTGTAAACGCTATGTGTATGTATATTATATATATACTTATATGTATGTATATATATATATATATATCCCAACTTTTACAATGTGATACACTCAAATGTTTAAAAACTGTATTACAACTTACATCATAACAATAATATTATAAGACAAAATTCTGACTTAAGAACTTTGATCAATACATTCAATGTCTCCGAGGGTTCCAAAGTACCACTGATGAAAAATGCCACTTCCCTCTTGACAGAGAGGCAAAAACCTCAGGCATAGTATATATGTATTTTTTGCACATAGACAATGAAGATATGTTTTGATTGACTATATTTTTACAAGTGTCTTGTTTTTCTTTTTTATATAGGGGAGAGAGTAAAATAAATTTTTGTTCACTAAAAAAATTAATTTTCTTCAGCTGTTAACAATTATTTGCTATCTTGAATAGCCAGCAGAAAATATTACAATCAAAAGGCCCCATTTCAAATGTCTGTTCTGCATTTTGCTTTTGAATCTTGGGGTTTTCTGATAGCAAGGATTTTTTGATAGCAAGAGTTAATGTAAATTAAATTTGAGCCTTAAGAGCTAAATTGATTTTCTACTATCAAAACTTTAGAAAGTTTAATTTAGTTACACTTGGAGAAAGAGATGAGAAATTTGAAGAGAGAAATAAAAGAAAGGCAGATAAGAAAGCATTACAAGCTATTTATCAATTCCATTCTTTTGACAAACTTTTATTAAGGTGCTACCATGTACATTCTACACCATGTTACCACTCTTCAAGGTGCAGGAAAGATTAAAAAGATGCATCAACTGAAGTCCCTTCCCACCAAGAGCTTTAAAATCATTTTGCTTAAACCCTGACCTTCCATCTTAGAATCAGTACTATGTATTGTTTCCAAGGCAGAAGATCTGTAAGGGCTAGGCAACGGAGTTTAAGTGAACTGTCCAGGATCACACAGCTAAAAAGTATCTGAGGCTATGGTTGAACCCAATACCTCTCATATAAAGGTGTAGCTCTCTATCCACTAAGCCATCTCGCTGCCTTCTAGAACCATTTTTCATATATATAATGCCTGTTTCCCCAGAACTTCTTGTATATCATTAGGAAGATGGGCGTGAAATTATGTTGTTAGGAGAAAAATACCCTGTGATTTAAAGTTTATCCATAAACAAAGAATGGAAACTGGAATATACAAGTACACTAATTGCAATCCACTGCTATTTTTACCCAGATTCAGGAGTTTGTTGGATGCTCAGAAGAGGCAATTATTGAATTTTCAGTGTGAGTTGTTATATATCAGAAACCAGCAAACACTACAAATTAGGGCTTGTTTTATTGACTTGTTGATTATCTAGACTTAAGAAAGTAATGGGGAAATTTTAATAAATCAAATTAAACTTTAAAATGTAGGGGGCTGGTTGTTAAACATTTACCAGCACAACCTGCCTAGACCAGCAATTTATTTATCTTCCTAGAAGTCCATAGTTTCCTCTTATAGCCCACATCATTCTTCTTTCAAAAAGCAAAAGTGAAGCAAAATTGAAAAAATGGCTAAGAATCTACATTCTTTATGGAGAGAGGAGAAAAGGGATAATCTCTGACATGCTATTATGAAGTATTTTAGTACGGCCTCTGTTATAATTGGAGTATGCAATTGCCCATAATCTGAGGCACCAGAAAGCATATTCTTTTCTCTCCCCACCCCCAGCTCTTTATATGCTTGAAAAAGTCAATCATGTAGACTAAAGCACTATCTCCAAAAATCCCCTGTTAAAATATATGTTGCCTGAAATAATGATACTCTGACCAAATATTAAATGAATACAAATTAGTTTACTAGAGCAGCTAGATACCACCAAGTTGAGAGCCAAACTCAGGCACTGGACAGCTAAATTGTGACATGATGGAGAATGTTGGAAAAGGTTGTTAGAATGGTAGGGTTCCCCATAGGAAAGCGAACATATACAATGTTCTGCAGTAAAAGAGTAGAAGACAATATGAGGATTTTGGAAACCAGACAGGTTGAAATGGAGACATGATACCTAGAAAGTAATGGGAGACACCAAAAAAAATTTTCTCCTACTTTTGTTTGGAGCTGATCCTATCTTTGTCAGTGTCAAGCAAGATTTATCCTCAGTGGACAGGAGTCTGATTGACCTAACCGATTACAAGGATAGAACAGACCAGCCAGCAGATAATCTTTTTCAAACCCTATTTATACTGTTGACCTGAATGCTACAGGAGAAGAAAATGGGAAGGAATAGAAAAGAGAGGGAGAGCAGACAAGGAGATGGGAAGAAGAAGAACGAATGAAAGTTTAAAATCTGATAGAAGAACCCTCAGATATATGCAATTCAAATCTTTTCTTCCTGAAGGGAGGTCACATTCTGCCTGGTAAATGTTAACAGACTTGTTATTTTCAGGAATAGAAATCACTAAGATAATCAAAGGTATTAATTTTTCAATAGCCCTGAAAATCAAACTGAAACAGATTTCAATACGGACAGCTCCAGCGTTAAGGATTTCACAGAAATGAGTTCAGTGTTTTGTGCTTTATTGATTTGTTTTCTACTTTACTCCTTTCATAGACTCTCAGGTCTGGAAGGGTCATCTAGTCTATCTCCAGCTTTCAGACCAGATTACTCAATTATCTCAGAAATAAGAGAATCGAAGCACTTTTTTTCTCCAGGGAAGATTCCACAGGTCTTTAATATAGCCGTCCCTTATGAAACAATAAACTAATATTTCTATTTTTTCCTTTCTTCTTTCTCTCTTTCATGGCATCTTTTACCATTCATGCCTCCTCTTCTGACTCTTTCATGTATTTATGGTATATGCTTTAGTCTTTTCACTTATGCCCTGAATCATCCTTCCTTCCCTGTTTCTCCTCATCAGGTTCAACAAAACTCTTTCTTGTTAACCATAGCATATCAGTGTTCAAAAAGGAAAAAAAAATGAGAAGTACCAATCTAGAGGCATCTCCATCCTCTTTGTTCATACAGCTCTTTGTGCCCAACCTGTGAGAGCCTTCCAAACTCATGCTGGTCTGATCAGCCACAGCTGGACACAGTGTACACTTCCCTGACACAGTGAAGTCATTTTGGTTCTTTTTGAGTATTATGCACTACAACCAACCAGCCCCTTACAATGTCCCTCACAATACAAAGATTTCCAATGATATTCATGTGCCACAATGTGTTTAGTCATCCCCAAATGGGTAAACATCTACTTTGCTACTGAAAAAAATGCTACTAGAAATATGTTTATATTTATGGAGGTTTCTTTTCATTATATTCCTCCTAGATTTATGTGTCTACCAGTAGGGGCAAAGGGAATGAACCTCTTGTTTGCTTTATTTGCATAATTCCAAATTGCCTTCCAGATTAGCTGGCCCATTTCAAGCCTCCCCAATAGTGCATTAGTGTGTCCACCTTTCAGTAAACTTGGAGGACTTATAAGGTTGCATCGATATACTTAAATCAAATTTTTACCCCCATCGACACACCATAAACACTGTGAAAGAATCTGTCCCTCTCGGTCAGTCATATGACTGTGACAATATGGGATAATATAGTGTCCCTTAGAGCCAGGGACCACAGAATGCCATGAGGTTTAGCTTAAAGTTAAATGGTATCAGGGCAGCTTTCTGGTCCTAAGGGAGATTTCACCTGGCAGACGGTACCCAGAGATAACATAATTGTGGTTATAGGACCACTGCTGATTCCAATGAGACCCAAAACACTAGAGTTTCTACAATATGTTTGGTGGCAAGAGAAAAGAAATTTGGCCTAGTTAAAAGGCCACACACAGGAAAAAATGGACAAAGGAAACCCAGATTATGACATCATCTTGGATGAGCAGATCGACATTCATCAGTAAAAGGACACCACAGAATGGCAAAGATAAGCTCAAAATTAAATTGGAGGATGGTGGGCTAGATCTCATTTAGAAAATTATACAGCTTTTCCAATTCTCTCCATCTGTCCCCTGTTGTCAAGGCCCTTATTTTCAATACCAACCTCACTCCCCATTAATGCTATGTGGCTGCCAAACACAGGACACCATGATCTTCAAAGAACCAAAACTGCAGGTGACCTAAAGAGCAATGGAAAGATGCCCAGTTTATGACATGGTATGAGAAGTACAAGAAGTTTCCACTGTTAAGGTCATCAAAGATATATATATTACAAAGCAGAGCAATAAAAAAATTTGATGGGCAACATGAGTGAAGCAATAGTCCATGAAATGCTAAAAGACCAAGAGCAAGGCCTCTCAAACATTGGACAGACACTATGGAGGGTTTATCAAAGAATCTGGGCAATAATCACAAAGAATGAGAAGCTAAAAATGGATCACATTTTGAGTGGGGGAAGATATGCTCTTACCAACCAAAGTTAAAGACCCTCAAGAAGCAAATCCACATTGATATCAAATCACAGAATTCTCTTTATTTCTCTTTCATTTTCATGGACGCAATGAGATTTTTGATTGTAGATCCAGCCCCCTTTATTCTACCAATACTATTCCCTTTTTGTAGCAACCAGAAAAGCCTCCATGACCTTAAATAAAGTTTTCTTTTGCACTTCTTTTGAAGAACAGACATCTTGCAAACCTGAATTTTCCCTTCTCTAAGATCTGATATATTTTTCAAATATCATATTACACAGCATAATGAAATGAGAAAAAAACAAATCTATATTATATCCTTTTCCTCCAGAGGAGTAAGAAAAGCCCTTAAGTTGTCTTCCCCTTCACACACAAAATATTTCTTTTTAGTTTTTAGCCTCACTTCTTGCACTAAAATTGGATCCTAAGGGCTAGGATATTGAACTACCAGCCTCTAGTATTTTCATGCTATTTGTATGATACATTCCTACTTTTAGTTGTATTTTAAGATGGCAAACTTCAATAAGATTCTCCAGCTTCCCTAAGGAACCCAATTCAGCATCTCACAGACCTTACTGTCGGAGCAACCATTCTTCTGTCTGACCTATATTCCTTGTGCTGCAGCAGGAGAGCTATGCTCTGTGAGTTTCCCTTATTTTTATCGAAAATTTCTGAACTGTTATTTCAATTATTTGAAAGTTCACACACACACATACCATCAACTTTTTCAACATAAAACCCCTCTGTGCACAATAGAGGATACATTCTTCTTACCCAAAGAGTTCTAAAGCTCTCTACTTGTTACGTATATTGCCAACTAGAATCAGAGAATTACATAGTATTCCAAAGATAGAAGGGGGCTACATATTCCTAAATCTTCTCCTTTCATTTTATTTTTTCCTTTTTTTTCTTCCTTCCTTTCATTTTAACGATAAAGATTCAGGTCTGTCTTGGGGTGTTCAGATGACCTGCTCAAGGTTATACAAATGACGGCCAGAGCCAGATTTCTCAACTTCAAATGATGGGCTTTTTCAGGCTACCTCTGCCCCCAATAATCTACATACCCTATAGTAGGCCACCATTTTGGCCCTAACACTTGGAATCTATGGATCTCTACCCTAAATGGAAAATAAGCATGCTGATGTATAATAAATACAGAAAGCCAGCCTGAATTTGTAGATTCCCTAACTAAAAATCAAGTAGAAAATCTAATGTGTGATTTTACAAAGTGGGATATTAGTTTATATAATAGGTGAGTTTTTATAGTAGTGCATTAAAATTTATGATGTTTATTGCCACAACAAAATTGAAATATAATACTTTCTATGCTTTCAACAAATCATCTTCCATGTCACAAAAAACTGTTCCCTTTTTATGCTAAAATCAGGAAGACGGCAATTATGTTCACTACCTCTGAGCAGCCTTGGTCAGGAGACAAGTTCAGGACTCTGGGTAATTTTTTAATTGTTGGGAATACACTGAAATAATCAGCTAGAACTTCAGGAGGTGCCTTGTCATTCTTTCCTCAGACAAGACAAGATGGAGAGATGAAAGCTGTATGATAGTAGAGGTCCATGGAAACAGAACAATCTGAAAGACTAGACCCAAGAAATTATCATTAACATACTACTGTCAAATCAGAGAGAGATACCTAATGCCTTAGCTATTATCGCCCTGTTGTACTCTTTCCTAGAAACTAGATAATGAAATTATTTGTTTAGGGTTTATCCAGTTACATTGGAGAATTGGAGCTTAGTCCTTCCAACTCCAAGCCTGAGTTTAGTTTTAGATGCCACCTTTTAGGGGAATTGTTGACTAAGAGCCATCAGCTGAAAAGTAGGTGATTAGAGTGGTGAAGGAACCATTCTATAGGAGGGTTGTTTTGTTTTGTTTTTTTGGAGAAATTAAGAATGGTACCCTAAAGAAGAAAAAACTTTGGGGAGACTATTTAAAAGGCTATCATGTCAGGGGCAGCTGGGTAGCTCAGTGGACTGAGAGTCAGGCCTAGAGACGGGAGGTCCTAGGTTCAAATCTGGCCTCAGACACTTCCCAGCTGTGTGACCCTGGGCAAGTCACTTGACCCCCATTGCCTACCCTTACCACTCTTCCACCTATGAACCACTACATAGAAGTTAAGGGTTTAAAAGAAAAAGAAAAAAAAAGGCTATCATGTAGAAGAAGGTTTAGGTTTGCTTTGTTTAGCCTCAGAGGGCAGAAGTAGGCACAATGATCAGAAATTACAAAAGCAAATCTCAATTTTATGTGAGGAAAACTTCCTACAAATTGGGCCTGTCTGAAGGTGGGCCGGGCTAAATGGAGAGTGAGTTAGTTCTCCATCTCTACAGACCTTAAAGAAAAGGCTGGATCAGTATGTGAGCTCCCTGAAAGTAGGTTTTGTCTTACTTTTCTATTTGTATCCCCAGTACTTAGTAGAGATGTTTTATACACAGTAAGCACTTAGTAAGATTCATTCATGAGTTGTAGAAGGGAATTTTTTGTAGCCAAAGGATAGAATAGATGACCAACATTACTTCCAACACTGAAATCCTATGATTCTCCAAAGTAGCATTAAACTCCAAAACTTCAAATCTAAAGGAAAGAATCTTTTTAAATATAAACAACATTTTTCAATTAATTTTCTCTTTTTTTTCCCTGAAAGGGCAATACAAAGGAGTGAAAATCACATAGAACTTGGAGCTGGGAGGCCTACACTCTACTTCTCCAATGTTCTATAAATGGATAACCCCTAATATAATGTATTATATGTATTAATTAATAGATTTATTATTAATATACTAATTACTATTACTATACTAAATTCCTAATATTAATAAATATTAATATAATTAAATAAAAATTCATTATCTAGTCTCAACTTCATCTCACAAACACATGTATATTTTGATAGATGGTCTTCACATTATCTCATACTTGTTCTGAAAATAGTGATCAAACCAATACCAGCAATGTTACAGAAAATGATATGGAAATTGATTGGTCTATGGCTCCTCCAGGTACATCTGTGACTTCTCATACCTAAACCCATTTCCCTGAACCCTAACCACCTCTGTGGGCCCTAAACCCTTCTTAGAATGCAATCTTCTTGAGGGCAAGGATTGTCTCACTTTTGTATTTGCATACACAAGAGTCAAGCACATTGACTGATACATAATGTTTGATCATTCAATCATTTTGATCTCTTGCTTTAAATTGACATGTGACCCTGAGTGCATTTTTCAGGGACCTGGAGGAAGTATTAGGAGATCTAGATTTCAATACTTTATGTACCTGATGGATATATGTAACTTTGGGTAGCTCATTAATTTGCTTCATTTTGTAAGGTTTTTGTAAAAGTGGAGCAACTTGGGCACTTGTGTAATTTCATCATCTTTTTTTAGGATGAAAATATTAGAATAAATGAGGAGATGTTACACAGGTAGACATTATTTTTTCCCTAATATATACCAGGGGAAACCAAGGAAGAGGGAAATTCCATAAATGGCATACCACTATATAATCAATTAGTGGTAAATGAAAGATAAAGGCCTGCCCAAAAGTCTTAAGTGCTCCGTATTAGATTAGTTGATTGTGGGAAGGGACAGGAAGAAAGAAGGAAGGATTTGTGATTGAAAAAAAAATGAGAGGGAAAAAGTAAGACCACACAAGGAAATAAGGACAAGATCTCTTTCCTACTAAACTTTAAAATGAAAACAAAATGTAAATCATTTGAAATGTGAGGCAAGGGCAACCCTGAATTCTTCAGCCATATTATCTATTGATTTAGTATTCAGGTCCCTTTGTCTCCTCCTCTTCCCTTCTGCTGTCTAACTCTTCAATATTTCACTCTTCATTAGAACTTCTACTCCCTGCAGGAAGGAAGGGGGAAAGGTGAAACTCAAATGAGTCATCTGGTGGGAGAGGCACTGAGAGCTGCTAAATTAAGAGCCTTTTCCTCATTGACTGTGGATTTCATTCATTTTTAAATGAATCTTGTTACCTGAGAATATTTTCATCTAAAAACAGAATAGCAAAGAGAATTTTAAATCTGGAAAAGCCAACTATCCTTTCATAGATGTATAAATATAATTCTAAAGGTTACTAGTTAGACCAGAGAGCTCAAATTTGATTCCTTTTGGCAGTTTTTCAGTCATGTCCAACTCTTGGTAATCCCATTTGGGATTTTCTTTGCAAAGATACTGGAGTGGTTTGCCATTGCTTTCTCCAGCTTATTTTATAGATGAGGATATTGAGGCAAAGGGAATTAGATGACTTGCCCAGGGTCAAACAGAGTAAGTCTGAGACCAAGTTTGAAGTCAGGAGAATGAGTCTTCTTGACTCCGGGAGCAGCATTCTATGTGCTGCACCACCTAGCTGCCCCACATAGTTCAAAACTTCCACCTTATTCATTTCATATAGCAAATTAAAAATTAACTCACTTATCCTGTAGGCTGAATCATTCTTATACTCTCAGGGCAGGGGGAGGGGGGTTAGCTTTGGAATTAGAATAGATTACTGATATTTTCAAAATCACTCATGTCCAACCAGTCTTTCTAGCCTTTTCCTTTCTCATATGTAACCTCCCCGCAACCCACACATGCAGATACATCATCTCCATTTCAATCAAACTCTCAATCCCTCTGAATTTGTCTTACTTTCTCCCAATTTTTGCTGCCACAGTCTGCCATTCCCACCTCCAATGTGTGATGGGCCCTCAGTTGCCTGGAGCTTTGGTATCCAGTCCTTCACAAAATCATCTCTAAGCCAGCACCTACTCCTTGGAGAAATCAGTGTCTCCCACCTCCAATCTTTCCTTAGACTCTCCCTGGACTCTTCTTGTATTTTTACCCTCACCTTCATATCACAGTTCTTTACAACTACGTTTTTCCAAGTCATTCTACTGCAAGTACCTTGAACACAGTGAAGTCTCTCTCTCTCTCTCTCTCTCTCTCTCTCTCTCTCTCTGAGTCTCTGTCCCTCTATCTGTCTCTCTCTGACCCTCTGTCTCTGTCTCTCTGTCTCTCTCTCTCTCTCTGTCTCACTCTCTGTCTCACTATCTGTCTGTCTGTCTCTCTCTCCAGAGAAGAACAATTTTCCAGAGAGAGACAGAGACAGAGAGACATATATATCGCCAGTGTCCAGTAAAGCAACTTGCACAAAGTAGGTACTTAATCCATGTTCATTAAATTTTTTCTCTGCTCCCTGAAAAAAATTATTCTTTCCAGTATGATATTCATTTTTATCAAAGTAGGTTAACAAGGCACTAAAAAAATCAATCAGGATATTAAGTAAATAAGGAATTCTGTATCATAAAAGCCTAAGAGATTCATTTTTCCTTCTGTAAGGGCTTTGGCTAAAAAATTTAAATTTATTATCAACTATGAACATGGTAGAGTACATAGAATTCGACTCAAAATAAGAAAGAACTGACACTTATCATCCTCTGGGAAGGGAAAGGAAAGGGAGGGAGAGAGATAATTTGGATCATGTAACATCAGAAAACTTGTGGGAAATTGTTATTACAATTGTAATTGGTAAAAGAAAATATCTATTAAGCTGAAGAGTTGAGTTCAAATCCTGCTCTGGACACAGAGTTGCTGCATGACCCTGGGCAAGTCAAATAAATTTTCAATGTTCTAAACAACTCTTAAAAACTATGAGTGCTGACATTCCTTTCTAGAATAAATTTGCTTCTTCTGGAATTACCAGTTGCCAATAACAATGAAATCGAAAATCCCGTCCTTAACCCTGGCAGATGGCAATATTCATTCTTTACTTGAGTTCCAAAGAAAATTTGAAAAATGCATAAATGCATGAGTCCAGGCAGAGTCTTAGGATGCACATTAGGGACTCGGGGTTCCTTAACTTCACCAGGAGACACGTTCAAAAGAGCATCTACTTGAGGCATTTCTGTCACTTGATGTTTGGAATTCACCTTACAAAATGAGAAGGTGAGCACTTCTATCTGGTACTGATGACAAGCAACAATTGTTAGACTCTATTTGTCTTGTTTTCAAATTCAGAAAAAGTAATGATAATCCTTTGTGCTAATTTCCAAATCTGACCTTTTTTTTCTGAGGGAACACAAAGGCCCTAGCAGCAAATATAAGAGCATCATCCATTCCAAATCAGCCTACACAGTCTGTTTTTTAGACCACATATGGCCCTTTGGGAGCAATCTCTTCCTTAAGGAAAGCTGCCTTCTGGGATATTGTTTTCAAAAGCTTTTAGAAAATAACTAGAATTAAAAGCCTAGAAGATGACCATTCTTGAGGAGTCCAGTAGAAGCAATGATGTCATCACTTTTAAATTTTATATCATGAAAAATTCTTCTCAAAAGATCATGATGACACTAATTATGGTTGACATTTATATAGCATTTTATGGCCTAGCACATCATGTAGTATTTAAAAATTCATTCAGGGGCCAGCTAGGTAGCACAGTGGATTGAGAGCCAGGCCTAGAGATGGGAGGTCCTGGGTTCAAATCTGGCCTCAGACACTTCCCAGCTGTGTGACCCTGGCAGGCAAGTCACTTGACCCCCATTGCCTACCCTTACCACTCTTTTGCCTTGGAGCCAATACACAGTATTGACTCTGAGACGGAAGGTAAGGGTTTTAAAAAAAATAATAAAAAATAAAAAATCATTCACCTCTCTGTAAGTTGAGATCTTTGCATAAATTTAATCAAATTTTATCTTTATCCAAACTCTGAAAAAGCAGGAGAGAGCTTGTTAAACTCCTTTTTCATATAAGGAAACTGAAATTCATAGAGGTTAACTAACTTGACCAAGATCATACAGCTATGTGACAGGCAGAAGCAGGATTTAAAGTCTGATCTTCTAACTCCAAATCCATCATGATCTACAACATTTTACTGTTTCTCGGGCATTTCAGTTATGTCCAATTCTTCATGAACCCATTTGGGATTTTCTTGGCAAAGATAAGTAAAGGGGTTTTGCCATTTCCTTCTCTAGTTCACTTTACATATAAGGAAACCGATGCAAAGTTAAGTGACTTTCCCAGGGTTATGTAGCTAATAATTGTCAGGGGCTGGATTTGAATTCAGGAAAATAAGTCTTCCTGATTCTAGGTCCATTACTCTACCCAGTGTGCCATCTAGTTGCCTTTATACTTAATACTATCACAATACAACTAACACGAAGACAATTAAAGCTAGTATTCTTTCAAAAACATGTTGTCTATATTTTTAAAATAAATATCCAATATCTTATAGTAGAAGCCGGCAACACCAGACACAAATAGAGCACGAAACCCCAGGCTTAATATGGATCAGGCATCCATTGCTATCGTGTACAAATTAGTCTTTAAATAACTTTGTCTGTTTAAAAGTTTTCTATATGCTAGAAATAGTGTAGAATAAAAATATCAGATGCAATTGCTTAAAAGAAAAAAGAACTCAAGTCAAGGTTTGAATCTTATTACTTATGTGACTTTGGGAAAATTCCTTAAATTCTCTGGACCTCAGTTCTCCATTTGTAAAAAGAGGAATTTCAAAGTTCTCTTCTGGCTCTAAATCTATAATTCTATGATCCAACTTGTCTGGTATAGAAAATCGTTGGAAATAGAAAGAAAGGGGTAATGATTGGAGATATAAAGCATACCTTAAAAGCAGATATGGAATCTGTGATGGAAAAAAAAAGTCAAAGTAACCTCCTAGTGGTCAGTATGTTCAAAATAAAGAAACTGGTCTGGGGACTAGGGAAGAGAGAAAAGCAAGTTGATGATAAATGTAGATGCAGGAACCAGGCTTAGTCTTAAATGGAGGAGGACAGGGGAGTGGGTTAAGACCAGAACACTCTCTACTCATCTTCTTGCCAGCTGCCTTGCTGCCAAAACAAAAAGCCATGCTCTATGGATTTAACCTTTTCAGCTTTGGAACTCTTGCCTTGGGCTTGGGATCGATGAATACCTCCGAGGTCCCATGACTTCCATCATCTCTCACCAGCCATTGCCTTCCTACCTTCCCCTTTCTGATTCTGGAACCATTATTGGATCAATACAGCCACTACTCTTGGAAAGGTCTTATCAGACTTCCCCACTGACTTCATTCCCTTCCAAACCAAAATACCCTCCTCTTCCCAGCTACCACTTCCTTATAATATGCTCCCCCAAATTAAAATGTAAGCTTTCTGAGGGCAAGAACTATCTTCACTTTTGTATTCCAGGACAGATTTCATCACCTATTGTAGTAAGTTTTTAATAGAGTTCATTCATTCTTTCAGTCAGTCAGTCAGTAGGTGGCACAGTGGATAGAGTGGATAGAGTGCTGGACCTGGAGTCAGGACAACTTGAGTTCCAATTTGGCCTCAGACACTTGTTATGTGACCCTGGGCCAATCACTTAACAGTTGCCTGTTTGTTTCCTCGTCAATAAAATGGGTATAAGATGAGCACCTATCTCCCAGGCTATAAAATCAGATGAGGTCATATTTTCAAAGTGCTTTTGCAAATCTTAAGTCACTCTACAAATGCTAGCTATTGTTGTTTTCATTTCCAACACATAGAAGAGATTGAGTAGTGAAAGAGACAGAACACTATACGGAAATCAGAGAACATTGAGTTTAGTCCTGTCTCTGCCTCCAGCTTTCTATGTATGATGTAGGCTCTCTTTCTTGGTCTAGAAATGAGAAAATTGGGCTGAATCTTCTCTAAGGCCCCTTCTCTGAAATTCTGATTCTCTTTTTTTCCGAAGGATAAGGAAGACACCATGCTCAAATTCTCCTCAACGTTCTGGCAGATGTTGACAATTTTATCCACAGTTTCATCATTTGGCTTTGATCCCTGTTAAAATACGTGAACATCCACTTTGCCACTGCCTCCCTAAAGGCCATGGGAGTTTTCCATCTAATTTACACCTGAATCCTTCCTTATGTGTGTCTCCCAATAGAATCTGAGCACCTTGAAAGCACTGACTCTTTTCTGCTGTATCCATCCTTGCTCCTGATACAACCATCCTTACACCTTAAGCCAGTGCATTTCTTCCTCTGCAAGAGATTAGACCTAACTACTTCTATTTTAAGAAAGAAGCTGACTCATAGGAAGAAATGAGTATTCTTTTTTCGGGAGTAGGAGAATGATGATAAACTGATTAGTTCATCCTCTCCTTCCTCCCTTCTTGATGCTTACTCAGAGTAATCAAAGAGATGAATGGTGCAGTTTGGCTGATTCATACACGATCAGGTAAAGGAAGACATTTGGGGCAAAGCACTGTCATTAGTAATCACTTAACATATTTTTTCATTCATTCATTCACTACAATTAAGGGGTCCCTGGAACTCATTAATATTTCAAGGTGATCCTAGATATCTGCTAGCTTAGGAAGTCTTCTCAATTATACCTGTGAAAGGAGGGGAATGGTAGGGAGAACATGAGGGTACCAAAAGAGTTTAGAGAGAAGAGAGACAAAGGTACGTCATTTGGGTTGTGTCGTGCCTCTCATTCTTGAGTACAACTGGAAGGCTAGGGTCCCCCAAAACACAATCTTCCTTATTGGCAAATTTGTCTAGGGCTAGTTAGTGGAGACCATCATCAGAAATTGAAAGTCTGTCTCTATCCACCCACTCTCAAATATTAGAGTTCAGTTCCACAATTCCCAGTAACTATAAAAAATAACAATAGCTTATTCAAAGTAAGTATTTGTAGTCTTTACCTAGGTCTCTGACAAAGCAAGTCTTAAAATATAAAATTCTCTTCTATGAAATATTAAATAATTGGAACAACTTCCTGGAACTACGATGGGACATTCTCAATGTAATTTATAATAAAAATCAACCCATACATGAAATCTTAACTTTAAATGGCATAGAACAAAGCAAAAGATAGCAGAGACTCACTAATATCTCATGATGGAATATCAGTTGAAAATTCTATGTGAAAACATAATAATAACTGCTCCCAGAATATGATAGAAGCATCCATGCTATAACGGAATTGAGATGGAAGATCTGTCAAAGATCTATATATCTATATATCTATAAAGATCAAATATCTATAAAAGATATTGTAGTTTTAAAATCTTGCAGTTGGTCCAAAGAGGAATGCAGTGCAGAGAATGGATACTAAGTATTTTAGAAGAGCGAGAAGCTGCTTAGATAGTCCAGAGTTTGAGACACAGTCAAAAAACCCTGATTTCAAAACCGGCTTCAGAGAATTTCCAGTTATATGATCCTAAACAAGTCGCCCAACTTCTATAAGAATCAGTCTCAGATAATAATAGCTTCTACCTCAGGGTTTTTATTAAGATCAAATGAGATGATATATCTGTAAAGTACTTTGCAAGCCTTTTAAGTGCTATATAAATGCTAGCTACTATTATTATACTTTCTTTCCAAATAAGAAGTCCTAATGATTTGCGTTCATGCATTTATAGAGCATCTATTAGATCACTGAGACAAAATGGCATTTTTAATGTATCCAGATAACAACACTTTTAGGTATTTTTAAATTTTTTTATCCAATCTTTTTACTTCCTCCAAATCGATATCGCCCAATACAAATGAGGTAAATAATTGTCTACTAATTTGACTGATTTTATATATGTTTTCTTAACAAAAATTCCAGATAATCAAATCTTTTAATTTGACAAACTATATTATAGTCTAAATAGTTTGCCTTCATCAACCTTGAAACACAAGGGATTCCTTCATTTCTTCTTAATTATGCCACAACTAAAACTGGTCAGTTTCTGATGCAGCACAGCATTCTCCAATTTAAAAAAAAAAAAGTTCTTTGAACAAAAAGCACAAAGTCACTGTTTTTTGTTTCTTTTCTCTTAAAATTCCTTTTCCAAAAACCTTTTTCTGAAAAAAAAGAAAGAAAACAGTCAACCCTTCCAGTTAGAACCAGTCTTCACATAGCAACTCACTAACAGCCTCCAAGGAATTCTTTTCTTCCCTTTTAAAAAAGTGAATGCATCAGATTTAAAACATATTCCGAGTCTTTTATGCAAAACAAGCCCCCTTTTTTAAAATGTTGGGTCACAATCCCTTAGCAAACACCGCATTCATCCCAGCACACAATAATGCATGTCACATTTGAATTTTCCCATCTCACACAAGCTTAGTCTCTTATTTGATATTCTACTTCCATACTATCTTAAGCTCTCTTATAATGGAGCTAGAAGCTTTCATCTTCCCCCTTCAACATTGAACTGCAGATATAGTTTTATATTCTTGTAATTTCAGGACACTCTTCCCTAATTAAAGGCTTCTGAACACCATCTGGCCATCTAAAGGAAATGTAATTTTCCTGGAATCTTTCCTTACAGTCTGTCAGTCTGGCATTCTTCTCACCACCTTCTGGCCTCCTGTCCTGTGGGTAGTTTATGCAACTAATAAACTGCAAGCTCTACCCACTCTCACACTCAAGTTCTGAGCTGACATTTTCCCTGGATCTTTCTTGTTAACTTTCCCCTCTCCACAAAACAGACCTCTCTTACTCCTGGCTCCTACGCCCAGTGATTAGCATGTTCATCCACATCAGGAACTGACAAACCATAGCCTGTGCCTGTTTTTGTACATCCTACGATCTAAGAATGGTTTTTACATTTCTAAATAAAGATTTGGCCCTCAAGCCACAGTTTGCCAGCCCTTGATCAACAGCATTCATGTTTATAGTTAAACTTTTATTTTATTTCTTCTCAATTTACAAGCATGTATTTTCTCTCCCTCCCCTCCACCTTTACCTACACTAGAAAAACAAAAACCTTATAAGACATATGGCACAGTAAAGCAGAACAAATCCCTGCAGTGGACATGTCTAAAATAGTAGGTTTCATTCTGCACCTTGAGTCCCTTATATCTCGGACAAGAAGTGGGCAACATGTTTCTTTATCAGTCCTCTGAAACAATGCCTGGTCACTGCAATGATGAGCAATTTTCAAGCCTTCAAAGTTGTTTTTCTTTATAATGTTCTTGTTACTACCAAAATCTTTCTCCTGCTTCTATTTAATTCAGCCTGCATCAGTTTAGATAAGTCTTCCTAGATTTCTTGAAAGTCACCCATGTCATCATTTCTTAGACAAAAACAGTATTCCATTATAGCAATACACTATAACAGTTCGGCTTTTCCCCATTTAAAAGGTACTCCTTTAAGTTCCAGTTCCTTATCATTACATAAAATTGCTATAAATCTATGAGTTCATACAAGTCCTTTTCTTCTTTCTTTGATCTTTTTGGAGTAAGGACCTAGCAGTGGCATTGCTGACTATGCGGTTCATTTACCATCTATATTCTCTTCGTTTTCTTTTCAAAAAAACAGTATGGAATAGTGAAAAGAGGGCTAGATGTGGAATCTGAGAAGACAAGAGTTTGAACCCCTCCTTCAACACTTATTGGCTGTACGACCAATTTATCTAATGACACGAGGCCACAGTCTCTTCACTTGTTTTTGTGTGCTTGCTTGTTTTTATTTTTAAAAAAACACTCTTACCTTCTGTCTTAGAATCAATACTATGGATTATTTCCAAGGCAGAAGAGCAGTAATGGCTAGGCAATGGGGGTTAAGTGACTTGCCATGGGTCACAAAGCTAGGAAGTGTCAGAGAGTTTCCTCACTTGTACAATGAAGGTAATAATCCTGGAAATAACTACTACCTCACAGGATATCAAATGATGTAACAGAGATCCTTAAAGTGCTAGGAGAATGTCAGACTTTATCATTACTATTCTATTAATCTAACCACACCAGTTTTGTCCACTTTTAAAATGAGAAACTGGTCAGGAGACAAGCCCATTTCATTCGTTGAGTCCAGAACAACTCCATGTATGAGGATTATGATAGCAAACAACTTATATTCCTGAACTCTGCTCCAGTGAAATGCTATTCATATATGAAACAGAGCCTGATTGTTCCACTGTTAAGCACAAGTAGACTCCCAGGTCTCATTTCACATTTTTCCCCCAATGTAAACAAGTACCTTCTTGTCACTTGAGATAGTAAATAAAAATAAAAGTATTTTCAAAATAAACAAATAAAATAGAGAAATCTTGGCAAAAGTAAACATACATAACCGTAGGGGTTGAATGATCCACCAACACTTTTTCACACATGAAGAAAAAAAGGGTGGCAGCTTCATATCCAAGATATTATATGTTCACTGAAGAGCAATTTAATCATGTGCACATTTACTGTTCAGCTTTTTTGGCTAGAAAATAATGGCTGGGAAGGTACCATCATTGTTGTCACTAAAAGAAGGCATACCGCATGGATATAATCCAGACATAAACAATGATAAAAATTTTCGATCATGGGGGTGGAAAGAGGGAATGAGTTGTTCCATAAGTATTTATTATCATCAGTGAAAGATTCAAAAACATCTGAATATACTTTGAATTCTTCAACTGACAAATTTAAATCCGTCAACAGACAAAGCCCAGGTGGTGGGGGTTGTAGATAATATAAATAACAACTTACAGTGCTATACTTCTTTATATTCTTAACAAAGTATTTTCCTCATAGCAACCCTCTAGGGTGGATAACAAACATGCTATTATCCCCATTTTACTTTTCTTATGCTCCCAGAGTCATAGATGTTGTAAGGATGGGATTTGTGCAAGGGGGATGGGACAAAAGGATCCAGAGAAGGGGTGGCTGACAGTTGGTGACAGTTACTAGCAGTTGAGACCAGAGAGAATTCTGGGAAAATCTCCAGAGGAAGGAAGAGGAGAGGTCTTCCAGCGAAGGACTGAGAGAGGTGGACAACCCAGTTGGGATCCAGTCCTTAGGGCTTCCTGAGGATCTTTCTTTGGACACTGAAACCCTGATTCCCTGGTCAAAGATTCCATCGCATCTCACCCAGCAAGACTTCAATCATCAAGTCGGCTAAGTTTTTGAACTCCATTTTGGGAGCAATCTCTAGTCTCCTTCTCCCATTACCAAACCTTGCTGAGAGACCCCATTTCAGTAAGAATTTATAATTATAGAAAGGGTTAGAAATAGAATAATAGAAATAGAATCAGAAGAAGAAGGGGAGGGAGAAGAAGCTTGGGAGGGGGAACCTCAAAGTTTCCCAAGTGACAGACCCCACAGAAATAGAGAAGAGGGTACCCCAAAATCCCTCTGCCCTTCACTCCTTTCCCCAACCCCTAAAGTGTGAATAATAAAAGCCATTCATTAGTCAGAGTGCCTGAGAGACAACGAGGGGGAGGGGAATCACAGCTTGGTCTGGCTGCCACCATCTTGGAGCCAGACCACCTGCTGTGAAGTTGACTCACCTCAGAGGAGGCTTGAGTGAACCCCACCCTCATTAAGAATCGGATTGGGTGCCATATACCTCTTCTTATAGGGAAGCCTTGCCCCCAAAGTCTCCCAGTGTATATTCGGCCTGAGGGGAGAGCTAGAAGAGAGTCTCACCTCTCAGATTCTCTCTTCTCTCTCTCTCTCTCTCTCTCTCTCTCACCCCCCCCCATCATAACATTGGTTAGTGGCTCCCTTTATTATTACAGAGCAGAGGCTCTGTTAATTATAGCAATGATAAGCTGAGAGACACCTCTGGGTTCAATAATTCATTCATTTTCCAGATGAGAGGACAGACCCAAGGACCACACACAGGTTGTAAGTGCAAGAGGTGCTCCTATTAAACAACAGTTGTAAGTTTCCACAGGTTTTTTTGCATCATATCCTGGATCTATGCTGGGAAGGTGGTCAATGTATGACCCCCATCCCACCCCGGTACTCGTGAGAAGGTGTCCACAACCACTAGGATCCATTGTTTCTTCAGTATTACTTCCTATTGGTAGAGCCTATGGGTTCTGGTCATCATTCCATGGAGCCTGGCAAACTGCTTCATCTTTGGAATCCAGCTCTATCCATACTCTACAAGAAGACCCTACAATTTATTATATATTATATATGGTTCAGACATCCTTCCTTCTCTTCTTCCTATACATTACATTTAACTATCCTCCATTATCCTGATGTGTAGTTTGGCTTCCCTCTTGTCTGTTTTGATTCTTTGCCCTCTTTGTTTTCTGCCTGAGGACGGAGACTAGACCTGAGATTTCACTGGAATACAGAATTCTTAAATGAGGGCTGGAGAAAATTATCAAAAGAATGAAATGTTTCAAGAAAAAAATTAAAGTGCTTCCAGCAGACGTAGAGCCAGTGTGCCATAGTGGAACTCAAGGATACCTGGATTAAATTTCTGCCTCTGACTCATAATAGATATTCAGGTTTGGGCAAATCAATTAACATCTCAATGATCTAAGCCACTCATACTCTCCATGCATAAAGATCTCTGAAGGCTGCATATTAACCTAGAAACCCATGCATTAATATTATGTTTTATTATGTTTTTATTTTGTAAGTATTCCTCAATTACATTTTAATCTGATTGCAACCTCATTCAGAAGCACACAGAAAAATTTCATCTGAATGTTTAATGTAATAAGATATTGATAAGTGGCAAATTTTGAATGAAGCAGGCCATTTTTTCAAAGTAATTTAATTTCAGACATAAAGAATATATATGTGGTGAAAATGTTATATTGCAAGATGGACCTGTGCTAATTTTGATATCTCCACAAAGTAGAAATTATATGTCCTCAAAAATATGAGATAATTGCCATAATAGTAAGGAACATTACAAATATGTGCCATATAAGTATTATCTTGGAAGAATGTTTCTCACAGCAAAAATGGCAGTATTAGTCACTGTTAATTGCCCCCCAAACATACTTTCTGAGAAGCAAACACCAGGAAAATATTAACAGTTGACGTGGCAGTTTCTTATTACTATCATTTGGCTCAGATTAAGCCAACAAAAAAGTCATGATTTTTTCAAAAAAGTTATTCAAAGTATTCTCCAGTTAGCAATTCTTTTAGAATATATTCTGGGCTGATTCTCATACAACAGCTCCTGAGGGCCCAACAATCTACCCCCAATGTGGCATTGGCCAGAAAATACTACCATTTACATAGTCTAAGGAAAGTATGCTCAACTCTCTTATTCCCATTGGAAGCCTACAAAATGTTATCAACTCAGTAGGTTTATTCAACCATTTTGCAAGCTAAAGCCAGTCTCAGAATTTGTCTATCATTGTAATTGCCATTTTTGTTCAATTCATTTATTAAGCACCTACAGTATACCTTTGTGACAGTTCTAAGCATTTCCCTGACAGTTTCTTCCCACCAACCCATAACATGTGATAAGCCCAGGGCCCTTGCTACTTCTCTCCTTCAACAAGGATTTGCTTTCTTTAAGGGAAGATATAGCTTTCTTGGTCCCAGCTTCTCAGACTCAGCTTCCTGATCACCCAAAGATATAAGCATCCCCAGTCTGTGTCCCTCCAATATGGTGGATTTCTGAAAATCATACAGTCACCATATTCTTCACCAGATCCTTCTCTAATGACCAGCCGTGTTTCCGTTTGAAGATGAAAGGGATTACATGTACAGAAGCTAAGTTCTACTGTGTCCTTGTTACATATCATCAGTATGTAAGGACAAAGTAAACTCTCTATTGTGAAATGTTCAATAACTTGTTGGAGCCTCATTTTGTCCCAATGTGTTAATATTAGTGCTGGCACCAACAACTCAAGCCCCTTCAAGGTACTGAGGAAAATTCAAAATTTAATTAAGATATGTTCTATGATTTCACAGCACTTACCATCTCCTGACTGAGAAGAGAAACTAAGATGATTATACTATGCAATGTTACGTGATGTGTATCTCAGAGAGGTACAGAACAAAGTGCTATGGAAGATTTGGGGAGAAAAAGTCATTACTGAAGGGTGGACCAGGTAAGGCTTCTTGAAGGAGGCAAGTCCTAATGTTGGGTTTTAAAGGATGGGTAGGAGGGGGAGTGAAGAGTATGTTCAGAAAACATAATCATCCAGATAGCTGCTTGACAGAGGAAACAAGAAGAGAAATAGAAGGAAATGCTAGAAAGGTAGGATGGCACCAGATTGTGGAAAGGTTTGAATGCCAGGCAAAAAAGACCAAATTTTATTCAGTAAGCACTGAATAATATAACAAAATTTATCACTGAAAGGGATGTCTGAGATCATCAGGTCCATCTGTTGTATGAAACAAGAATATGAAGATATGCTCAGATTCCCATAGGCAAGAAGAGGCAGCCTAAGGATTTTAATCCAGTTTCTGTAATTCCAAACCCACTAATTTTTACTTGACACTGTACTGCTCTTGAAGATTTTTGAGCTGAATGTCATAACACTATCTATGTAGAAAGAGTTCAATCAAGAATACATTTGGGAAGTCCAATTGAAAAACTATGGTAATAGACCAAGCAGGTGGTTAAAAAAAAAAGGCTCAAGACTAAGGTGTCAGCAATAATAGCAATAATAATGAGGAACAAAACGAGTAGAAACATTGCAGAGGTGCAAGATACTAAACTTGGTGAATAATTGGATGTAAGAGGTGAAAGAGAAGAATAAATTAAAAATAACAAAAGCTTTGAGCATAGGAGAATGGGTGAATGGCAATGCTACAAACTGAAATTGTCAAGACAGAAAGAAAAGTATAGTTAGGGGGGAAAATATTAAGCTTAATCTGAATTCACCGAAGCTGAGGTGGCGGTGAGGCATCTAAATGAAGATAACTTGTACAGGGTTTTGTTTTTCTTGCTTTCTCAGTGGTGTAAAGATAGGTGAGAGGGAAAGAATTTGTGTCTGAAAATGATATAAATTTGATTTTTTTAAGTATCTTGTAAATAATTTGATATGGAGTTCTGGAATCTCAGAAGAGCCTTCTAGATTATAACTATAAACTTGCAAGTCTACTTGAACTAGTGAAAAAAAAATTAGATCTCCAAGGGGAAAAGTATAAAAGTAAACCAAGGACAGATCCTTAAGTATTCTAAGGATGAAGGACCAATGAAGGAGAAATGAGAGAGAAAGGAAAATCAGGGAAGTATGACATCTCTGAAATCAATGAACCAATATCATTCAGTAGGAGGAAGTGGCCAATGGTATCAAATCACATCAAGAGAGATGAGTAATGAAGAAAGACCACAAGATTTGGGGACAATAAGAAGTTTCAGTTGAATAGCAGATCAGTAGCCTTTTTTTTTCCCAAGAAGCTTGGGAGTATAAAGGAGGAGAGAAAGATAGGATGGTAGTTAGATGGACTACTAGAAGAATCAAAGGCCTATAGAGACCTGAGTATGTCTGTAATGAAATTCTGCGGATTATTATTGAAATTGTTGAGGAGGATGCTGTGGTAAAATACTTTATTGATGTTCACAAAAGTATCTTTCAGCTCTCCCCTCAGAAGGAAAGCCAGGAATGACTTCCCTTCACCAGGCCAGTATGTAACTTACTTGGAGATTATCTATTTATTAAAAAAACCTATTTATTTATGTTTAACATATATAAGTATATAAGTATATATATATGTATATATATGTATATATATGTATATAATATATATAAAGTATAAAGATCAGTAACAAGGAAAGCCTTAACACTAAAAGGGAACTATCTCTACCCACTTTCTACATTTGCCTCATGGCAAACTCTTCTATGTCTTCAACATACTCTGAAACTGCCTAGCACTTACTAAAAAAAATGCTGACTACAATCTAACTATAATCCTTAATAAAATTAAGTTAATATTATTAAAGATGTCTCCAAGTAAACACCGAGTCAGTCAGCCTAATATGACAGAGGCTGGCTGACCAGTGGGTAACCCTGAAATGGCCCAGAGTCCAGCAAACAGGCCTTTGATCTTTCTTCTCTCAAAACCATTCTCCAAAAAGACAGATATTACACATTCTTCTCCATGATGATTTCTCACAGTAAGGAGGGTAGGATGGTTTAGAGTTCTCTTTCCCCTATATACAGCAAAGAGCAAGATTTGAGATGTCTGTCTTCACCAGAAGCCAGAGAGAGAGAGAAGCCCTGGCCATCTGTCAGAACCTTGCCTGTTTCCTTCCTTCCAAGTTCAGATCCCACGCACAGCACTCTGCCCTGCCTGCATCCTCCAAGACCCCTTTCTCGAAGTTCTTATCATATCAATACCTAATCAATAGATTTCCTAATTTCCTTACTACAGAGTAGGCAAATGGGAAAGAAGGAGTGGAAAGGGAATACAAAAGAAGCAGACTGGAGCAAAGTCCTAGAGGGCATGGGATGAAATCTGATCAAGAGTACAAGTAGAGGAATTAGCCCTAATGAGGAGAGAAAAGACCTCTTCTTCTACCACTTAAAAGAAAAAGAGAGTAGATGAGGATGCTAAGAAGTTGGGAGGATCTGAGGGAAAAAGAGGAGGCCATTCACATCAGATGGTTACAATCTTCTCTGTGATAGAGGAGGAGTCTAAGTGAGGGGAGGGATATGAGGATGTGGTTAGGAACTGGAGGAAAGATGAAAGAATTTGGAAGAGTAGCTGGGAGCAGAAAGATAGAGGGTGAAATTGGTTCAAAACTTTAAACCACCTTTTCAGACTTAGAGATATTCATTTGGAATTAAGTCATAATGACAGGGCATATTGGGAAACTCACTCTGGCTTTATTTTCTGAACAAACAACATTTTGGCTTTCTGCTCTGTCAATCTGGCACTGCTCACAGGCACTGTCATTCATTTCAAAATGCAAATCAACTCTAAGCAAACACCCGTCTGTCCCCTCCATCACACAAGGCAGCTTTTTAATACTCTATCTTATTTTTGAATGTACTCTTCTCAAACATTTTACACTTTAAAATGTATCATTTATTATACTGCTGGTCTCCCCTACTCAGACATATTTGCCATCAAATTCATTTTCATAAAACTGCCTTAAAAAGCAAGCCAAGCAACCTACAAGGGAATACTGTTCAGACTGTAAAAACAATTTATGACAGAAAACGTTCCTAGTTTCCTAATTGCATCAGTGTGTTTTTTTTTAGTTTAAAAAAATCATAAACCCAAAGTAAAAAGTATTCTTGGAAAGAACACCATTTGTTTTCCCAGATACAGACATCTGCCCAAGCAAATACACTTGGTTCATGCGTGACCACCCTTCTTGCAACATATATGCTACTGGCTTATGACAAAGTGTTTCTCTATATGTCTAATTCATTCATCATGGGAAAATATTTCTTTATAGGAAGGCACAGCATTAGATTCAAAGATAGAGAAGCATTTTATGGTATATGCACTAAGATCCATTTAAAATTTCCTTGATAGGCTCTTTAAATTAATTTATGAGAAATAATTAAACTGTGAAAGCTTGAAATGTAATTACATGGATGTACAGCTTTTTAAAAATCCAGCACTTTTGCTGATCTATTATGCAATTAGAGTACTCTAAAACAAAGCTCTTTAAATCAATAAGCAAATAACAAAATTAGTTTACTACTATTTTGCAAACATCTCTAGGAAATTAGTTTCTACTTAGAAATAATTTTTGGAGGCATCCTTTTTTTCTAAATAGAGAGTATAATATTTGTGTTGCACACTGAAAAACTGAAATGTTTTCAAATCCTATCACTAATTTAAGTAATACTAAAATCATAAGAATATAGGTTATTAAGATCACTTAGAGTCTGCCTCATTGCCCAGAGAAGGATTTTATCTAAGGCATTCCAGACAAATATTGCAATTTTTAAAATATTTATATATTCTCATTTCTCCATTAATTCATTTAGTATACTTAGTTTACATAGTATACCTACCAGTTTAAGGACTATAATTCTCCCAGTAAAATATAAAATCCTTGAAGAAAAGGGTGGTCTGTTTATTTGTCTTACCAGATCCAGCACCCACTTCAATGATGGTAGTACTGAAAAAAATATTTATTGGTTTCAATCACTTTGAAATTCCTGGGAAGTTTTATTTTTAACTATTTTTATGGATGTCTAGGGCAGAATTTCTGGACTCTTTTGTACCCCAATTTAGGAATCTTTATATCCTTAATACCCAAACTCTTGCTTTTGTAGCCTTACTTTTCCAGTTTCTCTCTGTCTCTGTCTCTCTCCATCTTTTCCTTTTTGTGTCTCTGCCTCTGCGTATCTCTATCTCTCTGTCTCTCTCTGTCTCTTGTCGCCCATCTTTCCCTCTCCCAACCACATCGCCCAAGCAATTCCTTTGGTTCGCAAAGTTTGTTTCCATAATGCTACATGTTGAGAAACTACCATGTTATTCTGTGTCCTCTTACCCACACCCTTCTTTTAAGCAAGTGCCTTCATTTTCAAGGCAATATGCTCCCACATAACACTGCCTTGACCAACTTTGTTTCACAATAACATCTTTAACACATTATAAACAAATGCTACGTTGTGAAATCCACAGCCAGAAGAGCATATGCATTGCTGCTCATTTAGAACACTGTTTCTATGGATCACAAATCTGGAGCTGGGTTATCTCTCTAATTCACTCCCCTCACTTTATAGCCTTGGCCCAGAGATGTTAAGTATCATTCTTGGAGGTCACACAAATATTCAGCAGCAGGACCAACTCTTCTGACCTAAATCCAGTTTTATTTCCACCATGCCATGCTTCATGTAAAGAGATTCCACCTTGCCAATTAATGATATTTGTTTGCTTGAATTAGACTCTACTTGCTGCTTATTTTGTAAAATGTTCACATGACATCACCACATCATTGTCCCATATCCCAGAGTATCTTAGAGATTCTTAAATGCTCTTTTCCTCTAGATTCCATTCATTTAAGAGATAGAAAAGCTACCATTTTTATGAATATCTCTCGCTTTCTTTACTGTTTTTTTAATATCCTTAGTTCATCACCTTCATCAGAGCTGTTTCATAGAATGTTATAAAAGAGGAAGGAGAAGAAGATCATTGCACTTTGAGTCAGGACTACGTTCAAATCCTCTCTTCATTTGGCAAGTGCCTCCATTTCTGAGTCTGTTTCCCCATCTGTAAAATGGAGATAATAATAAACTATGGTACCTACCTTTTGAGGGCTGCTGTGATAGACAAGTGAGATAATACCTAGAAATTTTTCGCAAATCTTAAATTATAATGCCTGGCAACTATTATTATTCAGAGGTTCTTATTGTTTAATTTTCTAATATCTTCCTCCTCTCCTCCCTCACAATGGACCATTACCTTCCCACTAGTCTAGCAGCTTAGGCAGATAAAATTAAAGCTTGCTATCAGCACAAACACACAAAAAAGCATTAAAAAGTAAAATAATTCTGCATACATCATAGCCCACAAGAACTCTCTCCTGAGTTTTTCATCCTGTTTACTAGCCACCAAAAAAAAAAATTCCCTCAGAGACATTATCTGCCATCTTACAAAAGGCCCACATCACTAACATTCAGGGAACTACTTGGCATCAAAAGTTATTTGCTCAGTTGTCACAACCCACTTTTCAAATGAGATCTGCCAAATCAGCCATGTGTTCATTGGGATTTTCTTTTTGTTTCTGATTCTTCTTTAATTTTCATTCACCAATTTCTTTTTCATTGGCTTCCAGAGTAACAGGTATGTCAGAAGCATCTCATCTAATCTGTAACTAAACAAGAATTCCCCCTTCCAATTTTGCCAATGAGTGGGCATCAAGCTTGCATTTAAAGATCTCCCAAAAGAGGAGGTTCTTCTCTCTTTTCGAGCAGTCCATTGCACTTCCAGAAAGCAGTCATGTTTAGGGGGGTTTTGTTTCCTCATGCAAAAATCTGCCTATCCATACCTTCGAATCTCTGCTCCTAGTCCTATTCCTTAAATCAAGCAGAACAAGTCTCATTCATGTTAAATCCCTTCAAACATTTGAAGACATCTATTGTGCTTCCCCTAATATCTCCTCCCCAGGTTAAATATTCTCACTTCCCTCAAAAGATTCTGGTATAGTATAGACCAGCGATGGGCAAACTTTTTAAAGAGGGGGCCAAAGGAAAGGAAATTTTCATCTGTCAGTTTCA
>NC_058135.1:102889760-102924692 GCF_016433145.1 Gracilinanus agilis
AGAAGAAGAAGACGACAATTTCATTGTGTTCTACCAACCCAAAATAAATATAGAGAACATCTGAAATTTTAGTTAGTTTCCTTTACATTAACACAAAAAGAAAAAAGTAAACCTTTCAGGATTTTATGGCCCTGTATGAAACTAACAAAGAGGCAAAATTTCTAAAATCAATGATGTCTCATTTGAGGTTAGTAAAATGGGGCAGCAGAGGAGAATATAAACTCTGTTACCAGTTTCTATTCCTTTTCTTCTGTTTCCCTGGAATATCTTGAGCTAATCCAGGATTCCAAAAATCCTACAGAATGGTTTGGCATTCAAATTCAGAATTATAATTTCCCAGAACCATAACTATCCCTTGAGAGTGAACTCAATAACTATAAAAGAATGCAACAAATATTTCTGAGCATCTTCTATGTGCAGAACACTATGTTAGATGCTGTGAGGGCTTTTAGCCACCAAGTTAGTATATAGTACACTCAATTCGTCACTGATATTTTCAGAATATTAGTCTCATGGGCTGAAAATTCTTGCATTTCAATGAGTTTATGCAGTTTCTAAGATTCTAACATTCTCAAAGAATTAGTTAACTGAGAGCTTCTGATACACTAAGCTCCAAAGTATCTGTAGGGATAGAGAATCTAAATTTGTAAATTCCCCATGGGAAAGGCTCATAACCAAATTTTATCCTGTGTGATGAATAACAAAGCCATTTCAAATAATAAAAAATAGTTTTAATGCAACTCTCTGAACCTCAAGTTATATACATACATACACATATATGCAACACCCCCTATACCTTCACACTAAAGTATATGTACTTTATACACACACACATACGCACACACACACACACACACATAAGGAATGCTAAAGTAAAAAAATCTACTGCCCCACTCATGTTTGAAAGATGTATGGCTTCTCTCCACAGACCAAAAAGAATCAGACTGTAATACATTATAATAACAATGCTATGACATTTCTCAAGGTGGGTAGAACTCCTACAAGAAGTCATTTGACCTTATAATAGAGATGTGTTTGGCATGTATTCTGCATGGGTGAAGTTATCTATGTTTCTGCTGGAAAATGCCTCAAGAACATTCTGAGATTTATAATATAAACCACATAGAAGGAGAGGTCAGAAGCGCAGACTTACAAAAGAGGGATTTGCTGGAATGGACCTCCTCCACCCGTACACACACACACACACACACACACACACACACAGCTGGTAATTTACCCAGCATTGATATGCCAGTTACAGAGAAAGTCCCAGGTGCCCAAGTTAGCTTACTGTAAGCTCTCCAGAAAGGAATATATTTAATTTTTAAAAGGAAAGCTCCCATAGTGAGAGAATGAACAGAGAATGAATAATTCATTCTTTAATAACTTCAAATGCACATTTCAAAAAAAGAACTAAGCAACAGCCAAAGAAAGTTCATTTCAAAACAAACCAGTACTGATAGCACCTCTTTTCATATTACTAAAAATATCTCCCTTTGTAGAAACTCCATTTTCTTTTAATCATTCAGTTCTATGTTTAAAAAAAAAAAAAGGGGGAAATTCTCCCCCTTAGAGAGAACAAAAGAGTCGATTCTAAAAAACAATTAGCTAGACCCTTATCTAGGGTAATACAGTGGCAGAGGTCCCAGGAGATGATAAATGATTAATCATCGAACTTCTCTGGGAGACCAAGCAGGCTCAGTGACACCCACCGACTACCACTCCCTGAGGTCACTGAGCTTATGTGTTAATGAAGGCAGAAGTTAAGTTTTACTGTACTCCTAATTCCTCATTTCCAAGCACTCCACATGTACTTCATAGGAAGAAATGACATATAAAAGTCACAAGTGCAGAAAAAGGGCTTTACCTCGCTGTACCAAAGAGCACCCTAAGCAAAAAAAAAAAAAAAAGAGGAAAAATGAGATCAGACAGCCTCAATTTAAAGTATCCATGTTGAGCCACATCCTCCAAATGTCTGAACTTCTCCAGACCTTAAGAGAGGTGCCAGTTTCAGGCCTTTAGGGCATGATTGGGCAAAAGGCACTCTCTATGTCTCATATACATACACAACATATTCATATGTGTTTTAAAAATAAATTTACATTAATAAATTTATATATTTCTATTTATAAAATTTTTATTTATAAAATAAATTAACCAAGTCAACTCTAAATCCCACTTAAAATAACAAAATACTCTAACCTGACCCCTTAGTCAGGTGAAAATGAATCTCAGTTGAATAGAATTAAATCAAAGGCATTCCACCAAAGTGTGAAAGAGCCTTGAAAAGTCATTAAACGTACAGGAGGGATGTTGAGCAGGAAGAGTGTTCCAATAGACCAAGGAAACTTGATCACATCCTAGGGGTCATCTATAAAATATCAAACTAGTTGAGAGCAGGAGTTATTTGAGAGGCATGGATTCTAATAAGGAGAGAGTGTTCCAGCTAAACCACCAGGGAAGAAGTTGCATGGGGCAGGAAAAGCACCCTTCCCTCTCCCCACCTTTAGCTAGAGAACTTAAAAATTTCAGAAGCCTAAGGGCCTTCCCATCCATTCATCAATGTGCTAATTAACATCATCATCCCAGGATAGTTGCAGCTAGTTGCCATGGCTACCCAAAGAGCCTAGAATTGGCTGGGCTGAGATTTACAGCTTCAGTAAAAGTCCCAGCAAAAAAAGCTATGCCAGGCCTAAGCAAAGAGCCTTAAGCACCTCATAAAGAGGAGAAAAAGTCTTCCAGTAATTAGAAGTTGTGAGCCACCTTTTTACCATATGCTTTTTCTAGATTTGCACATACTTTCCCCAGGATTCTCTATGCACTTATGGGAGAGTATGTCACAAAGTTACTGGACCACATTAATTGTAAATGCATTGTTCAGTCATTTCAATCCTATAGGACTGTTTGTGACCTCATTTTGGGGGTTGATTGGCAAGACGCTGGAGTGATTTGCCATTTCCTTCTCCAGCTCATTTTATAGATAAGGAAACTGAGACAAACAGGGTGAAGTGGCTTGCTCAGCACCACAGAGCTAGTGTAGATTTTAAAATTAATATCCAATACTGCAAGTATTATATTTAATAAGATGTATTAAATTTAACGAAGCAAAAGGGAAAACTAAAAAGGCTAGAGTCAGGAGGGAGCTCACCCAAGCCACTCACATGGAAGAGAGAGTGAGGGAGAGGAGACCCCAAAACTATATACAAACGAAGTTAACGAGCCACATACACGAAATGGAAAAGGAATTCTGGGAGATGGAGTCCAAGGGTTCAAGATTCTAATTAATACACTAGTAAATGTGAGAGGTCACCTTGGAACTCAGGTCTTCCTGACTCCAAGCCCTGCACTCTCTCCGCAGCACCTTTGAGGTGCCCACCTTAGTGAATGCCATGTCCTAAAAGCTGATCAAACAGTCCTGACTAAATTGGTTCTCAGCTAATAATCTTAGGGGGAAGAGGGGCTAGATGTTCACTGATGGGGACTTGTGTACTCAAAGTGGAAGGTAAAGGAAAGGCGACATGCATTCATGTGCCAGGTACTGTGCTAACTGCTTTTTGCAAATATCTCATTTGATCCTTCAATGACCCTGTGAGAGAGGTGCTATTCCCTATTTTAAAATTAAGGAAATGGAGGTAAGCAATTTGCCCAGGGTCACATAGTTAGTAAGTGTCTGAGAAGAAATTTGATTTTAAGATCTCCTGATTCCAAGCCCAATTTTATCCACTGTGCCACCAGCTGCTTCTAAACCCCTCTGATATACCTCTAGAACCCTGAAAGGAAAGCACACATGATACCAGGACTTGAGTCATCAGTGGGAGTGTGAACTAATCAATCCCCTCAGAAAGTTTTATATATAAAGAGGGAGACTCTAATGCCTGGGAACCAAAGGTCTGTCTTTGCTTTTTCTAGAGCTCCATGTTATCGCTCATTGTTAGGTCAGAGGCAGTGGAGACTAGTTTGGCAAATTTAGAGTAGACAAGATTCTAACATTCAAACAAAATGAATTGCCATTTACATCTGAGGCTCTCACAGTTCAAAGTATTATTGGTCTCTGGTGTGATTTCTGCTTAGAGCTCAGCTATGAATCAAACTATTGAGTAATCAAACTATATTGACAAGAAATTAGTATATCTCTTAGACCACAGCACTTACAAAGATTTTTTTAATTAACGAGTCACACAGTTCTACTATTATTCTTTTACTGGATATACTCAGCTGCTAGCTGCCCAGCTAATCCAAATATGACCTATATACTTCTGCTATTTTTAAAAACTGTTTATCATTGGTATAGTTGGCTTTTAAGCCTCAAAGAGGTCATATACACCAACGATGGGCACCATTTATACCAAAATATTTCTAGCAGCACTTTTTGTAGTAGCAAAGAACTGGAAACAAATATATGTCAATCAACTGGAGAACAGCTAAACAAACTAGTATATGAATGTAATTCAGTATCACTGTGCTGAAAGAAATGATGAAGGTAATGAATATAGAGAAATATAGAAAAGACTTGCATGATCTGATGCAGAATGAAGTAAACAGAACCAAGACAGCAGTATGCACAATGATTGCAACAAGGTAAATACAAAGAACTGACACCACAGGAGCAAGTGAAAATTAACATTGCAAAATTACAAAAAACATGAAGAGTCACAAAGAATTCAAAAGGATTCCTCTGCTCATTCTTTTGCAAAAATGGGGAGTTCAGAGGTGTGCAATATTCTTTTTACTGGGGGGGGGTATTATGTATTGATCAGTTTTGTGCATTTTTTCTCTTCATCATTCTTTTTTTCTTTTCAAAAATTTTAAATTTAAGTACAATGGCTCCTCTGAGAAAGGGGGAAAGAAGAGATATTGGGGACAAATGAAGGCAATGTTAAAAACAAATACATATATGTGTTGTGTGTGTGTATGTATATATATATGTTTATATTTATATACTCTGGAGAAAGTATGTGCTAATCTAGAAAAACCATATAGTAAAAAGGTGGCTCACAACATATATATATATATGTATATATATATGTATAAACAATATTTCTGTTGCTATATATTATGTTCTCTTGGTTCTGCTTGTTTCACTCTTCATAATTTCATATTGGTCTTTCCATGTTTTTTCAATATTAACCTCTTTGTCATTTCTTATGGTACAGTATATGCATCACAATCATATGCCACAACTTGTTTAGCCGCTCTTCAATTGATGAGCATCCCTTCAATTTCTAGTTCTTTTCTACTACAAAAGGAGCTGTTATAAATATTTTAGAATACATAGGTTCTTTTCCTTTATCCCTGATCACCTTAGAAATAAAGTTAGGTATTATAGGGTCAAAAGGTATATGCAGTTTTATAACTCTTTGAGTATAATTTCAGACTGCTTTCCAAAATGGTTACATCAGTTCACAGTTCCACCAACAGTGTATAAGTGTCCCCATTTTTCCACATCCCCTCAAACATTTGTCATTTTGCTTTTTTTATTATATTAGCCTATCTGATAGGATTGAAATGATATCTCAGAGTTTTTTTCACTTGCATTTCTCTAATCAATAATGATTTAGAGCACTCTTTATGTAGTTATTGATAGCTTTGACTGCTTTGTCCTTTATCAAATGATATCTTCTCTAATGTGGGGCAAGAATTAACTGGGTATTTTAGTGTAACAAACTAATTATTTTTTCAAAAGACAACAATAATTTATTTTTCAAAAATTCTCAGCCTTCTATAGTTAATAAACAAAAATCTGATACACTGAGGTATAAACAGAAGGCTGAGATCCAAGAACTCCCCTGTTTCTGGCTGGGCTGCTCACTACACATGGAATCTTGAATGGTCATTTTATCTCTCTGGGCTTCAACTTCATCTGCAAATGAAGAGAATTAAACTAGATAATAGTGAGAAATTAATCATTGTTTATTCGGTGAAAAAAGGAAGTCTTATCTGCTCTGAGTGAATTTGTGAAGAAGGGATTATATAGCTTGGTTTCCATACTGCTCAACTGACTTATATTGCGTTTGTAGTCAACTAGACAATATGATGTGGTAGAAAGAACACATTTGGAGTTGGAGAACCAGGATTTGAATGCTGCCTCAGTTATCTCACACCCAAATCATTTAACTTCTCAGGATCTAAGTGAGAGAGTTAGAGTACTTCCAAGGAACCATTTAGCTCTTATAAGAAAGAGCTTATCTGTCTCCCAAAACTATAATTTGGAACTATGGTATTAGCTGCATTTACAAATTGTATGTATTAGTTGATTTACAAATGCCTATATGAAATAGACCCAGCTAGAGCAAAAATAATTTATGTGCAGAAGCTGTGTGGTGATGAGCATGAATTTAGGAGACAGGAGATCTGAACTCTAGCTGGTTCTGCTACTAAGAAGCTGCTTTGGGGGCAATTTTCCAAATAGACCTGGACCTTGTTTTCCTTATCTATAATGGCTGGGAGAGGGGAGGGAGGGCTGAGAGATGCAATTGACTTGATAAGTTCCAAGATTGCTTCCCTTCTAGCTCTTGCAGGTCTATAGTTGTTTTCCTAGATTCCACTGTAAAGGCTTCAAATTCAACATTTATTACACTGTTACTATATATACACAGGTATTTCCTAATATACTAAGTTTAGATGAAACACTAACCTCATGGAATTTATAATCTACAGCAGTAGGCAGTTGGAATACCAACAGGGACTGCCTTAATGTTTTTATTGACCCACATGGTTCTACCTGATGTTAAGTTCGCCTACATGATTATCTTTATTAGACTGCTCTCTTGGGTCTACTCAACCTTGCTTGACTTCCAAAAGAATTCCACCTACACATGAATAATAACTTTAGCTGTTGCTCCTTAAGGTCTCAGGATCCGTGCTACTCCTTAGGAATTAAGTTGGGTTTCCTTGGAAGGTATACTCTACAGCAGTTACAAACAGAAGAGCTTCCTACTGGGTATCCAAAAGCTTTATACTACTGGGGCTGTTCCTGTTCCTTCACGCAATATTAGGAACCTGGGGAAACACATGTATATTCTAAAATCTAATGGAACGAACGAAGGAACAGAGGAAGGAAGAGAGGGAGGGAGGAAGGGAGGAAGGGAGGGAGAGAGGAAGAAAGGGAGGAAGGGAGGGAGGGAGGGAGGAAGAAAGACAGACAGGCATTTATTTACCATCTGTGTACCAGACATAGTAAAGTGTTAAACTAAGTAGTTTACAATCATCTCATTTGTTTCTCATAACAACCCTAGAAGGTGAACACTATTACCATTCTAGTCTTACAGTTAAGGAAATAGAAGCAAACTGAAGTGGTTGTTGTAACCAGATAATAACGCTAGTAAATGTCTGAGACTGGATTTGAACTGAGGTCTTCCAGACTCCAGGACTAGTGTTTTATCCACTACCAGGGATATATATACAAAGCTAGGCCACTAGCTGCCCCTATGTTTATAAAAACATAGATAAAACCATTTTTAAAATAATAGCAAAATCTTTCTGTTTTTCTTTGTAACAAATTTCTTTGTTTATCCATTCTTCTTTGTTACAAAGGAAGGCTCACTTGGGGTAAAGTGGGCAGCATACCCAAAAAATGACTATGCTATTTTTTAAAGCATCAATAACAGTTTTAAATGAAGGTAAGGAAATTCAGGTCCCAAAAGAAATGACCTCTCCACTGCCATTGGGCTTGTAAACAGAAGTCAGGATTCAAACTTCAAATCTTCCAATTCCAAATCCCACATTTTTTCCACTGTTTCCTTTACTTTTAAAACAGGAATAATAATCATTCTGTGGCCCAATTCAAAGTTGTTATTAGGACCAAAGGACAACAAAGGATGGAAAACTCCAGATGTTTCATAAATGTAGTGTGTCATTTTAAGCTCTGGATAGGAAAATCCTTGATAGCTATTTTTAATAATAAAATGAGTTTTTGGAAAATTGAGAAAAATTAAAAACAAATTTTCAGGTTTTAGAGCTAAAAAGTACTGAAGTCTCAGAAATTGGCTGAAATGTTTTAACAATTCAAGTTTTCTTAATTAGAATCAAACAATGAAAATGAACCAACATTATTCCAAAAATTGTGACTGTTTGCATAGCTATATATGTGTGTGTTAATATATAATATATGTGTGTGTGTATGTATATGTATATATATGTTAATCAGAAAAAAAAGCAAATGGAAATTAACCCAAAGTCTTAAGAAGTTATCTAAGGCTGATAGCATTTCAGTAGGATCATAGGAAAATAGTTTGGTCATTAAGGTCTATCTCTTCTAACCTTTCATTTTACAAATGAGGAAATTGAGGCCCACAAGTTAAACACTTGCTTAGTGTCAGATGCAAGAATCAGACCTCAGATCTTTCTGACTCTAAGCTCTACTTCACCACACTGCCTCACACATTAGTAAGCTGCTTCTCTATTAGCCTAATAGAGAATATTGACTAAAAGACAATCACCACAGTTCTGGGCACACAGTAAGCCCTTAGTAAAGGCTCTTTCTATCTATTTGCCTATCTTCAAAGATTGATTATCTAAAATCCATTTGAAATTCAAATGTGTTTCAAATCTTTTGGCATCATGTCATTGTCATAAAAGTAAGCAATCTATTTGCCAATGCAAAAGAGAGTAGATTATATTTTTTACTGTAAATAGTTCATTTTCCCCTACTCTTTCATTTGTTCATTAGAGCTTTCCTTTCTGGTACGATCATCAATTTTTTAAAAAAATCTTTACTTTCTTTTTTTTGTAAACCCTTACTTTCATCTTAGAGTCAATACTGTGTATTGGCTCCAAGGCATAAGAGTGGTAAGACAATGGGGGTTAAGTGACTTGCCCAGGGTCACACAGCTAGGAAGTGTCTGAGGCTGGATTTGAACCTAGGACCTCCTCTCTCTAGGCCTGGCTCTCAATCCACTAAGCTACGCAGCTGCCCCAAAAATCTTTACTTTATGTCTCAGATAGAAGGGCAAAAGGGAGACAAACAGAGTTAAGTAACTTTCCCAGGGTCACACAGCTAGGAGATGTCTGAGGCTACATATGAAACCAGGTCCTCCTGACTCCAGGCCTGGAGCTCTATCCCCTAAGCTACCTAGTTGCCCCATGCATGAACGAATACTACAGATCAATTCTCCTTTCAGCTGTTGTCTTTTCTTTCTGTGCGTGAATGACAACAGAATTCTCGGGTTCTTCTCTTCACAGTTGTTCTAATTTTTTATTAAACATGCAGATCACATATTTCAGGCAAAAAAGGGAGATCTTCAAAAGACTTCAGCACAAACTTGTTAACAAGAAAAAAAAAAAGTCACTTCTGTAAAAGCATCCATCAACTTAAACACACAAATTTATTTTCACGATCATCTCCTAATTTCAGATCGACTATTAAGAACAATTTCAAAGCATTGATTAAAAGATATGTGTAAACCAGTGGAATGGTTTGTCAGCTCCAGAAGGAGGAAGGGAACAGGGGAGGGAGAGAACATGAATTATGTAATCATGGAAAAATATTCTAAAAAAAATTTTAAATAAAAAAGCATTGATTGATTAAACTCCTACAATGTGCTAAGGCACTACGTGAGACCCCAGGGATCCAAAGGCAAAAATGAAACTAGGCATACTAATTAAAGTTCTACCTCAAAATTAATCTAGCATATTCAAACTTTAGTTCAGTTCTGAATATTTAATTATGCTGAGCTATTTCAAGTTCAAGAAAGGAGAAAATGGGATTTCATACTGAGGGTTTTCAAAACAGCAGACATCCCAATGGAACAGTACAGATTTTAAATAACATTTTCTAAGCTGTGGGTTCTGTTCTCAAAAAAGAGGTCATATTCTTTCTATTCTTAAACCTGTCATATTACTTCAGTTTTCAAACTGGTTGTTCTTCAGGGGAGTATAATTACTTCAGTAACAAGGTCGAAACTTCAGGTTTCCATTAATGCAAGTCTATCAGAGGCAGATTCCCCCAGAAAAGAAAATGAAGTACCTTTGGAAGTTTTGTTCATTCTTGGGGAAAATGGGAGAAAATAATTCACAGAAAGTTACTCTACGGAGCTCAGAAAGTAAATCCATCTCTGGTGTCTGATTTTTCATCAGGGAGTAACTTGTACATTGGTAAAATACAGCAGGACAAGTATACGATCCATATTAGTATGCCACTACAGCCATCGCAAATGGATTGGCTCAAAAGAATAATGGCCTGCATGATTAAGAAACAAGCCTTTGCATGTAGATTTAGGAAACATCCTTATTTTGGCTGAAAATAATAAAAAATAAATTCTTGAATCCTATAGATTCTTTCTTCAAAATACCTTAACAGTCTCTTCTTCTTAAATCTTAATTAACCCCACCAAGGGATTTATTGAATCAGATTCCTCAAGTCCTCTCAAACCCACTGATCTTCCTAAAATCCTTTGTTCAATCTTTCATAACCATACTCCCTTATTTAAGCATATAAAGAGACTCCCAAAGTAGACTCTCATGGCCACTGTGATCTGGCCTCACCTTAACTACCCAATCTGATTTTCCATCATACCTCAACATGGCCCCTCCTCTGCGGTATGGCAGCTCACTTCACTATCCCACTCACATCTCTTATATATTCCCAAATAAGACCTTTATCCATGTTATTTCTATGATCTGAGTGCCCTCACTCCTCTCTCCAGAGTGCCCTGCACTTACCCATTCATTTATCTATCCCAGTACTACCCATCCTTCAAAACCCATATTCAAGTTCCATAGGTCCCATGGAACCTTTTCCCAATATTCAAATCCTTTCAGCAATGTTCAACAAATGTTAATTATTTGCCTACTATTTTTCAGGCACTTGCTAGAGCCTGGGAATACAGAGACAAAAAGGAAATAGTTCCTGCCTCATTAAGTTTACATAATCCACTTGTCTCTCCTCTGAACTCTTCACATTCTCACTTTGAGTTTGAGGATGGGAATGCAAAATAGTATTTAAGTACTTCCTTCCTCTAAAGCAGTGGTTTCCAAACTTTTTTGGCCTACTGCCCCCTTTCCAGAGAAAATATTACTTAGCCCCCTGGAAATTATGATTTTTTAAATTTTAATAGCAATTAATAGGA
This sequence comes from Gracilinanus agilis, assembly GCF_016433145.1. NCBI lineage: Eukaryota > Metazoa > Chordata > Mammalia > Didelphimorphia > Didelphidae > Gracilinanus > Gracilinanus agilis. The sequence continues at coordinate 102,900,827 of NC_058135.1, forward strand.
AAGATAAATGAACCTATGGCCATCACCACCCCCCTGGATTGCTGTAGCACCCACCAGGGGGTGGTGGCGCCCACTTTGGGAATCACTGCTCTAAAGTCTTTCTGTGGCCTCATCATCGTGTGTAAGTGACCCTGTGGTATCAAAGTTATAATAACATAAAAGCAAAATCTGGCAAGTTGGACCAAATTGGACAGGATTCCAGGATAAGCCCTCTAATGGGTTGTATGTTGGCTGCCCAAGGAGCCACCTGGCTAAGATTGGAGAGCATCGGTATCAAAGTACCTTAGTATGATGAATTTTTCAGTCATACTTTGAATGCCAAGAACCAAAGGCAGTTAATAAGTGTAATGGGAGTTTGGCAAAGAGATTGATTACCAAGGTAGTCAGAGAAAACTCCAAGGCAGAAGGATACCTTGAAAGAAGGATAGGATTTAAACTAGTATAAAGGACAGAAGATACTCTGGTGCATGTGAAAGGATTTACGCAAAAATTGTGAAGCACAGATATACATGTTATGTATATCACAAAAGGTAAGTAGAACAATTTGGTCAGATAAGAGATTTCAAGTTGCAGAGGAGAATGCTGGGAAGGCATATTGGAGTGAGATGGTTCAGGGTCTTGTTTGGACTTGATTCTGAAATCACTGAGTAGCTGTTAGCTCCACTGAAGGTTTATGAGCAGGAGAACCACATAATGAATTGTAACATTTTAGGAATATTAATTTGGCACTAGCCAAAAATATTCATTGAAATGAAAAGGTTCATTTCCTCCCATCCAAAGAATAGCATATGAACAGTCTAAGGTTACAAGGGTACCTACCAGATTTTGGAGGACTTGGAGGATAATCTCTAGCATATTGGGAAGAAAGAAAGTTCCTTAAGATCAGAAAGTATTTAACTTATTTTCCCCAACTGAAATATTCTTTCTTGATTACCATTTCCATGTGTGTTGTATTTCTCTATTAGAATCAAGGTCTCACTTGCTTTTTCTATTTATAGCCTGACACAAAATATATGCTTAATAAATATCTTCTCACTCATTCATTTTTGTCTTTGTGTTCCTAGAGACTAAGGACACAGTGCTTGACACATCATAAATATTCCATTAAGAAATGCTTTTTGAATAAGTGAATGAATGCTATTTGAAGGATTTATGGAAAGACATGGAAAAAACTCAGGAGTCAAGAAGGCGCAGATGGATACAATCTGAATTGACTGAGTACCCATATGAAGGAAATCCCAGATGCAATAAAGTATAAAGATAATTAAACTTGTCAGCAGTGTGTAAAATATATTAAAAGGAAGAAAGACAAAGGGCAAGAGATTTGAGATAGTGCAGGCTAGGTTAATGAAGCCTTGGAAATGAAAGAAGAGAGGTAGAGAGCTACTACGAAAGACTGACAGAATTTTCTAGAGAAGCAGAACAGACTGATGGATTCAAACTCTACCTCAGACATTCATTAACCATTTGCCTGGGAAAATCACTTAAACTTTGTATGCCTCAGTTCCCTTATCTGTAAAATGAGTAGACTGGACTCGATTGCCTCTAAGATCCATTCAGCTTGAAGTCTATGATTCCATAGGTTGAGGACTAAGAATAAGAGGAATTAGCTATTGAGGATTTAAAAATTTGAAACTTGGAAAACTATAATAATGACAATATTACATCTCTCTTCTACATAGAAGGTCTACTTGAATATTAAGGGGAAAACAAAAAAAATCTTTCAAAACCTGGCTTAGAATTCCAAACTATTATTTTAATTGTTGTTCAGTCATTCAGTGATGTCCAGCTCTTTGTGATACCGCAGACCATGGCACATCAAAACTATCCATGGGGTTTTCTTGGCAAAGAAGCTCAAGTGGTTTACCATTTTCTTCTCTGGATCATTTCAACTGGTTCCTTGTAATCAAGCATTGAAGCCTAAAAACTAGAGACTATATAGAATAGAGGCTCTTTATAATATATAGCATAAGACAGATCCACCTCAGATACAAAGAGAGACCACTACATAAATTCCTTCATTGATGAATATGAAAGATTTTGAAAAGCAACAAACATATAATGCAGCACAATAAAAAACAATAATAACAGCTCATTATTAGATCACTTAAAGGTTTATAAGGTACTTTCCTCACAACTCTTTGAGGTACATAATACCATTATTATACACATTTTACAAGTATGGAAACTGAGTCTCTGAGCAATTAATAATTTATCTGATGTCACACAGCTAAAGGTTAAGCAACTTGCCTAGCATCACATAACTGGCTGAATGTTAGTTATATCTCAAACCAGGTATTCTATTCTGATTATAGCATTCCCACTACAGAGTCAACCCTGGGGATAGCACTATTAGACATTAAGGGATATTCTGAGTCTCCATTTTATGTGCAGCAAGTATTATCATTACCATAAATGCATCTGAAATTTTTTCATCCCCTACCATCTCTGAATTCTACTATTTTACCTCCACAACGGTGCTAATAGAAACTGACCAAACTGACCACTTTCCACTGCAAATGTATTCAAATCTTGTTGCTAATTCATATGTCTAAAAGAATGTAGAACTATTTTGTATTTGAGGACCCAGTATGAGAGACTCTATTGTATCAAAGGAGGAGATTATGAGGCACATTGAACTTAAAATCAGCAAGCGGGGTATGTGCGTAGTGTTAGAAGGGTGGTACGGTGCTTCTGTTAAATGGGCCTGACAAGCTGGCCCAAGATCCTGAGATGCTAAATAGATCTAGGCTGAGTGAAGGCAGGAATGCCTGGGTGGCCACCAAGATGTGCTGGTAACCACCAGGGCTTATGGATGTTCAGCTCAGCTAAGCACTTGACCCCACAAACAGTGCCCAAGCCAAAGTTATCAAGGGAGAAGCTGTATATTGTTCACACAGCTCCTCTGGTTCCCTGGCTTGGGGTTAGGTGAGAGGATAAAGGTTTGTAATAAAGATGGTATTGGTATTAAGATGGATAACCTGAATGACTGATTTAGATAAATTCCTCTTTCCCCTTTGGCTATAATTATTTACTTGCTCTTGACAGATATCAGTCTTCAGTTTGAGATATTTTTCAAAGGGTTTAATGCTATAATTCAAAGGGGTAGGAATCAGGATAAGGAAAATGGTGTTGGGAATGGCTATGCTAAAACCTATGGGAGTTAGATTAGGCTAATCAATAAGTAACAGGTTGGCACGGCCTGGAGAGGCTTCTCTCCCTCCCAGACCCTGGTCAGACCCTGCTGTGGTCTAGACCGAGTGAAAGGAAGGGCTTGTGGTGTTCTTCTTGATAGCTGGTGTTGCTGTTTATCTCTCAGCCTTGTTCAGTAATAAATCAATGGATATTATGAGACGATCAGGTACAGGTGTTGGATATGCTGGTCCATAGGCTTACCCACCCTTCACCACCCATGAGCCCCTTTTCTCAAGAATGAGACCCTGAAGTCTTCTGCCCCTGGGCATTTACAGAGGTGGTATCAACTGTCTTTTGCCCTTGGCTCATGCCATCTGGGTAAATTCCAAGGTCTATAACCGACGATCTGTCACTCAAGCTGGTCTCCATCTTCTCCCCAGAGGTCACCTATTACAGTAGCCAATTAAATTTTTATAATGCCCGAGAGCTGAATCCTTATACTTCTTTGTGCCAAAGCCTAGACTCCTAAGTTAATACTTTGCAACAAGCAATGGTTTAGGGAAAGACTTTCTTAGTCACTGACTGACTAAAAGACACTAATGCCTAGGTTTTTTTTTTTTTTTTTTTTTGCTATATCAACTGGCAACATCCAGTATCCTTTGTGTAACGGAGCTACACCTTTAAATACAGCTAATGCCAGATGGTATCTGCAATAAAAAGCAGCAGGAGACAACATATTAATCCAACTCAAATAGCAGTTCTACAGCTACAAACCAATGAAATCACTCCCAACCTGCTTAGCTGCTCTGCTACCATGGCAACATCTACTTCACAGAAATATCGAATGTTCAAGTCAAATGAGCCACCTATCTTAAGACTCCGAGCTGCTGCCTATAGAGTTATTCCAACCAGATACACTCACTGAAATTAACCAAAACGGATAGTTTTTACTCAGCTCAAATCTCAATTATCTCACCAGTTGGTTGTCTTTTAATTTCCTAAAATGATGAAAAAAAAGACCTCCTCTGATGAAATATAAAATATATATGTGTACAGTCTCAGAGAAAGAGCTGCGAAGGTTTGCAATATTTTCCCCAAGTCTTCTCCCTCTTTCTAGGGTCACAATCATGCTGTATTTGATATTGTTGTTTTTCAGTTGTATCTGACTATTTGTGGCCCCATTTGGGGATTTTCTTGGCAACTTTCTGGTGCATTTGCCATTTCCTTCTCTAGCTTGTTTCTACAGAGGAGGAACTAAGGTGAACAAAGTTAAGTGAATTGCCCAGGGTCACATAGCTATTTAAGTGACTAAGGCTAGATTCAAACTCACAAAATCTTCCCGATTCTAAATCAAGGAATCAAGAGCATTCTGGGCCCAAGAGCACAATATGAATCTTTGTAACTGTATTTTATCAAGCTTCTTCTCAGTTCATAGAGGAAATGCCATTTCATTTCAGTGAAGTTCCTTTGTTAACAATACAGGATAGAGAGAGTGATTCAATATGGATATAATGTCCTTCATAGTCAATTGTCCCAAGGTATCTCTTGGATTTGGGATAAAAACAAGGTAAATATTCCCTTGAAGAAAACTTCTTAGATTTTATTGAGTGATGAAGCAGTTGGTCATCAACAGCACCCTCTCCTTTCCCCCCCCCCCACCATGTTACAACTCACGTTCAACTAATTTTTCATAAATATTTGTTTTTACTGTAGAAAGATGTGAGCCAGCACTGATTTTATTAGAGTCGTTTTAGGAGTTAAGTGTGTTCCTAATAGTGCTCTGACGGGTCTGTAGAATATACTAGTAAAATAATATACTAGTAACATATCTTCTGGATAAAACTAAAGTAGACCAAAATACAAACTAATGAGGTGAGCTATATGGAACTATGGAACATAAAACTCTTCTTGAAGCACCTGAAAACATTTCATCACAAAGGCCCCAGTACAAATTTATAACTTTTGAGGGAATCCGTTCTATTAAACCAACATCTATTAAACATCTCTTAAATGCCCAGCTACCTGTAATGTTTTGAGGATTCAAAGACAAAAATGAAGTCGTTCCTGCCCTCAAGGAACTTATAGGATGATCCTGTTGTTTTCTAGTCATCTGACTTTAGAAAATAAGTTTACAATGCAGAAAGTTTTATTTATTCAGTTCTTCAATGTAAACTTGATTATGAGAAATTTGAAAAGTTTTGTTCATCGCAATAGTAACTATTTATAACCAAACACAGAGTAATCATTATAACTAAATTTTAAGGCTTTTAGGCTTAAAGTATTAGTAAGTAGGTCCAATGCCTAACTCTTGTTTAGTGAACAAAACTAAATGTCAATTGAGGAAGATAAGAAAGATAGATGATGAGTTAACCTGATAGCAAGATGTTTTCCTAGTACTGGGCTCCATTGGTATAGAGTGGTGGATAAGGAACCTTCTTTGGAATGTTACAGAAGGTTGATTAAATCTATCCCTCCCCTTTCATAAGTCAACAAACTCTGACAAAGTCCCTGGTTTGGGAGAGCACTATGGGATGGTTCTTACAAGAGGATGTTGCCCTAACTTGTTTTCTGGTCACAATGATGGATAAAAGGCTCATGGTCAAATGATCAGACAACATAATTAAGAACCAATCACAATCCAAGTTTGGGAGGCATCTTTGGACTTTATGTAACCACTAAGCCATATAAAAGAGCTGCTCTTATATAAATAAATAATTTTTATAAAGCTATTCTGCGTCAAGAGTCTTTGCCAATATATGGATAAGCTCAGACTTCTTGTGCTAGCTACAGTCTCATTATCAGAGACATATTGCGACAATAGTAGCCATTTTTATTAGGGTGCACTTTTCGAGAGTCACTCTACTGTAACATGTTTCCTTATTAGTTACTTTTAAAGCTAAATTTAAAACTCTGGTTCTTACTTTCCATAGAGTTTATTAGTATTTACTTGAAATAGAGAGCATAGTGATAGAGGGAGATGTAAGGCTTTTCTAGTCTCATTCTAATCTAGCCACGAGGCACTCCAACTCATGCTCTCAGCCAGCGTCCTGCAACACTACCGTCCCTGTTAATCATGGCCCCAGTTCTGAAAACCAACAAAATTGAACCAAGATCCTATTCCATTATTCCTAGTTGGGGTATCCAGACCTGCTTTGAACACTCTAATTTTTTCAAAGTAAACGCTTCAGCCCGGTGGGACCCTCAGCTAAGAGCAACGAAGGGGCACCGAGGGGCAGGGGTGGGGATAGGAGGGGGCTCGCTCCCCTCACTGCGGACCACCAGCTCGACCCCAGGATCCAATGAGGGGCTTTTTAACTGCAGCAACTTTAAAATATGCTATTGGAGCTGGAATTACCGCGGCTGCTGGCACCAGACTTGCCCTCCAATGGATCCTCATTAAAGGATTTTAAGTGTCCTCGTTCCAATGACGGGGCCTTGAAAGAGTCTTAGATTGTCACTTTTTGTCACTACCTCCCCAGGTCTAGAGGGGGTATTTTGGGCGCCTGCTGCCTTCCTTGGATGTGGTAGCCGGTTCTCAGGCTCCCTCTCTGGAATCGAACCCTGATTCTCCATCACCTGTGGTCACCATGGTAGGCACAGCAAGTACCATCGAAAGTTGATAGGGCGGACGTTCCAAAGGGTCATTGCTACCAAGAGGGGGTCTGCGACTGGCCTGAGGTTATCTAGACTCACCAAAGCGCCTGGTTAGGGGGTTGGGGGCAGGTGGGAAGCCTCCAGGTTGGTCTGACAAATGGATGCATCCACAGCAGGGGGAAGGGGGCCAGGGTCAGGGTGCCTCAGCATGTATTAGCTCTAGAATTACCACAGTTATCCAAGTAGGAGGGAGGGAGTGACCAAAGGAACCATAACTGGTTTAATGAGCCATTCACAGTTTCACTGTACCAGCCCTGTGTACTTAGACATGCATGGCTTAATCTTTGAGACAAGCATATGCTACCAGAAGGATCAACCAGGTAAGACCTTGTTATAAACAGTAGTACAACAGCTAAGGCACATCCTAAGAAGTACCACAATCCCCCAAATTATAAGAACCCATTTCATGGCAACTGCAAGCAAACCTGTTTCCGGCAGCCAGGAGAGATTGCACCAGTTATCATTAGGAGTCACAGGAGCCACTTGTTGTGTGTCATTTAAAAGCTCGTGGATATTTGTCACAATTTCAGCGGATCTATTTACATAAGAACAACAAGACTGATTAATAAAGGCACACGTACCTCTCGATGAGGCAGCTGTGAGCATGTCAACAGTCAGCCGATTATGTAGAACTTTTCTGGTGGGTTAGAATAGCAATACTTTGTTTAGAATACATCTAAGGCACTTCTCTTATCATGAGTAGGAAAAAAACATGATTTCTCCATGGTTTTGTGTGACTTCCAAAGTCAGGGATAGAAAAGTTATCATTTACATAGATTGAAGATGCTAAAGTTTCTTTTATAGTTGATTGAGAAAAAAAATGTCACCATGTGGGTTAGTGCCTCAGAGGAGCTGGCAACTCTTGGCTTGGAACAGTTTAGATACCATACAAGGTTACCTCTGAAAGCAAATACATTGGGTTTCTTAGGTTCATAGAGGAAGAGTGAGAGAGACCTTAGAGCTCATTTAGTCCAAACTGTTCATTTTACAAATGAAGAAACTGAGCCTCAAAGTTGAGTGATTTATGTAAAGGCACAAAGCTAATAAGTTAGTCAGGAGAGGCTAAATCTGGGTAGTCAAGGAAGTTTTGAGGGTATCTACCCAATGAATCAACAAGTATCTATTAAGCATTCCAGCTATATACCACACAATGGAGCCAGAAAGACTTAAAAAAGAGAGAGAGAAAGAAATATTCCCTGACACAAGTTTATCCAGTGGAGGATTGATTCTCCTTGGATGAGAGCTTTTTGCCAAGGAGGAACTGTCAATATTTTGGAAGCATATTTGGAAGAGATTTTGGAAGAGATCTTAAGAGATTATGTAGTAAATCTTCTCTCTTCTGGGGTAGAAATGTAACTACCTGGCTTGAAAGATTAATTCATAATTCAGTTTATATGGCCATTGACCAGATTAACCTTTCAGAACTTTTCTCTTATAGAATACCTACTACTTAATATTGCAGTACATGCGTAATTGAATTTTTGTAGGTGCTCTCTAATAGTGCAGATCTATGCAAGCCTTCTTATCTTGTATGACTCTCATCGATATGTTCTCCAAATCATCCACAGGAGTTTCATCCAAAATATAAGATGTCGTCTAGGCTCGTTGACATTACGTGAACACTATCGCAGCATGCAAGCCATCTCACACTCTTGTTTCATAACTGACCCATCTTGGCTTCCCATGATACACCTCTTTAATACTGATCTTTTCACATGTCAGTTAGTAATATGTAAAGGTTAATGAAGACGTGTGGTTGGCATGACCAGACTGCTTTACATTAGCAATGATTCATATTACTGCAGGAAAAATTGGCATACTATGGCATAGAGAATTTCATATAATCATGTCAGACATGGAAGGGTCCTTAGAGCTTGCCTAGCCCAATTTCTTCATTTTACACATGAGGAAACTGTAAGAAATGATGGGCATGAAACAGTTGAACTACTCAGTAATTAATTTTATGTAGTTTCCATCTCTGCTGACAGCAAACCTTAGAAGCTTCACTTTGAAAATGAAGCTTTGCCCTCACTTGACAGGGAATTTTTCTAATAAATTCTCTAATGAGGATGATTTATAATTAAAAGAGGTGATAATAAAACATTTTTCATGGAGAGTCTACTGGTCTTAGCATGAAAAGGTTTTAGAGCTAGAAGGATCCTCAGAGTTGATGTAGTCCAACCCTACCATGTTATAGATGAGAAAAGAAGGTTAGAGAAACAAAGTGACCAGATTTATAATCAGATAGAACTGGTTTTGAATCCACTTTTTTATATTTGAATGATAGGCAAGTCAATTTACCTCTCTGGGGCTCAGTTTTCCTCATATATATATAGTGGGCATATTATAAAATGTAATACCTAACTCAAAGGATTTCTTGGTAGGATAAAGTGAGAGAATTCATCTAAGGCACTTTATAAACCTTAAAATATGACACTAATGTTGGCTATTATTGGGATTAAAGAATTAAAACAGAATTTATACCTTATCTCATTCTACTCTTCCATTTTATATAAAAATGGAAAGAGATTTACACAGGTAGAAAGAAGAGAGCCAGGACATAAACTGATATCCCCAGATCTCTTTTCCACTAGGCTGTATTGCCTCAATTAACTGAGCTTTGACTAATTAATCCTTAAAATACAGGGCAAATCCCACTGTCCTAAAACCATTCTCATGTTGTGAGATGGTGACCTAAAAGAGTGTTAAAGACATTGAAAATGATAACTATTATTAGCTATTCATTGTTTTTAGGACTTCTTCCATTAATTTGTTTATTGATAATCTCAGTACCCTCTGCTCCCTTTCCCCAAATTTTGCCACCATCACTAAAAGGAACAGGCATGAAGGATATTCAAACTATCTTTTAAAAGGGCATTTGGGGGCGGGGGGCAGCTGGGTAGCTCAGTGGATTGAGAGCCAGGCCTAGAGACAGGAGGTCCTAGGTTCAAATCCGGCCTCAGACACTTCCCAGCTGTGTGACCCTGGGCAAGTCACTTGACCCCCATTGCCTACCCTTACCACTCTTCCACCTATAAGTCAATACACAGAAGTTAAGGGTTTAAAATAAATTAAAAAAAGAAAAGAAAAGGGCATTTGGGTTTGACCTTTTCCCCCTAGTACAGGCACAAAATTTCAAAATCCTACATGTAAATTAAACATTTGAAGAAAGTTGATTACTAAATTCACAACAGATCAAGAAATTTGTCACCAAATTTCCTGAATGTAACTGGTGATTTGAAATCATAGATAAGAAGTTGGAAGGGATCTTGGAGGTTACCTTCTGCAATTGTTTTATATTACAAATGAGGAAACTGAGGCTTTGAAAGGTTGGGTAACTTGAATAGTGAATAGAATACTAGATCTGGAGCCAGGAAGATCTGAGTTCAAGTTTGACCTCGGACACTAACTGTGTGAACCTAGGCAAGTCACTTAACCTACCTGCCTTAGTTTCTTTTAACTGCCAAATGGAAATGATCATAACACCTAGCTCCTAGAGTTGTTCTGAGAAGAAAATAAGATATTTACAAAATGTTTTGCAAACCATAAAGCACTATAAAATTTTAGTTGCTGTTGTAATCATTCATGGTCACAGAAATATTAAGAAACAAGGCTGGAATTTAAACAGACCATTTGACATCATACCCACAGCCTTTCTGCTGTCGAACACTGTCCTTAGCACATTGCTGTGCTTTGGAATTCTTAGAGTTCTATACAGATAATCAATTCTTTCTTCACAATAAAATTGAATATTAGTAGCTCAGGAAAGGCTTCAGCTTCCAAAGATTAGACATCTTTTAGATCAAACTCCCACTCTCAGGGGAAGAGGCTTAATGATCAGGAACTTTTATGAACTAAAACTTGTGGCTGCATGTGTCTGTGCTATTTCATAACAACATTAGGAACGACAGGCTGTGTTGCAAGAGAACAAAAATGCAAATAGGTGATGTTCTATATGTGGGTTTTTCAAAATAATTTTTGGTTTTATTTCTTGTGTAGAGAAAGTAGACTTTCCTTATTGTTTATGGAAATTGTCCTGGTTATCACTATAGAGTTAGTGTCTTTTGGACAACGTGGGATGATCAATAATTAGATTTCAGGAAACTACCCCCCGCTGAAGTGGGAGTGTGTGTGCAAGAAAGAAAGAGTTGGCAAGAGAGAAAAGCACCTGAGGATGAGTCAACAAAAGATAAGCTAAGGACGTGGGTGAAATTGGTTACCTGAGCTGAGATGAAATCTGTCCATTATTGCAATTCTTTAAAGTGAGCTAAAAACTAGAGGACTCTTGGGGCAAAAAAAAAACACTTTAAACAAAAAGAGAAAGTTTGGGAAAAGGCATGCTCAAGATAATGATTATCACAGATATATAGCTAGAAGGAACTTTAGCTAACATCTAGTCCAATCCTCTCAATGGATAGATGGGATAGGAAATTGAAGGGTAGGGAAGCTGTGGCTTGCCAAGGATAGGATGCTGAAGTAATAATAAGTAGCAAAAGAGGGATTTGAAACCATTGATTTAGTCAGAGCTCCTTCTAATTGTACCATGATGCCTGGATGGGAGGTACAGGTGCCTACTCCATATAGCTGTATAACAATGAATTAATGAATTTGATTCAGTTTACAAGAACTGAGAAAATAGGCTAATGGAGGAGTTTTCACTTCCAGGGACTGAAGGCATCAAAACTGACAAGAGGGAGAACAAAGCTATTGGCAGATTAGTGCAGACTGGCTTGAAGCCCGAAGAAGGAATCATTATAAGGAAAGTAGACAAGAGACTTTCAAATCCACAAAGTCAAAGGAATGGTAAGATTGCCAAGTTCCTGAGAATCATTAGGACTTTCCACTTGGGTAAGATCTTGTAGGCTGATCTGAAACTGATAAGAGAAACTTCTAATTGCCCAACTGGCAATGTGAGATTGTTCCTGAGAGAACGTCTGGATAGGATGAAGCTAGACAGAATCATGAAGGGAAGACAGTCAAGGAAGAGGAGGAACTAAGAAAGACGAAGTCATCGTTTTCACTATGTCTGATTGACAGAACAGTTAGCCTTTTAAATATTTTGTAATTTGTAACTTTGGGGCCTAGAAATATAGAAAATATAGAAAAAGAGAAAATTCTGTTTTCCTATGCTAATGAAAATTCAGATTCAAGCTAATTCAGCATTCATTAAGCTGTCTAGCCACTGATATAGTCCCTGATAAGGAGTCCTAGATGGATAAGGGGATATAATATTTACTTGGCATAGTAAAAACAAGACTTGCCTATAGGTTAAGAAACTAGGAAGGGAGTAAGAAGATCAGAAAAAAAGGATAAGGGCAGTGATCACTATCTCTGGAAGAAGGAAGGAGTTCTTCAAGATATCACATTCTTTATCCCAAAATAAGATCAGAACATATGTAAAACTCAGATCAAACTGCTTACCATTGCAGGGAGCAGGAAGAGAAGAGAGATAATTTGAATCTTATAATTTCAGAAAACATATGTTAAAAATTGTTATTACATGTAATTGAGGAAATAAAATATTTTTAAAATAAAATAAGATCAGAAAATGGATTTTCACATATCCCCTCTCCTCTACCCCACATCTATCTCCATGCTTCTCCCTCTCCTCTATTACAAGGGGAAAGTGACAAAAGAAGGGTCTGCCATTGGTATTATAAATTTGGTTTATTCCTTAGATACTTCCTAGCTGTATGGGCAAGTCACTTAACCCCCATTGCCTAGCCCTTATGACTCTTCTGCTTTGGAACCAATACTGTGTATTGGTTCCAAGCTGGAAGGTAAGGGTTATAAAAAGAAATAGTGCTTATTATTTCAAATGCCCAATTTGTCAAATAATCAGAATGTGAAGTTTGAGTAATCAGGAGGGAAGTACTATCTCCTACAGCTGCCAAAAACTCAGGATAAGTCACAGACAGTGACACAGATAGTGTTTTGATTAGTACAGAAGAATCACGTTTCCTTTAAAGTCAGTCTTAGCTTGAATCTGCTGCTAAGGTTTCCAAATAGTTTGTCTGGTTAAGAGAGAGAGAACTGACAGCCCAAGAGACCTGGGACTACTCATGACACAGAGAAATTGAGGGAAATACCTCCTGGTATATTGAGTGTACCTTTAGTGTGGAAAAGTCACAGGGTAGGCAGATATAATTAACATATAAACACACAGGATATACATGCATACATACTTACATATATATATGTATATACATATAGACTCTAGAAATGATAAGTTGAACTTAGAAGTGTTGATGAGGTCACTAAGAGAAGAAAGGAGGAAGGCACAGGACAGAACCCCAACAAAGACTCACCATCGGGGCTGGGAGCTGTGGAGAGGGCAAGATATGAATGATGATGATGATTCAACAGAGGAGATTTCGAAGGAATAGTCAGACTAGTATGAGGAGGAGAAGCAAGAGGGCAATGTCTAATAATAATAATAAAGAGGAAAAAAGAATACGCATTTTTAAAGAACCTAATATGTGCCAAACTGCTTTACAAATATTATCTCAGTACTATGGAGAAGGTGGCCAACGTTGCTGAATTCTGCAGAGATCAAGAAGGATGAGGACTGAGAAAAGGCCATGGGATTTGGCAATGAATTTGTAACTTTGGAAATTTCAGTTACACCTCAGTGGTGAGGTCCAAAGGCAGATTGCAAGAGGTCGGGAAGTGAGTAAGAGAAAAGAATATGTAAACTATAAATGGAAAGCTGTTTCTAGAAATTTAGCTCTGAAAAGAAAGAGAAATCTAGCACAATTGTTTGAGGGGATGACAGCATCAAATAAGGGGAAATGGACATTCATAATGATTATACCACTTGGAAGCATATAGGTCATGATCAGAAATATGTAGCAGCCTGTTTATGCCCATCATGTGTCTTTTCATTGCCCTTTGAGTCAATTGCAACTTTAATTCTTTAGAGTTTTTTCAAAGAATTCTTTGAATTCTTTGAAAATCTTTACAAAATGCTTAGCTTAGAACATGGCTGAGAAATATTATCATTGAAAAAATATGAATCTGTATCAGGGAAAATTTAGAGACTATTAAAAATAATAAATAATTTCCCAGATACAATGCAATCCATTCTCTTCCTCCAATTCAGTTATAGATTCAACTCTTAGCAAGAAATGCAGTACCTAATATATGGATTAAAGAATACTTATAAACATCAATAGGTCCTAACATAAATCATTTAGTATGTGCCCTAACTCAAAGGTCTGGTGATCCAACTGTGTGTCATAATCTGTACATCAATTTTTCTAAAAAATATTTTATTTTTCTCCATTTAAATGCAAAAAGAATTAACTTTCATTTTTTCTAAAAATTGTGGCTCATCCTCCTTCCCACCCTCTACCCTGCTTGAGATGGTAAACAATCTGACATAGATTTTACATATGCAATGTAAGGATGGGATTTCCTAGCTGGCTCACCAAAACTGTAATAATTAATAGAGCCAGTAAACCAATGTTATGATAGAGAGGAGATAGAGAATCTAAGCTGTGAGACTATCTTCTAGCTCTCCCCTCACGCTGAATATGCACTGTGGGACTTTGAGGAGGTGCCATCCCGCAACTGGGTGACTTGTATGCCCATGCCGCCCCACAGGAGTAGGGGGCGAGGCTTCCCTACAAGATGAGGCATGTGGTACCCCAATCCAACTCTGAACGAGGGTGGGGCTCACACAAGCCTCCCTGAGGTCAGTCTACTTCACAGCAGGTAGTCTGACTCCAAGATGAAGGCAGCCAGACCAAGCTGTGATTCCCATCTCCCCTGCCTTCTCACAGGCACTCCAGAACACTATCTGACTAATGAATGGCCTTTATTAATCACAATTCAGGGATTGGGGAAAGGGATGAAGGGCAAAGGGATTTGGGGTGCCCTCTTCTCCATTCCCATGGAGTCCATCGCTTAGGTGGGAACCTTAATGGCTCCCACTGCCAAGCTTCTTTCCCAAACCCTTCTCCTTCTGTTTCTATTTCCAGTTTTCTATTTCTATCCTTTCCTATAATTATAAGTTCTCACTGAAAAGAGTCTCTCAGCAAAATTAGGTAATGGGGGAAGGAGACTAAGAGATTGCTCCCAAAATGGAGACCAAAAACTTTGCTGACTCAAAGGTTGAAGTCTTGATGGGTGAGATGCGATGGGATGCCTCTGACCAGGGAATTGGGGTATCAATGTCCAAAAAAAGATCCTCAGGAAGCCCTCAGAACTGGATCAGAGCTGGGACGTCCTCCTCCTCTCTCAGTCCTCCGCCGGAAGCCCCCTCTCCTCCTTCTTCCTCCTCCGGAGCATTTTCCAGAATTCTCCTGGTCTCAACTGTCACCAACTGTCAGCAACTCCTTCTCTTGTTCCTTTTGTCCCATCCCCCTTGCACAAATCCCATCCTTACAGCAATCATGTAAAACATTTTTTCCATATTAGTCATTTTGTATAAGAGATCTCAAAAAAAAGGTGCAATATAGTTACATCAATTTTTTTAAAACAAAATTTTTCTATGTGAATTACTAGGGTAATCTATTCTGAATAATAAAGGATCTCATTGAAAAGTTCCCGGAACATTCTAGGGCTGTGTGAGTGAACCTATGGCACATGTGCCAGAGGGGACTGCTTCCTTCCCCCCTCTCCATACATGCCTGAGGACATTTCTCCCATCACCCACCCCTCTGCCCAGAAGGCTAATGGGAGCATTTCCTCCCTCCCCTGTCTGGGATAAGGTGGGGGGAGGGGGGCCTCACATGCAGCATGAGGGTTGCAGTTTGGGCACTCAGTCTCTAAAAGATTCACCATCACTGTTCTAGAATAGGGTTTTATAAAATAAATACAAGCATCTGATGAATCACATAATCTGTAGTGAATCCCTCTTCCACCTGGATCCTACACAAGATAACCTCAATGATTATGATGAACCTCTGGTGAACATCTATCTCCTTGGTTTGTGCCTTCCTTGAATCACAAGGGAGACCTGCGATAAATAATTTTAAAATTAATAATCAGAGAGTAATTGAGCGGATTTTAACATGTTGAAATATTTTAAATGTTGACTACTTTAATGACCAACCTTTTAAAATTTCATTTGTTGCAAAAAATTTTCTCCAAAATGGCAACCCATAAAATTTCATAAAGATGCTCATTTTAATTAATATTTTAAACATTTTAGCATTTATGAAAAATTCATTTATGTGAAACTTCATTCCCTACTAATTATTTTGTCAACCATGAGAATAGGGTATTTTATCATAATACGATAAGCTCCTTGAGGGGAAGGACTATCTTTAACTCTTTTTTATGGTCTTAGCACTTAGCACAGTGTCCAGAACATATAATAAACATTTACTGAATTGAACTGAATGTAGACATGTGCCAAATTTTTTTGAAACTTATGTTTTTGGTTATTTTTTTTTAATTCTCACTATTTTATATTCATTTGAATACCATCTTATTCCAAATGTTTTTGCCCTTCAGAATCCTTTTATAAGATTCAACATTCTTTTGTAAATTATTATAAACTAAAACTTTCTAAGAGTTTTGGTATGTTTGACAAATAAATGAAGAAATTAGCAGTCTTTTGGAGTAGTGAAAGTTAGCCCCAGAAGGGAATCAGGCAATTAACATGGAAAAGATTTTGTTACTATCGAATTTCAAAAGCAATATCTTACAATTATGCCTTTGGAGCTTTGACATCTGAAAACGTTTGTCAAGAAATAGGTCTCTTATTTTAGTGAATGATTATTTAATGTATTTTTAGTTTGTTTTGTTTGTTTTAAGTAGGTTTTCAAGACCTAGAGAGTAAAGTAACAACCCAGCTATTAAGAATATAGGACAGCTTGTCCCTTTCTACTCCTGCCTTCCAAAGTTCTTTAAAATCCATATTTCCTTAAATGTCTTTCTGGTTTCCTGATCCATTTAAAAATAAACTATTTAGACTACCTCTCCTATTTATATTGTTTCTATTCTTGGTACAAATGCTAACATTTTTGAGTCAAATCTCCCAAGTCCATAAACTCTCAGAATAAGACTAAGTCAGCATAGCAGCCAGCAAACATTTTAAGAGGGTGTAAAACTATGATGGGGCAGGTTTAGGTGGCAAAGTAGATGAAACACAGGGCTTAGAATCAAGAAGACTCATCTTCCTGAACCCAAATCTGGCCTCAATCCAGCCTCAGAGTCTTGTTAGCTGTGTGACCCTGGACAAGTCACTTAACCCTGTTTGCCTCAGTTTCCTCTTCTGTAAAATGAGCTGGAGAAGGAAATGGCAAACCACTTCAGTATCTTTGCCAGGAAAACCCCAAATGGAGTCAACAAAGAGTCAAATATAACCAAAACGACTGAACAACAATATTGTTCTGAATGCAGATCATACTATTTTCTGAAAATCTGCCTTAACTAAACCCTAAGTGTGGGCTTTAATCAGTGTTATTTTTTCCAATGTATACTTATAAATGTTTTTTTTAAAGGGGGATGTGGCCTTTATTGGGGGAAGAGGAAGAGAGGGAAATACTCTGAACTAGAGACAGCTGACAGTGGATAAAGTATTGAGCTTGGAGTCAGGAAGACCTGAGTTTAAATGGACTAGGATCAAAGATTTGGACGTAAATGGGACTTTAGAGGTCATGTACTCTAAATTCCTCTTTTTACAAGGAAAAAACTGAGGCATATTAAGCTTAAGTGATTTACTCAGAGTCATAAAGATAATATCTAAAGCAGGATTTGAATTCAGCTCTTTTTCTACTCCAAGTTCAGTGTTTTACACCACCTAACTGCCTCCTTTATTGTATAAAATTAACTTTTTTATTTTAAAATTAATGATGAGATTAAAGAGGGTAATTTAGAAAAACAGATTATTAACAAAGGTAAAAAAAATTCAATTGTTGATCATTTTAATGGATGTCCTCATAAGATTTTACCTAACCCATTAACTATAGGTTCTTCCAAACTCTCCATCCTATCATCTATTTTTAAAAAGAACATCCTAATTATACCCATTTAATAAGTTGTAGTAGTTTTGATTTAAGATAGGAAAAGTAGGGGGCATCTAGGTGGTTCAGTGGGTTGAAAGCCAGATCTAAAAACAAGAAGTTCTGGATTCAAATATGACCTCAGACACTTCCTAGCTGTGTAATTCTGGGCAAGTCACAACCCCAAATGGCTAGCCTTTACCACTTCTGCCTTGCAACCAATTAACTGTATTGATTCTAAAATGGAAAGTCATAGGGTTTTTTTAATTAATTTTTTTAAAATTTAAGTTGGGAAAAGTATAGTGATTTGCACATCTCAGAGCACCATATAAATGTCAGCCTTCATCATTTCCATCTGTGTTACTTAACTTTTTTTAATTATTAAAATGCTAGAGATCAATGAAATGGGCGTGCAACTTAAAAAATTAGAAAAAAGAACAAATTAAAAATCCCCAGATAAAAACTAAATTGAAAATCCTAAAAATTAAAGGAGAAATTAGTAAAAGTGAAAGTAAAAGAACTATTGAACTAATAAAGAAGACTAGGAGCTGGTACTTTGAAAAAATAAATAAAATAGAAAAAGTATTAGTTAATCTAATAAAATACTAAAGAGGAGAAATATCTTAAGAGAAATAAATAAATGACATGATTGGTTTAAAATGTAAATATTTAAGAGGCAACAAGTTGACTCAGTGGATAAATAGTCAGACTTGGAGTCTGGAGGACCTGGGTTCCGATCTAACTTTAGTTGCTTCCTAAATGAGTGACCCTGGGCAAGTCCCAAAATCCCAATTGGCAAGGTTTGGTTGTTTTTTTTTTTAATTTAAATATAAACAAATTTAAATATACATAATATTTATGAGCCAGTTCATCTCTTCTCATAGCCTCCTCATGGCAGGGAATGTTCTTATTCCTCAGTGTGCACTATTGGTCTGATCTAGTTAACACAGATTCCCATGGCGCCACCTTATTCTCTGGGTGCTAATTATTTTGAGAATCTAGCTCCACATTGATGGAGTTCTCACAATTTTTTAAGGCAAGTTTCCTCTACTAATTGTTTTTAAATCTGTCCTACGTGAACTATATTCTAAACAGTCCCTCTTAAGCAAAGCATAGAATGAGAGATGAATGGGATCTCCCAGGATCCTAATTCCAAGGGGAAGCTGCCAACTCTCCCACATTCAGTAATGCTCTCTTAGCCCAGTGGCTTCAATGGCCAGCCTCCTTCTTGAAATGGAAATATCTCACTTTGAGCTGCTAATGTTTGCTCTCTTTTTTCCCCCTGTACAAACCATCTTTATGTTGGTTGCCTTGGCAGTGGGGATGTGGCAACCTCTGAAAAGTACCGGGACTTTGGGTCCGGAACATTTACACATACATTTTGTGGAATGACAGAACGCTCAGCAAGCGAGGAGTTCTAAGAGGAAGGAACATGAAGATAACATTTCAACAAGTGAAAATAACTCCCCCCATTCACCAAGAAAAAAAAAATGGAAGACAGATTGGCAGATTAAATGAAAAAGTAGGCAAACAGGAGGTGTTTCGTAAATACATGCCAAGTTGAATTGAAAACAGATCACCCATGGTAAAACCAAAAACCAATTGTTGATGTGATTCCTTTGAATCTCTTTTTAAAAAAATAACACGGGTCAGCCTAGTGGAGCCCCTTTATTCTGTGGCGATGGGAAAGGGGCCTGGAAAATGTCCTTTTGCCTAGGGAGTAAGGAAGATAATATAGTATTCTGAGAAGAGAGACACCCACTAGTGCAAAAGAAATTCTGTCATGAGCTCTGGCTTGGAAATAAAGGATGTCATGGGGAAAACTACACAATGGAAATGAGTAGTGGGTTTCCCTCTACAGGGAAGGAGAGAGCTGGTGATTTAGGTTAACGTGGGCTATGTGACAAGGAAATTGGGTAGTTTGGGGAGGCTTTTTTCCCTTAATCTCCTTTGGAGACTGACCACTCTGACTGGCTCTCTCCATTGATTAAACAAACTAGGTGGTTATTCAATTCCCCTTTCATAATTATGCTTTAAAACATAGCCTGAATTTTTTTTAAGAGTAAACATTAAAGCAAAGGTCAGGTTTAGCCACGTTTCAGAAACAATCAGCATGAAGAAGGGCTTCTGAAGGAAACGATCAACATTTGTCAAAAAAAGCAGATTTCCTGAACTTCAGCCCGAAATATGATTTTACACAATGACGCTTTTAGGCCTCTCCAGTGAAGTTACAGCCATCTGGTTTCTGTGAATAACAACAATTTCATTCACATGGGCTAGAAAACCCACAGGTGTGAATTGTTATTTTGCACCTAAGACAGAACTTTGCTTACAAGGCACTTTTGCCTTCATTTAGCACTCCGTCGTCTTGGTTGACAGACAACAACACTGACATTATATATTTGAGTCACTCGTCCATCAAGAAGAGCTAATTTGGGGTTGACTGGAGAAGTAGGGAGCGGAGTCTGGCCCCTAAACCGTAATTTACCAGAGATAGCTACGAGTTGGATCCCTCAGGAAACACCACATCCTGAATCTGGAAAGAAGGAAAATACCAACAGGGCAATGAGCTCACAGTGATTTGAGTAATTATGGGAAAAAGAAGTCGAGTCAAGCACGTTCCAAAGTTAGATTACTCATTTCAAACACCAGTTAGCTCTTGGCTAACCCTTCTCATTTATGGGATTTTTCAAATGCACAATTCTGATAATATGTTGACATCAGCAAGAAAGGGGAAAAAAGAATCAGATGCTGATTCCTTCAGCACTGAGAAAATTCACATAAACTAGACACTTCCCATTAAAGAGACAACAGCTATGTTCAAATTTCCCAAACCTGTACCAAATTAATCTCTAGTGGTTGTTTTTAAGTTGGTTGGTTGTTTGGGTTGTTTTTTGGTTTGTTTTTTTTCTATGACATGGATAAGATCACAGAGGTATTAACTCATAGGATCACAGATTTGGAACTAGAAGGGACCTTCTATAAAAAGTAATCCCTCTTTCATTTTACAGATGAGGAGATTTGGGGTCAGAGACTAAGCAATTTGCCCAAGTCACCTAGATAATACTAACGTAATAGATAGAGTTAGTATTTGAACCCAGGTTCCCTAACTCCAACCCCACCTTGTTCCAACATACCACACCCTTGAAATTTGTAAAACGCCTGTGCCAGAATCACATGTATAACACAAACAAAAAGGCCAAGGCTAACCCCTATAAGGAAAATTCAATCTGAAAAAAAGAGGTGTTTTTTTCATAATAAACAAACTGCACAGTGCAGTTGTCAGAGTTATCCATAATAGACAATTTAATACACATATACATATGCATAATGTATGTTTCATATATCAGCTCATTTTTTATGGCCCTCTCTGTCTTTCTGTCTCTCTCTCTCTCTCTCTCTCTCTCTCTCTCTCTCTCCCTCCCTCCCTCCCTCTTTGAATGACTATCTGTCTCTTTCTTTCTCTCCCTCTCTCTTTGAATGTATCTCTGTCTGTCTCTCTCCCTCCCTCTTCGAATATGTTTCTATCTCTTTCTTTCCCTCTCTCTTGGTATATGTCTCTGTCTGTCTGTCTCTCTTTCTCCCTCCCTCTTCGAATGTATCTCTGTCTGTCTCTCTGTCTCTTTCTTTCCCTCCCTCTTGGAATGTCTCTGTCTGTCTCTCTCTTTCCCTCCCTCCTTTAATATGTCTCTGTCTCTCCTTCCTTCTTTGAATGTCTCTCTGTCTCTTTTCCTCTCTCTTGGAATATGTCTCTGTCTGTCTGTCTGTCTCTCTCTCTCCCTCCCTCTTTGAATGACTATCTGTCTCTTTCTTTCTTTTCCTCCCTCTTGGAACTCATGAAAAATGAGCTTTTTCGTTCCTTCCCACTCTATCTCAGAATTCTGGCATGTTCACATGTATACAGTTAAGAGTCTGTCTTTAATCTGACTTTATCTTTCTGATAAGTGGGGAAGTGGGGGAAGGGGGCAGTTGGTCTGCATATTCTAAATCCTTTAAGAGACCTATAAGATGATAAAGTCAATGTTAGGCCAAGACAAAGAGAATTTATTTTAGCTGCAGGAAAGAGCTGAGACCCAGGGGCATCCTCCCTTAAAGAAAAGATGATGAACTTTCTCACTATTTTCACTGCCCTCCCTGATCACTGCACAACAGAACGCCAAGCCCAGGCCTGGAAGAGTTTACAAAGCAGAGAAAAACAGAAATATACTGTAAGCCATCATGTTTTCCAAGAGACTAGAAAAAAGCAAGCAGCAAAAGTGTTTTCCTGGAACACCCCTTCCCCTCTACCCCCCCCAGTCAGGTTTTTTCATAACATTATGACCATTTAAAGAAAGTACCAAATAGGAGCAATACAAACAGATAATTTGGAAACGAGGATGGCCAATATGAGATTAATTTGAAACTAAAAGGTCAAATTGTATAGATGGTCTAATAGTATGAAGATGTTGGAAATTTCCACAAGATTAACTGATCTTCTTGAAAAAAAGTACATAGGAGCTTAGATTTCAAGCCAGAAAGGGCTTTACAAGTCTTCGAATATAATACTCTCATTTTACAGATGAGGAAACTGAGGCTTAGAAAGGTAGCATGCTTAAGTCAGCACCTTGGACCGCTCTAATTTCGTGCTTGTCTCACCATATAGTATTATATTGTACCTCCAATTCACCAACGAAATTCAAAAAGGTCAAAGCACAATATTATTGCTAACTATTCGATTTGAGTACAACAAAAGAATAAGCCCAATTCTCTATTCTGAAATTTTTTAATTAATAATTCATCAACCATGTCCAACAATAATTTGTTTAATGCATTTTACCTTTTCACATGTTTTCATATATGTTATCAAATCCTATTTCAGCTAGTTACTACTTCTATGGCCATGGGCAAGTCATTTAACCTCTCGGAGGCTTCAGTTTCCTAAAAATTATAGTAATCTAGAAAGTCCTGGAGGTCTGGGATTCTCACCTTTGCCTTTATTTTCTTTAGAATCTGGTGTCAGGTATTTTGCATATAGTAGATATTTAATAAATGTGCCTTACATTGCAAAATGGGGATAATGAAATCTATAGAACTAATCTCA
This sequence comes from Gracilinanus agilis, assembly GCF_016433145.1. Classification (NCBI taxonomy): domain Eukaryota; kingdom Metazoa; phylum Chordata; class Mammalia; order Didelphimorphia; family Didelphidae; genus Gracilinanus; species Gracilinanus agilis. The sequence goes on from NC_058135.1 coordinate 102,923,651, forward strand.
TAGTTGTTGTAAGGTTCAAAAAAGCTAAGTCTTGTAAATGTCACATGAATGTCAGCTATCATCCTGTCTAGTATCCTTGACTGACCAATGAGGGACTCAGGCTGCAAAAAGAACAGTTAGGCAGTTCCCAGAAAAAGTCAATTTCTCTGGTAAGGTTGCTTAGGATATATATTAGCAGCAAAGTATAAACATTTGATAAAAGTAAAGCTAAAACACAAGCTTTGGTTGAAGCCAAAACAAGACCTGGGTGAACGTTTATGTTTTGGGGGGACCCAAGCATTCCTCAAAGCAATCTCTGGCTTCCATAGAGTATCTCTGAGGTCAGTCTGACCACTATAGTAAGCTTTAGATTAGACAATTTAAACCTAGGTTGAAACAATATTAATAAATAACAAATGATAAAAACATTTTCCCATGACCAACTTAGCCGATCTTAGTAAAACTAAAGCTTGGGGGCAGCTGGGTGGCTCAGTGGATTGAAAGCCAGGCCCAGAGATGGGAGGTTCAAATCTGGTCTTCCCAGTTGTGTGACCCTGGGCAAGTCACTTAACTCCTATTGCCTAGCCCTTACCACTCTTCTGCCTTGGAACCAATACATAGTATTGATTCCAAGATGGAAGGTAAGGGTTTAAAAAAAAACTAACTAAAGCTTATCTTCACAATTAGAGATTTTTCAGTAGGGCCAGCTAGGTGGCTCAGTGGATAAAGAGCCAGGTCTAGGGATGTGAGGTTCTGGATTCAAATATGACCTCAGATACTTCCTAGATGTGTGACCCTGAGCAAATCATTTAATTGCCTAGTCCTTACCACTCTTCTGCCTTGGAACCTCTACTTTGTATTGATTCTATGACAGAAGGGAAGAAAAGAAGAGGAGAGAAGAGAAGAGGGCAGGACAGGACAGGACAGGGCAGGGCAGGAGAAAAGGAGAGAAAAAAAAAAGGAAAAGGGAAGGGAAGGAAAGGAAAGGAAAGGAAAGGAAAGGAAAGGAAAGGAAAGGAAAGGAAAGGAAAGGAAAGGAAAGGAAAGGAAAGGAAAGGAAAGG
>NC_058135.1:102929534-102997262 GCF_016433145.1 Gracilinanus agilis
ATATATATATATATATATATATATATATATATATATATATATATATATATATATATATATATACTATGTCCTTTCTTATAATCTACCTTCATTCATACTTTATGGCTCAGATGAAGTCATGAATCCTGAGTAAAGGTGCTCCTAATGGTTCCACTATAACTTCAATTTCTCTTTAGCATCATGGCTGTTACTGATGACTATTTTAAATATACCATATTGCTATTTTTATTATGTCATATGTCTTCAATAAGATTGGGTAGCAAAAACTATACAGGCTTTTTTAGGGAGGAGAGGTATTTGCCATAGCACCTATTACAATGTTTTGTAACTAGCAGGAGCTCTAAATATTCCTTGAACTTCTGAAGAGGTAGTTTATTTTATGAGGATGCAATTTATGTGATGCAATTGAATGACCTATGAGTTTGGAGTCTGAAGAGCTAGGTTCAAATCCTGCCTCTATTTGACTCTGGCATCCATAATTTTTAGCTACCTCATCTCAGAAATGAAGGAATTGAACTGGATGACCTTTGAGAGTCTTTCCAAACCCAGACTTTTGAGCCTATAAGATCAAGGCTTGCTTGAATAGGTCCCATTTACAGAAGTTTAATACTTGTTTGATTTGATCCTCATCCCCATTGTACAGCTAAGAAAACTGAAGCTCAAACAAATTAAGTAAATTTGATAAGGTCCTACTGAAGTAAGTAGCAAATCTGGGAACTGAAGTCAGGTTCATATAGTAGGGCGGAGATGCTCTCTTCACATTTCCCACCATGACTGGCAAATAACCTTAAGATACTTTAATTGAGAAGGGCTCTCGAAAAGGTTTTGCAGTAGCCCAGTATAAACATTCTTCCTTTAATGGAAACTCTGAAAAGTTCAGACAACGTATGCTGTGGCAGCACTAGGTAGTTGAACCCTCAAACTCAAGTACTTATCAGTTCCTTACATCTATCAAGTCCCTGCAGGTTCTTAAGCTATTTAAGTGGAATTGAAAGAAAGTTAGGGAGAATGGAGTGTAGGATATTTCATAATAAGAGCCATATAGGTCATTTTTTATTGACCCTTGAATGAGCTCCACCTTTAAGACAAACAAAAGAGAATCTTGTCACCTTGTAGTAGCCTTGAACCAAGAGCCCCCTTCATTTATACTTAAATTTGGCAGTATAAAAAGCACCAAGTCTAAACATGAGAATAATTTGTTAAACATAGGAAGAGTTTAACTTCTAGGGTCACACACACCTAATTACTGAAACAGTTTAATGGGAGAATGGGAAAGGCTCCCTCCTATTTACAAATTTTTCTTTACATGCAAAAATATGGTAATAACAGGATGAAAGAAAGCTCAACTCTATAATGTATGTTAAAATGAAACCTAATTTACTGTAGGTTGATGATGTCTGGGTCCTGATTTCAAGATCACACCAATAAAAAGAAGCATCTTTTCAACATCATCATTTGAGGTGCATAAAAGTTCCCTAATGTCAGAATCACTGGGACATATTCCCTTAATACAGAAAGGAAAAAAAAGACTGCTTTGTTATTTTCTGAGAATACTCCCATTTTATAAAATAGCATTTTCCTGCCTGCTAGAAAATAGTATCTATCCTTTTCTAAAAGCATACTGAAAATTATTAAATCTGTTCAAATAATTGGAACACAAATCTAAATATTTTTGTGATAGTCTCTTCATCCCATATATTAAGCAGTGTTTAGAGGACCAAAATGGCTCCAATGACTGCTCCATATTTGAAATACTTTCCCCAAATAGTGCATATTCCATTTTGGAACAAAATGATTCTGACATTGTGATAAATTTTCTTTAAATTATTTTTATTTCCTTTCCCAAGGTCTTCTACTTTATATCAGTATTACCAGCCCTCATTTTTTTCAACACTAGGAAACATCTAGGCCCGAGTTAATAGATAATTTCCAAAGGTCATAAAAACAGTAAACCCAGTCCCAAGAACACTTGCACAGGACCTCTTCCTTAAATTCATCAAGTTCATCAAAAGCAAAATGGCCCTTTAGTGAAACCTCTGAAGATACAAGAGAAAAACATATGGAAAGCATCAGTTGTAACAGCAACCTGATCACAAATGAGTCCTCTCCAGTGGCTTCATTCAGCCCAAGTAAAAATGTTAGTTTTTCTAGGGGAATACACAAGTGTGCAGTTCCAAAAAGCTAATTAAGGTACTTATCAAAGGCCACTGTTCAATCCGGGTCTGCAACCCATTTTTCCCTCCACATACACCACCCACACAGGCTATTTCACAAGTCATCTCTTCGTGTTCATCGAGATAAGGATGCAAAATGCATACACAGACACACAGGTCCATACATATGACACAGATGGGGTTGGTTTGTTAGGTAGTGGTTCCCTGAAAAAAACTGGACGGGTTATGATAAAGGGTCCTCTTCCTTCCCTTGTTTGCTCTAGTTCCCCCCCCCCCCTTCCTTTCTCTACCTTTCAGAAAGGCCAGCCCCCTTCCTGGAAGGACAAGATCCACAAGCCCTGGGAATGCTAAGGTACCGGAGAGAGCCTGGTTCTTCCCCCTCCCCCTCCTTTTCCCCCTTTATCTCTTCACAGCTGAGAGTTAATCTTTCAGCCTCTCCTCAGATTTATTCAAATACCGGGGGTGGGGGCTGAAGGAGGGGAGAGAACAGCTCAGTAGCTGAGACCATCAGAACTCTGGCGGTGCTGTGGGGTTACTTTCCATTTACAGTGTATATATCTTGCATGAACAATTTTTTGCACGTTGCCTCCCTCCCTCGTTAGAATGGAATCCCTTTGAGGTCTGGGGCCGTGGTTTGGGGTTTATTTTGTTGTTGTTGTTGTTTTGTTTTTCTCCTTCCCGGGTATCCCCAGCGCTTAGCGCAGAGCCTGGAACCTAGGGAACCCTTAATAAATACTTATTGACTTGCTGATTGATTGACCCAGGACACCGGGCGCTCCACATCTGGAGCCTTGACGGGACAATGTTTCATCATCCGCCTCCACTCACTTCAGGACCCGGCCCCAGCTGTGGTCCCCAGCTCTATTCCCAGACCCCCAACCCTTCTAGGGCTCCCCACTAGCACCTTTCACCAGCACGTCTCCCCCACCGTCCCTTGGTGGAAGACAGGGAACCCCCGGGGTCCCCAAGAAATGGCCGGCAAACTGGGTAGGGGGTTAGGAGAAAGAGGAAGGCAAGCGGGAGGAGGAGGAAGGAGAGGAAGGCAGCGCCCCTACCAGGCTCGTGCTCCCCGGGGTTGTCGGACAGTTCGATCACCAGCAGATCCCGGCCCTCGAAGCTGCGCCCCACCGTGTAGATCTTGCTGATGGACGGGCACTGCAGCCACACGGACACCAGCGCTTCCCGCAGCTCCGGGTAGCGGTGGTACTCGAAGGAGATGCCGTCTTCCTGGTGCAACCGCCGCCGTCGCCGCATCCCCGCAGCCCCGGGCTCTCCGGCTGCGGCCGCCGAGCCCAGCAGCCAGGCGCAGGCAACGAGCGCGGCGCCCAGCGCCAGGAGCGCGTGGCCACCCCTCCGGCCCATCGCTCGGCTTCCCGCGGCCCCCGGTTCGCCTCGAGCTGCCTTTTGCCCCACACCCGATGCCCCGCGCTCCGCCGCGCTGCCGTTGCCCAGCTGCGCTCCGGCTCTGCGACGTTCTGGGACCAAAGCGGCCTCTTTTGTCTCCCTCTCTCTCCTCCCCTCCTCCCTGCGCCTGCCTAGCTCGAGGCTCGGGCTGGCTTGGCTGGGCTTTTTAAAAAAACTGCCCGGCTGTGCCCTCCAGCCAAGCAGCGCTCTCTCTTCTCACCTTCCCCAGCTGAGTGTCAGCCCCCAGAGCTGGGTCCACCCAGAGGAAGGAGGCAAGCCAGATGCTCTGCAGGCTGCACTACTCGCAGCCGCGCCAAGGGGAGATGCAGGAGATACCATTGCGGGCGGGGAAGCCGGGCGTGAGTGGAAGGAGGCGGGGGGAAGGGGAGAGCGGGAGAAGCCTATTCGCAAGCACAGGTTGGGGTAGGGGGGTGAATGGGAAAGAGTGGGTCCTCTGGGAAAAAGGGTGTAAGAGTGTGCGTATGTGCTTCTGCCTTTGTTGGCTCAGACCCACGTCAAAAACCAAATGCCGCAGAATCCCAGGTGAACAACCTTGGGGGTTTGCGGGGGGAGGGGGGGGACAGAGTTCTTAACCTTAGGACTTGGGAAGCCTGATGACTTGAGACACGACCAAGGGGACCTTAATATTGTCAAGAGAAGGTAAGGGAGATTCTTGAAGTTATTCCGAGTGCCTTTTAAAGTGAGTTTCATCCTGACCCACACAGGTATCCATCTTGATGGACCAGCAATGACCGCATATTCCAGAAAGAGCACAAAGAGCAATTTTAAGACCCAGTTCTACATGCACATCCACACCCTTGCATCCTTTAGGACGTAAATGCCTGAAAACACCCTATCCCAAAGACTGAATGTTTGTTGAGCACACTAGCTAAGAAAATAAAACTGGAAGCTGCCCCTCAACTTAAAAGTACCTTCAGAAGACGGTATTATCTTTATGTTTATGTGGCGATAGATTAGTTTCTTGGTGCTGCTTCCTAGAAAGCAGCATTATTTTAGCCCACAGCTTGCTCACCAATCATCTGAAATGAGTCTGGGAGAGTGAACTTAAGGTCCTTCTGAGCTTAGACAAACAAAGGCTTTAACCTAATGCCAAACTAAACCCTGTTATGAAAATAAAGCTCTGATAGCATTAAACAAAACCTCCCTTGGCTTTATAAAAGGGATCGTGAAAATCAGCGAGTTTCATTTAAGTATTTTTACAGGATTTATTATGGCTTGAATAATTACTGGTTGAACCTACTTTTTGGATATTTTGTCAATTGTATAGCAGATTGTAAAACTGGAAACAAAAAGGGTATTTCAAGAAAAGGTATAGGGACTAGACCTCTGATTTCACTGATAGAGGGATCTACCAACACAGCTTAGAGCACTGAGAAGTTATGTGACTTGCTCAGTCATTCAGCAGTAGAAGAAAGGAAGGAACGAATGAACAAAGGAAAAAACGAAGGAAGAGAAAAGGAAGGAAGGAAGGCCAGTGGAATAATAGAGTTGAAAGAGACCTCAGTTATTCTAGTCCAACCACCTCATTATAGGGATGAGGAAACTGAGACCTGGAAAGGTTGTGACAAGGTCATACTATTAATAAATAGCAGCAGTGGGAACTGAAGTCAAGTCCTCTGAATCCAAATTCACTAGGTCTTTCATGTTCATATAGCAATTTCCAGTTTACAAAGCACTTTCCATAAACAACCCTAGGAGTTAATTAGTACAACTCTGCCTTTCTGTCTTTCTCTCCCCTTGCAATTCTATAATCAAATAAGATAGTGTGTATAAAGTGCTTTGTCAAACTGAAAGTATATATACATAAATGCCTACTATTTTTGTAGCGATGATGATCCCAAGATTTTCATCCCACTTTTACAGAATTAAATACCGAATTGTATCAAGAAAAGTATAGTAACTTGCCCACTTAGTAGGACAGCTACTAGGTGATGGAGTCAAAAGTCAGGAGCAGTCTTCTAAGTTCAACTCTAGTGTTCTTTCTTCTGAACGACATTGCATTTTTTCAAGCTAAATGTAGACTCTCCCCACCCTACCGCCACCTCCTACCCCAGTCTTATTACACTGCATGGCTTGTGTGCATCACACTGAATAAAATTTTTTCACTTGGAAAAACATCAAGCTATTTAAATGATGTCATAGGACCTAAAATAATCGACATTTTTCTCCCTAGGGTGCTGCCAGGGAGATCTGGCTACAATCTCATTTGACTCTCTTCTTACCCAAGGTGGTCTGGATTTCTTTTCTTTTTTTCAGATGTAAAGAACATGTTGGCATGATAGAGACATGCCACTTCAAATAGACTTGGATGTAGATGCATCACTTGGATATGGGGCCCAGCTAAGTATTTTCCACTATGAAAGATCTGTATTCGCCTACATAGTCCAAAAGTTTAAAACCAAAGCTATAATTATATTTCTAAAAGCGGACCAAGCCCAGCAACCTCTGGGCACACTGGGAAAAGAAACAGATTAGTTGAAACCAAAGACTTCAGAAGTGGAAAGTTAACAGTTTCATGTCAGTAACCCAAAGCAGCCCCCCTCATTTTGTGGGTAGGTGAGGTGGATGAGCAGTGACATATATATAAGAAATATATTCTTTATGGTTCTGTGATGATCTTTTCCGAGGTGGTACTCTGCTTCAGCAAGTTATGTTTTTGATTCATCTCCAGATATACATGTTGTAGAATTTTAAAAATTGACTTGAGAGTTTTCTTTTTAACCCCTGTGCATCTAATTTTGACATAGCTTCTTAAATAATGCTATCTATGCCACATACCCCAAGTTCAAAGGAAGACAGCACTAAAGGAGTTTCAGCTCAGTGTCTGAGTTCTCCGCTCATTTTAGGTGTTATTAAGGAACTATCTGTGATTTCATTAGATTGAGAAGTCTCTTGATTAATAACCGATTCATGGAAACCTACTATTTCCTTAGAAACATCCTAGAGACTTACCTGAAGAGGATATAAGCAAAATTAGTTGACCAAGGTTATACAGCTGTCAGCACATGACAAAAACAACAATAATAAAATTAAGGTCACTGTGATTTGATTGGTGTGGGGAATTCTTCTGCCTAGGCGGATGAACACCTTCTTCATAATATACAATCAAAGGAGCAGAAATCTGGAGCTGAAAGGTCAGAGGCCACCTGAGTTAACTCCCAGTATTCTTCCACAACTGCCTGGGGCACTGAGAGGTTAAGTAACTTGCCAAAGTTCACACAACCAGTATGTGTCAGAGCCAAGCCTTGAACCCAGTAAATTCCCCTAATCCAAGGCCAAAAGGTCTTGTGGCACATACATATTCAATGCAGCATAAATGAGTCAAAAGGATCATGATTTAGGGGGCAGCTGGGTGGCTCAGTGGATAGAGAGCCAGGCCAAGAAATAGAAAGTCCTGTGTTCAAATGTAGCCTCAGATACTACCTAGCTTTGTGACCCTGGGCAAGTCACTTAACCCCCTTTGTCTAGCCCTAATTGCTCTTCTGCCTAACTAAGGCTTAACTAGCCTAACTAACTAGCCTTAACTAAGCTTGGAGAAGTTTATTACCCATTGGCCACAGGAGAGGAATTTTTCTTCCACAGCAATTTTAGAAGACCATCTGCCATGTTATTGATATAACCTACCTGAGTGGGGGGGGGGGGGGGGGAGAGTAGTATCCATCCCAACAAAATCACAGATTCTTAAAATATATTCCTTTTTATACTTTGAGAAATTTGTGATCTCTCTGATATGGGATGCCACCAGAGGCCTGGATGACAACCCATTCAGGCCTTCTCATACCAGGTGATTCCTCTAATAAATCCTCCAGTGATGAGTCCACCCAATATGGCAGAGGCTCTCCTCTTAATTGGGTATCAATGGAATACATACTACCTGTTAGCTAGCACTCACTCTCACCATAGAGCCCAACTCTTCCTCTTTCTGACAGTCATTTCTTAATATCTTTCATGCCACTTCTGCATACATAGAAGTAAATTATATTGCATACACAGGTATATATGCAATGTGTCTAAGATAAGAACTATGATGACTATTTAGGATCAGAGATTCATAGACTTAGAACTAGGAGGGCTCTTTAGAAACCATCTATTCAGCCCACTCATTTTAAAAATGAGGAGATGGAAGGTCACAAGAACTAAGGAAAATAATAACATTTATATACCACTTTTTAAAAGTTTATTTAATCATCATATCAACTCTGGGAGGAAAGCTAGTAAGTATCTGAGGCAACATTTGAACTCAGGTCTTTTTGACTCCCTATCAGGCATGATATTGTCAGTGAAGGGAAAAAAATAGACCTGAAAAGGGTTTTAAAAGAATTTTATTGTAGTTTTGACAATTAAAAAAAAGTGTAGCTCCTGCCTCAAGCCTGAGATTTATAGTATACAGAGTTTAAGCAAAGGTTAAACATAGACTGTAGTGCTTAGACAGTTTGCCTGAGATGTAATTCAGCAGGTAAGTATAAACATTTGTTAAAAATTGGGAAAAGGCCAAAATAAAACTTTGGCTGGATGGAAAACAAGATCCTGGTGAAGTATGTCTCAAAGCAGGTCCCTGACTTCCATGGATTAGTATCTCTGAGGTCAGCCTGACCCCTACAGTAAGCTTTGAGATAGACAATTTCTAATCACATAAAACTGGGTTCAAACAATATTAATAAAGTATTTTTCCACACTATCCACTGTACTACCCATCTATAAAATATAAGTAGTAAACGTTGGAACCAGGTTCAAACTCAAGTCCTCCCCCATTCCAGTGAGTGCCAGTGCTTTTTTTCCATTATGCCACTTTATCATTCTTCTAGTTAATTAAGGTTGTTCTTTTTTTCATGTATCATCCTGAGAAGTCATTTTCCTTTAACTCGTGCTTCTCCCAAAATATCCGGCAGTGCCTGAATTGAATTGCCATTTGTTTTTGAAGAAGATATCCCAGAACAGGATCATCAATGGACCTTACTCCAAATTGATAAAGTGACTGGCTTAAGCTGTCCCTCTCCTAGTTATAGGATACATTTCAGAGATGTCAATACAAAGGTAGCTGGGCCTAAATAGTTTGCTTTTGGAGAAAGTAGCTTGAGGAAGTTAATGAAATGTGGGAGGAAAAGAGATGTAAATTTAGCTGGCAAAAGGTCTTATCTCATGAGGCCATTCTGATTCCCTTTTGGGCAATTCCTCAACACCAATTGTCTCATTGACAGTGGAGCCTAGTATCACAGGCAGAGGGAGGAAAGTAAGGGAAAGGGAAGAAAGGATGGGCCATGAGGGAAAAGGAAAGGAATAGGAAGGGAAAGAAGTGGAATATTATAAGAATAATTTCAAAACGCCTAAAATTAATGGAGCAGGGAAAAAAGAAATGGGAATCCCACCTTTCCTATTCTCTTGTGGCCAAGAACTATCTCAATATTAAATAAATTAGAAATGGGAATTTTAAAAAAATATTTACCTCTAAATCTCTTATCAACACTCTTCCTTGACCAGTGCTGAGAAGATTCCCCACAAGCTTAAAGAGTGATAATAAATAGAAGCCTTCAATTTGTCCTGGTAAATAAATTACCTGGAGAAGCTAGGACAGTACTGAAGACTCACTCAACATTGAAGCCCAGGAAAGATCACTCAGGGCACTGCATTACCATCAGCTGAAAAAAAAGGAGCTAATTCAATTATCCCCAAACTCTTGCTGATTATTAGCGTTTAAAAGAGTTAGAAAGGCTAGTTAAGGCTCCTTGTCCACCTTAGTTCAAGGCCTGGAGCACAAAGACTCAGAATATGAGCAACTAGAATGGTTTATGAAGGATTCCAAGTTAATCATGTGTGTAATACATTGGTTGGGTAAAGGCTCTGCAGTTTCCTGAGTGGATCTGCCTTGTAAGCAGACACTGTAATAAGTACTCTATGTGCTTATCTCTTCCACTACTCATGTTTCCATTTCAACTTCAGCAAAAGCTAGCAATAAAAAACAAGACTTTATATGGAAGTATTGGGGGGGGAATGATGGCAGTGGGGTATCCTCCCTTTTCCTAGCAAAGTAGTAGAGATTTGCCCTGTAAACACATGCCACTTGTGACTTTTTTGCCTGGCCAAGAACAAGAATACCCTCAACCAAACCCTTTGAAACTCTCTCTGGATCCTACTCTCAGAACACAGGAGATTCACCAACTCTTCTAAATTCTTATGATCATTGCTTGGCCTTATAAGCCTTTCCCTAAAAAAATACACTAATGAACTGCTGAGTGAATAATGAGCCAGTCTAATCATGCCAGAGAATAATTTGGAACTAGGTCCAAAGGTCTATAAAGCTGTGACCCTTTGACCCAGACCTTAGCACTACTAAGTCTGTATCCCAAAAAGATAAAAGGAAAAGGAAAAGGACCTTATATGTACAGAAACATTTATGGTGACAAAGAAATGGAAATCAAAAAGCTATTCACCAACTGGGGAATGGCTGAAGAGTTGCAGCAGGTGATTGTGATGAAATAAATACTACTGTGCTCTGGAGGGTGTGGTGTCAGAAAAAACAACATGGCAGGACCTATATGAACTAATGCAAAATGAAGTGAGAACTGGGAGGTCATTGTGTACAATAGTACAATAACAACAATGTTGTAATGATGGTCAGTTGTGAAAGACTTGGCTCCTCTCTGATCAATACAATGATCCTGACAATGCCACAGGATCCATGATGAAAAAATACGATTTACTTCCAAAGGGAAAGCTGATCAACTCTGAGTGTTAACTGAGGCATCATTTTCTCACTTTCTTTATTTTTCTTGCTTTTTAAAAAATGTGGCTAATACAGAAATATATTTTGCAAGATTTCACATGTATAATTAATATCATATTGCTTTTCTTCTCAGTGGGTAGGGGAGGGATGGGAAGGAGGGAGTGAATTTGGAGCACAAAATTTAAGAAGAAAAGCATGTTAAAAATAAAAATAGGGCTTCCAGATTAAGATGACTGCAGAGTAGAAGCAGGGCGACTTCTTCTCCTAACCGACCACTATAGCATACCTCCAAAAGACAAAAAAATCAAATCCAGATGAAAGAAGGGACCACGCAAAAGGGCACAGTATTGAAGGTATATGGGATTTGGGTACTTCCACGCTATAAGGCGGCGGGATGGGGGGGGGGGGGTGGAGATAGCTCCCAAAACATGAGCAGATCAGCCCTCCCCCACCCCACCCACAGTACCAGAGTCAGAGGCTGCCCTCCAGAGTTAGAGCAAGCAGGGGGCAAAATCTAGCTTTTTGGCAGCTAACTGGCACCACTAGGAGCTTGTCCCTGAGAGCAGCAAGACTTAAGACCCCAGGAGGCTGGAGAATGCAGACCTTGGGCATGGGAGTGGGGCTGAGAGAGGCAGCGGCAGCATGCTGAGACTCAGGGAAAAACCGCAGGTGGAGGAGCAAGCTTGGGCCAATTTCTGGACTCCGGACAGCTGACTAGGACCACGGGGGCTTGACCCTGAAAACAGCTAGACTAGAGACCCCAGGAAGCTAGGGAGCACAGACCTTGGTGCAGGAGTGAGGCTGAGTGAGACTGGGGACAGCAGAGGTCTAGCAGACAATGGAAGCCAGGAGAATTGCAAAGTAGCCTCAGGCAAAAACTGCTCCTTAGCACCATACAAAGAAAGTCTGTTTGCCTTACTCAGACTTCTGACTGAGAAAACATAATGATGCCAAGCAAAGCCCAGGAAATAACCACCAAAAAGACAAAGAAAAAAGCTCTAACACTTGACAACTTTTGCATAGAAAAAAACCAGAAAACAGAGGAGGACAAACAATTAAAGACATCCAAACTTTCCCAAAAGATGAAAATGGGTCACAAGCTTTTGAAGAGTTCAAATCTGAGATCATAAGAAAAATGGAAGCGATCTGGCAAGAAAATAACAGTTTAAAAGGCAGAATTTCACAATTGGAAATTGAAGCTCAGAAATCAAATGAAATGATAAGCAAATTGGAGACCAGAAATGACCAGCTGGAAGCAATGAAGAGCCAGATTGACAAGACTGAAAAGGAAAACCAAAAGATTACAGCCGGAAACCAGTCTTTAAAGGCTAGAATTGGGCAAGTAGAAACCAATGATCTCACAAGACAGCAAAAATTAATAAAGCAAAGTCAAAAGACTGACAAAATAGAAGGAAACATTAAACATCTCAATGAGAAGATAATAGATCAAGAAAATAGATCTAGAAGAGACAACTTGAGAATTATTGGTCTTCCTGAAAAATCAGAAGTTAATAGAAATTTGGACACTGTATTACAAGAAATTATCCAACAAAACTGCCCTGATGTTCTTCAACAAATAGGCAAAATAGACATTGAAAGGATCCATAGGTCACCCTCTACACTAAACCCTGAAAAGACAACCCCCAGGAAATTGCCAAATTCAAGAAAAAATATTATAAGAAGCCAGAAAGAGACAATTCAGATATCAAAGAGCACCAATCAGGATTACACAGAATGTGGCAGCCTCCACATTACAAGACTGCAAGGCTTGGAAAATGATATTCAGAAAGGCAAGAGAATTGGGTCTACAACCAAAGATCACCTACCCATCAAAACTGACTATATACTTCCAGGGGAAAGTATGGGCATTCAACAAGATAGATTTCCAAGTATTTGCACAGAAAAGACCAGGACTAAATGGAAAGTTTGATATCCAACCACAAAAACCAAGAGAAACATGAAAAGGTTGGTGGGCCAAGGACAACTCAACTGTCTTTGAAAGTCATGATGTCATTTTTATGCACCATAGATTTTATGAGGAATAGCATGAAATAATAAACAATCAACCTCAGAGTCAGAAACACCTGAGTTCAAGTTCTGCCTCCGATTCATACTGACTGTGTAATCCTGGGCAAGACACATAATCTCTTGGAGTTCCTGGGAACTCTAATTCTAAGTGGGATTGGTAAAGGGAAGTCTTCTCATCTGTCATGAAATCACTGATATAGTCCCTATTCCTATAGACTTCATAAGATTTAAAACTGGAAAGAACCTTGGAGACTGTAGTTCAATTTTTTCATTTTACAAATGAGGAAACCACTCTTTCAATGGCACTGAAAAACATTATTGCGACTAATCATGGGTTTGCTGCTACAGAGATTTTGTAATGGATTTTTTAATGTCCTTTTGTAATGGATGAGACAAGTTGAGTCTGTTCTATACATAGGTCAGAGCTAACAGCCCAACCCATCAGCTAATGCTTGTAGTGAGGGAGAATAATAAAAAAACTGATTCAGTGCTTCTCTCTCTCTCTCTCTCTCTCTCTTTCTCTCTCTCTCTCTCTCTCTCTCTCTCTCTCTCTCTCTCTCTCTCTCTCTCTCCTTGAAAGAGAAATTGAAGGATATAATCAAATTTTCAAATGATTTTCAAACTATAAATGACCATATAAGAACATTTTCTAAATCACTAATGAGTAAGAGAAACTCAAATTTAGAAAATGACATGAGCAGCTAAGTGGCTCAGGGAATACAGCACCAGGCCTGGAATCAGGAGGATCTAGATTCAAATCTGGCCTCAGACATTTTCTAGCTATGGGACCCTGGACAAGCCACTCTACCCTACTTGCCAGCCCTTGCCCTTCTGTCTAATAGAGTTGTTACTAGGTCAGAAGATAAGGGTTTTTTTAAGAAGTAGAAAGTGATAAAGCTTGCTTCACATCATGCAAATTGGCAAAGATTAGAGAAGATGAGAACAGTCAGTGATAGAATAGCTTGTGGGAAGGCAGGTGCCATGATGGACTTTTCATAGAGCTGTGAATAGCCTGACAATTTCTTGGTTTTTATTTGGAATTATAAAAGAAGAATGACTAAAATTTTATAATGCAATGATCCCTTTGCTGTGACCCTGAGCAAGTCACTTAACCCCCATTGCTTAGCCCTTACTGCCTTCTTCTGCCTTGGAACCAACATATAATACTGATTCTAAGGCATAAAAAAAGAAAGAGAAATATAATGATCCCACTTCACTTATATTTCCCAAAAAAATCAGCAACAGAAACAAGGATCTAGCACATACCAAAACTATTCACAGAACATTCTTTGTGGTAGCAAAGAACTGGAAATAATGCATTGGCCATTAATTGGTGAATGGTTGGATAAATTATTTTATATTAAAGCAGTAGGGCATTATTTTTCAATAAGAAAATGGTGAGCATGGTGAATTAAGAGAAAGGAAAGAAGATTTGTATGAATTGATAACGGGTCAAAACTAAGCATAACTAAGAGAATATACTCAACACTACCACAATGTAACTGAAAATGGCCCTAAAAAGAAGTTGAACTTTGAGTAATAGAAAAATCTGTAAATTAGGCCAAAGATAATTTGTAATGCCTCCTCCCTCTTGGCAAAGAGGCAAGAGTCCGTGATGGCAAAGAATTTTTATAGACTTTTAGGTACACCAGACATTCTTGCTTAATTGCTTATGACTTTGTCACAGGATGGAGGTTGGAAGGGCAAATAATTGTGATGAAAAGACAAAAAGTATCAATAAACCAATTTAATTGCTTTTTTAAAAAATGTTTAAAAATAAATAAAAATAAAAATTTTAATTTAAAAAATTGAAAGTCTCTCCTTAGGTAATGACCTACAATCTTTCATCTATGTCCAGAGCTCTACTTTGCTTTTATTTAGGTGTGATAAAGGAAAATAACATGTAAGATAAGAATGAGTTAAATATTCAAAGCATCTCTTCATCTTATCCAAGCAGATATTAGCTACCAAAGTTCTAGGACACTAAAGGCACCAAACTTAAAGGTTGTTAAAAGCAACACAAAATAAAAATAGCGCAAACTAGGTCTTGGAGTCACTCCCCTTCGATACACTCGTATCTGTGCTGATACTGTTTCAGGAAAACCTTCCAATTTAATGATTTTAGTTTCACCTGGGAACCCAGACCTAATTCAAGTTCTGTTCTCTATTTCTCCATCCATGAAGATATCAATTATCATAATTCTTCTAACTCATTCTTCCAAGATGTAAAGTATGATGATGTTCATTAGCACTCATTTGAGAATGGTTCATTATAGCAACTACTAAAACACCTGCACTGGAATTGAGAATATTATTCTAAACTCTAAGTTTTGGGAAGGATCCTAAGAAACTGAAAAGCAGCCAGAAAAAGGCAATCAAAATGATGAAGGGCCTTGAGGTGTTCCAAAAGTGAAATTGTATAAGGGATCTGGGGGGCAGGATCACGGTGTGTGTGAAGTTTTAGACTGGAGAAGTTGAAGAATCATGTATTCGAGATGTGGGGAGAAAGGAGGAGGTAGGAGGCATAATAGCTGTCACCAAATATTTGAATAGGCAAATGAACACAAGAACCCTTGGAAGGGCAACATCCCCCAGAACACTGGTTCTGCTTCTAGTCCAGCCCTCACAGGCATTGCCCATGGAAGCAACTACTGTGGAGAAAAGATTAGCCATTTCCACCATGCACTAACCAACTGCCATTGACAGGACATGAATGCTAGACTAGCTGAAGCATCAGAAGAGTCTGAAGAAGAAACAGTGGGCAGCATGTGCCAGGCATGGTGAACCACCACCATCTTGACCACCATCTCCCTTCAGACCCTGCTAGAGTCATCCTAGGACGCTGATCCCAAGAACCTTTGAAACAGAAATGCTTCTAAGTCAGTGCTCATAGTCATTCATGCTTGGAAGTGATGCCTCTGGGGATGCAGCCTGGCAACTGCTCCTATAGGTGCTACAACCACCAGAAGTCTCAGGAGAGAAGGTTCTTGCCATTAGAGTCCTTGACATTTTCAAATGGCTCAATATCAGATAATCACATGATTTTATTAGTGGAAATGACATTAAAGAAGCATTACCACCTGCTTGGAAGCTGCACCCTAAGGACCCTGGGAACTTTCCATTTGATTTATAACGGAAGCCTTCCAGATGAGCTCTTTCCCTTCCTGGAATGTGAACTCTGAGAGTAGTTTTCTATTTGTATTCCCAATGCTTAGCACAGTGCTTTTACATACTGATGCTTAATAAATGTTTTATCCATTTGTTCATATGGAACTGGGGATTCGATTTGTTCTGCTTGGTCCTACAAGGTAGAAGCAAGAACAATGGGTAGAAGAAGTTGCAGGAAAGCAGATTTTAGTTTGAGATAAGGAAAATCCCAACAACCAGAGCCATTCAAAAATGGAATGGACTGCCTTGAAAAGTAGGGGGCTCTCCTTCATTAGATGTATTCAGGGGGAAATCTGGATGATCATTCATTGGCAGGGCCATAGAGGGTATTTGATTTGCAGTCCTTGAAAATGGAATCAACAACATCAATTGAATTAAATGGCCTTGGAAATGCCTTCCAGTCAATTCCAAATTCCTTATCCATGAACGTCTACAAATCAAGTCTGTATGAGCAATTGTTGGCTGGGGCGTATTGTAGAAAGGATTCATATTCCAAGAATGAATTGGACCAGTTGACTTCTGAAGTTCTTTCCAACTCTAAGAGCCAACGATTCTATGAAGAAGAGAAAGAAAAAAAATTAGATTTGTATTTGCTTGAGAATTTGTTTAAATTATCTGCTTTGCAGGCTTTCTCAATTGTTTAATCAGAAGAAAATTTTCTATTAGAAAATTAGATTCATGAAATTCAAACTAAACACCATCCACTTATCAGATAAATGTCAAAAGTTTTCTATTAATTTTTAGAGTTTGCTGACCAACACTAAGTGATACACAATTATTCCATAGATTAAGACAAATTGCTTATATAATCTGCAGTGGCAGGACCAAATTTGTCAGGGAAGATCATCAGATCTAACTATAATCAATAATCATGTCTTTCAGGTTCTGCTCCTTTTTAGGCCACACAATTATTGGGTCTTTTATAAACCAAAAAGACTTAGAGAATTAAATCTAGCCACTTCTGGGAAGAAATGTAACTATCATTCACAATGCACCACAGTCAGTATTTCCTCTTTGGAAAAAATAAGAAACCATCTGAAGAAGACTTCATTTTAAATCATGAGATTTTAATGTGATTATTTTTTAAATCCTTTTATGTCTTAGTAAGAACTCTAAGACAGCAGGGCAAGGGCTAGGCAGTTGGTGTTAAGTGACTTGCCCAGGGTCATATAGCTAAGAGGTATCTAAGGTCAAATTTGAAACCAGGGCCTCCTGACTCTGGGCCTGGCACTCTATCCACTGAGCTACATAGCTGCCCTTAAATGTGATTATCTTTCTGCTTTGGCAGTCTAGGAAACTGTTCATCATTTAGAAATTACCTTTCTTCACCTCTGTAGTTTCCTAAACACCTTAGGAAAAATGCATCATAGAAACTTTTTGATGAGATGTCTATGAGCCTAATATATAAACAAGCATTTACCAATAAGGAAGTCACCAAAACTTAGAGGCTAAAATTTAAGGAATATCAGCAAAATTAGTGAGTCACTTATTCAGTACTGGTGGCATATAGGGAAGTGAGTTCAAGTGTCATATTGCTCAGTACCCCTTAGTGATTTCTCAGCTTCAGATTTCATACCCAGTTTCATCCTCAATAATAAACTCCCTGGAGAACAAAATATACAGAGATTAAAATGAAAATGAAAAGAACATGAAACCAAAGTCTGAGTAATGGTAGAACTAATAGTAAAAGTAACAAATAAAGGTCAAACTACAGCCCAATAGAAATCAAAAAAAATTCTCAGAAAACAGTCAGATTCAATTCATTCAGGCACACTATTATCAGGTCCAGAATTTCACTCATAAAGGGGTTACATAACTAAGATGCAAAACATACCAATTCAAATTGTATAGGATTGTGTACCCACTGAAAGAAAACACAGAAAAGTCTGGAATATGATTTATGGTAAGTCAAGAAAAGTTGAACTTCACCCAAGGTTACAGCTCAGAAAGAAGGAACAGTCCCCTTGGAAACCTACTTCCCACTGACAGGAAAGATGTATAAGACATGCTAATCAATAATCTACCAATGAAATAAATCTGGAGAAATTCATTAATACAATGGATGACAGAAGCAAAGTTCAGGGTAGCAGTAATAAGAAAAGAAAAAAGACAGATACAAGAGCTATAAAGATATAAAATCTAAAGGATTTATATTAGGCATGAAAATGAGGAAATAGGAAAAATTAACTGAAAGCCCAAAGGTTTGAGATATGAGACACTAGATGACTGACAATGTCATTAAAAGAAATAACTAATCTACAGAAACCATTAGGGTCCAAGAATAGAGGCCAAAATAGACTATTTTCTATTAGCTTCCTCTTTTCTCTATTTCACAATTATTTGCTATTATTCACTATTCCTTCTTCCTTACTCTAATTTCTGATATATATGTATATACATATACATATAAATATATACACACACACATATTCTTGATCCAACCTCTTCTCCTATTCTCCAATGATACAATATTTATATATTCATTTTTATAGATGGATTTGTTTTGCATTACAAATAATTATAGGTCACCCCAATTCCATGAGAGGTCGTATGTAAAAACATTAAAGTAAAACTAATAATACACTGTACTCATCTGAATGTATATGCAATATTCTGCATCTGCAGCACTGCCCCAACTAGTTTTTAAATTGTTTTTTTAATTAGCATAAATCTATTTTCTCTCCCTCTCATCTCCTCCATTAAAAAAAGAGAAAATAGAACCAAAAACCCTTCTAATAAATATGCATAGAATAGAAAACAAATTCCTTCATTGTCTGTATACAAATATGCATGTGTGTTTTGGTCTGCACCCTAAATCTATCACTTCTCTGACAGAAGGGGGATAATAGAGTATGTCTCATCATCAGTTATTTAGAATGATGGATGGCCCTTATATTGAACAAAGCTGTTTGTCTTTAACAGTGTTGTTATTGTATAAATTGTACTGGTTCTGCTCACTTCACTCTGCGTCTGTTCATATAAATCTTTCCATTTCTCTTTGAAATCACCTATTTCCTCATTCCTTATAGCATAATAATATTCCAACACATGAATCACAACTTTTTGGCCATTCTTCAATTGACAGACATTCCTTTAATTTCCATTTTTTGCCACCTCAAAAAGAGTTACTATAGATATTTTTGTACATAATCTTTTCTATTTCTTTTATATGTAGGTCTAGTAGTAGTACTGCTAGGTACCTAACTGTTTAGTACTTTTTGTGTAAATTCAAAACTGATTTCCAGAATAGTTAACCTAATCTCAGGTCCACAGATAGTACATCAATGTGACTGTTTTCCTATAGCCCTTCCAACATTTATCTTTTTTTTTTTTGTTATCTTTGCCAATCAATGGGTATAAGATGGAAATTTAAAATTACTTTTATATGCATTTCTCTAATTAGTAGTGATTTGGAGTATTTTTTCATATGGCTAAAAATAGCTTGGGTTTTTTCTTTTTACAATTGCCCATTCACATCCTTAGATGATTTATCAGCTGAAAAATGGCTTATTCTTATACATTTGGAGCAGTTCCTTATATATTTTGGAAATGAGAACTTTATCAGAAAAAACTTGCTACAAAGGCTTTCCCTAGTTAGTTGTTTCCATTTTACTCCTAGCTTTATTGGATTTGTATGAAAAATTTTTGAATTTGTGTGATCAAAATTATCCACTTTATCATCTGTAATCCTCTCTATCCCTTATTTGGTCATGGAGTTTTTATTCCATCCATTGATCAGATAGCCAATGTTTCTCTAACTTGTTTATGATGCAGCCTTTTATATGTAGGTCATATATCCTTTTGCAACTTATAATATATGATAATATAATATCCAAATCTAATTTCTTCCATATTTTATATCCAAATTTTCCAGAAAATTTTGTCAAATAGTGAATTCTTATAACAGAATATAATGTTTTATTTATCAAATTCTAGGGTTCAAGATATGTTTACTTTTGTTACTGTATACATAATCTATTCAATTGATCAAACTCTACTTTTAAATCGTACCAAATTATTTCAAGAATTACTGCTTAGTAGAAGAGTTTACATTTAGGCCCCCTTCATTCTGACTTCATTATTTCCCATAAGAATCCATAACTTTTATGCATTTATATTAACTTCATTTAATATATGTACAACCCAGTAAAACTATTTGTCAACTTCAGGAGGGGAAAGGGAAGAGGGAAGGGGAGACAACATGAATCATGTAACTTTGGAAAATGTGTAAGAATAAAATAAAGATAAAATGTATATGAACTTCATTGCTTTTTCTAGTTCTATAAAGTAATCATTTGGTAGTTTAATTGTTGTAGCATTGAACAAGTAAATTAGCTTGGGTAATATTGTCATTTTTATTTTATCGATTTAGTCTACCCATGAGAAATTATCATTTTCTAAATTATTTAGGTCTATCTTTATTTCTGTAAACAATGGTTTTTAGATGAATTTATATAATTTTTGTCTTTATATTTGTAGGTAGGTGCTAAAGAATTTCATTCATTCTGTAGTTATTTTAAATGGGACTTCTTTTTCTACCTCTTCCTGCTTGGATTTATTGGTATTACATAAAAAGGCTGATGATTTGTGTGGATTTCTTTTATATTCTCAAAGTTTGCTAAAGTTATTAATTATTTCAGTTAATTTTTAGATTACTCTTTAGGGTACTTTAAGTATACCATTATTTTATCTGCAAAAAAAGTGATAATTTTGCTTTTTTTAAAACTATGCTTCTTCCCTTGATCTCATTTCTTATCTTATTGTTGTAGCCAATATTTCTAGAAATATGTCAAAAGTGGCAATGAATATCCTTGTTTCACCTCTGATTTTATTGGAAAGGATTCTAGCTTATTTCCATTTCATGGAATGATAGCTCTTTGTTTTATATATATTACTAATCATTTTTAGGAAAGGACTATTCCTATTTTCAAGTGTTTTTTAAGAGAAATAATTATGGTATCTTGTCAAAAGATTTTCTGCATTTATTAATATAATGATATGATTTTTTTTCATTTTGTTATTAAAATGGTTTGGTTTAGGCTACAAAGAAAAATCAGCATTCCTCATATAAATCCAACATGGTTACAGCATATGTAATATTTATAATATGTTGTTTTAGAGGTTAATATTTTAGTTAAGTTTTATACATCAGCATTCATTAGGGATATTGGCTTTCTTTTTCTCTTTTAACTCTCCCTGGTTTATACATCAAAACCATATTTGTGTCACAGAAGGAATTTTTCAGCATCTCTTCTTTTGCTTTTGTTGCAAACAGTCTGTGTGATATTAGAACTAACTGTTCTTTGAATGTTTGATAGAATTCACTTATGAATACATCTAGTCTTGAAGATTTCTTCTTTGGATCTCATGTCTGGGTTGTTCAACTTCTTCTCTAAAACCATATTGTTTAGGTTTATTTCTTGTTCTGCTTCTGAGTATTTTACATTTTTGTAAATATTCATTGATTTCATTTGTAAGATTTATTGGCATATACATGGGCAAAATTGTTTCTAGTGATATCTTTTATATAGTTTTTTTGGTTCTTTATAGTTTTTTTCATTTGTTGTGAATTCTTTATAATTTTTATACTGGTAACGATTTTCTTATTTATTCTTTTTCACTAAATTAGATTATCCATTTTATTGTTTTTCCCCCAAGGAAAAAACCTAACTTTTTAAAAAGTTAAATCAATGTTTTTATTTTCAGTTTTATCAATCTCCTCTTTGATTTTCAAAATTTCTAATTTGAGGTTTAATTCGAATTTTTTGATTTGCTGGTTTTCTAGCATCTTAGTTGCAGTTCCTAAATTATGAATTTGCTTTCTCTTTTTTGTTAATAAAAACATTTATAAATATTCCTGAGAAGGTTGTCCTCCTTAATCATCCCTTGCTCTAATCTTCACTCTTTTGTTATCTACTAGTTCCTTCTTTGTGGCCTACAAACATGCCCCCAATCCTGAAAAATCCTTCACAAAACTCAGCCATTTCCTCAAGCTATCCTCCTATATCTCTCCTCCCTTTCTCAGGCAAATTTGAAGAAAAACTTGTCTACATCCATTTCTTCTGCTTCCTCTTGTCTCACTTACTTCTCAACCCTTTGAAATCAAGTTTCAAACCTCATCATTCAAATGAAACTGCTCTCTCCACCATATCTGATAGTCTTTCTAAATTTTAACCCTTCTTGACTTCTTTGCACCATTTGATGCTTCTGACCACACTTTTCTTGGATATGCTTTTATCTGGGTTTTCCAGACACTACTCTCTCTTGGTTCTTCTCTTACCTATCTGACCATTCCTTCTCAGTATCCTTTGATGACTCATCATCTATATCTAGCTCTCCATCTAGGAATGGTATGATAAGACTCTTTCTCAGGTCTTCTCTTTTCTCTCTATACTTTCCCCCAAGGGTTTAATTATTATCTCTACATTGATGATTCCTGCATCTATATATCCAGCACCAGTTGTCAGTGCCACACCCCCAAGTATATCTCCTAGGCATCTCAAACTCATTATGAACAAAACAGAATTAAATCTTTCTCCCCAAACCCTCCCCTATTCTAACTTACCTATTTCACTTTTGGGAAAACCATCTTCCTTCTAGCCTCTCAGATTTTGAACCTTGTATTATCCTCAACTCCTTACTCTCCATTACCCCAAATATCCAATCAGTTGCTAAGTCTTGTCAATACCCACGTCTCTCACAATGATCCTTTTTTGTCACTACATTCACGGCCACCACATTACTTCAAGACCTCTTTCCCTCTTGCCTGATTATTTTAAATTGGTCTTTCTGACTCAAATCCTCAATTTATCCTCTACTTAGCTACTGAAGTGATTTTCCTTAAGCCTAGGTCTGATCATATCATTTCTCTACTCAATCAACTCCAATGGCTTTCAATTATTTCTACAATAAAATATAACTCCCAAGTTCATCTTTTAAAGCCCTTCACAATTAACACCTAACCTACCTTTTGTTAAATTTAAATTAATATCCAATAATTCCAAGTATTATATTTTATAAGATTTATTAACAATCACTTGAAGTAGAAGAAAAAAGAAATAGAAGTAAAACCTGAGTAAAACTCTCCTGCCTCTCATCTCACCCCACCTCCACAAACCATGATCAGGGGGAAAGAGAGCAAGGGGCGGAGCTCCGCAAAACTTATATGCTTCCTACATCAGCACGTAATGTGAGAGGGAACATGAGAAGCTGGGATTTAGAGTTCTCCTAATTACACAATTTCTAGACTCCATCATGTTGGCCTCCATTAATCATCTCCATATATTTATACTAGTTGTCCCCAGTGATCAAAATGTACTCTTATCATTACCTTTACTTTAAGGAATCACTTACTTTCTTTAAGATTCAACCCAATCTTCCTAGTTCCAAATCTAAACCTCTACCTACTGCACCACCCAGATGCTGCTATTTGTTTTTATGTTTATTTAATAAGTACTTTGTATGTAGTGTTATTCCTAGCATAACCTAGACAGCCTTGGTAACTTGTAAATGGAAGGTGCTTAATAAATGCTTGTTGATGGATGGATTGAGCCAACAATAGCCTAACCATCAGGAAAGCAACAGAAAAAAAAAATAAAGAATGCATAAGGTGAAGGCAGGTTTTGGTTTTTGATTTTTGGCTTTTTGCACCAGGCCCACTTCATAGAACCAACATACCTCTCAAATAGCATACAAATCCATAATTTTTGTCTCTCATTATGTAGTCAAAACCACAATAGAAAAGGGCACAGTAGACTTTGTCCCCCAGGAAATGAATAAAGGGTGTTAGCCTCCATAGCTAAGCTTAATACCTCATTGGTGAGAATAATGGAAGCTACCAGATGGTACATTGGATTCCATATGAATTCTTTCCAGCTCACCTCACTCCAACCCATTTCTCCATGCTGCTCTCTCCCTGGCCACATATTTTGCTAATTTCTCCACATCCAAAATTGCCAGTGAGAATTTTGGCAAGAATATCAACATTAGGAACATTTAATCCTAATCTTATAATTCACAATTCGTATTTCCCCTTTTAATGAAAACTGGCCTGGGAATCTTCCATGTTATATTCTACAATTTAAGAAACAACCCCAAATCTATCCCAAGCATTGACCTAAAGTTGACTTTTAAGTAGCAACTCTATATCTCTAACCATATCGTCAGGTTTAGCAAAGTGAGGTCCCTTTGCACCACTCCCCTTATCATAACATATGCAATTCCAAAGACTTGGTTTTAAATAAACATCCTTGAAGTTGTATATTCAAATAAGTGCTGGCCATCAGACCACTTGCTAACATGGTTGTCGTTGCCAGAAATGGTTTTGGATCTAACTCCTTTCTGGAGCTGTCCTTACAGCCTGCCAGAGAACCATATTTATGAATCAATACTGTTACTTTATCTCCTCCTTTCTTTGGTTAAATTGCTTTTTGGAAAATTCTGATATTAATAAACAGCAAATAAAATGAATAATATTTCCATAAATACAGTAAAATACAGAAAGAGGATTAAACATGAAACTGGAAATCTCTGTTATGTATAGCTTGCTTTTATATACATATGTATAATTAATTCAACATTTAACTTTTAAAGTTGCCTTGCTTATCTGTGATTTCTTCTGGCCTTTCAAGAATCTTTTGTGCATCTTTTTTAAATACTTCACATTCTTCTTGCTTTTTTTTAACACAGCTAACATGGAAATATGTTTTGCATGAATTTACATGGATAATGGACATCATATCATTTGCCTTCTCAATGAATAAGAAAGGGGTCGGGAGAGGGAGGGAACTTGGAAGTGAAAATGAAAAAAGAATACAAAAATTTTTTAAATAAAATAAATACTTCAATGATTCTCTTTTTTTTATCCTTTTCTTTTTGCGGGGCACAATCTTATCCTGAGCTTTCCTCTATTCTAAAAAACAGAGGAAAATTATAGAGGAAATAAAATAAAATATAAACCTAACCTTCATAACTTGAAAATAGGAATAGATTATACCAATAAGACAAACGAGAGTAAGATATTAAAGAAGAAAACAAAAGCCCACAATCTATCAGTTGTAAGAAACACACCTAAAAAACAAAGACATACATAGAATAAATATTAAAGGCTGGAAAAAAAAACAACTTACCATGTGAATCCAAAAAGCAAGAGTTGCAATGACATTATGAGACAAAACAAAAAAACAAAAATTCACAACATAGAGATAAACAAGGAAACTACATTAAGTCGAAAGGAACAATAGACAACAAATCAATATAAACTTTAAATTTATATGCTCCAAATGCCTTAGCATTCATATTTACAAAGAAAAAATTAACTGATTTATAGTAAGTCATAGGTAGTAGCACAATAATAACAAGAGCTTTTAATGTCTTTGTCTAAGTTTTAGACAAATTAATAGAATGATAAAAGGAAAAATATAAATTGAACAAATTGCTGGACAAATTAATGCTAAAAATTTATGGCAAATTCTAAATGGAACTACAAAAGAATATACATATTCTTAGTACTATATGGAAATTTTACAAAAATTGACCATATATTAAGGCACAAAGATATTGCCAATAAAAGTAAAAAGGAAGAAATAGTAAATGCATCCTTTATAAGCCAAAATGCAATAGTATTCAGTTCAAGAAACACAAAGCAAAGATATACAAAAATAGAGTCAATACTTAAATACCAAATAATAAGCAGCAGAATCATAGAAACAATTATGTGAAAGAAAATTGTAATTATGAAGCAACATGCCAAGTTTGGAGGATGTATTTAAAACAGCCTCCAGGGGAAAATTATATCTCTAAAAACATCCATTAACAAACTATAAAAGAGGACTGGTGAACTTAATATGCATTTTCAAAAATTAGAAAGCCAACAAATAAACCCAAATTAGCACAAGAAAGAAGATAGTCAACATATGAGAGAAAATAGATTGGGAACAAAAAAGAAAATCTTTGTTACAAATATGCATAGTAAGGCAAAACAAATTCCCCCTTGGCTATGTCTGGAAATGTGCATCTCATTCAAAAATTTGAGTCTAGTTACCTCTGTGTCAGGAGATGGGTAGGGAATTTCATCACTGGTCCTTTACAATTCTAGTTAGGTGTTGATGAGGGTTCTGAAAGACTTTCAAAGTTGTTCATCTCTATCAAGTTGTTATTGTTGTATAAATTGGTTTCTTAGTTATGTCGGTTTAACTTTGGATCATTTCATAGAAATCTTTCCAGGTTCCTCTGAAAATGATTCTTTCACCAATTCTTATAGCACAATAGAATTACATAATATTCAGTTTCATTATTTCATTCACACCTTGTTTTGATCACTTTGATCACCACCTTATTTACCAAATGATATTCTAAATGATGTGGGACTATTTCTAAAAATTAAATCCATTCCTAAAGGATGAACATTTATCATTCCATTTTAATAGAAACATACTGGATTTTTGAGATGTAATCCACCTACCATTTCTTATTCTTGAGCATAGAATTGGCTGTTAAATATGAAATGAAGACTGAGAATTGGCAGCAAAACCTGGAAAAGACAGGCAAAAAAAATAAAACAGATGGAACAGGCTCACGGGGTTTAGCACTGGAAAATTCTACCAGCGAAGTTGGAGAGATTTTACTTAAGCTAAAGTTCTTGATACGAGATCATAACTGTTATCTAACTCTTTGAAGAATTACTGGATTGTTACCTGGCTTTTTTGTGGTTGCAAAACCTTAGTCAGCTTTATCTGAATCTCACTGCAGTGCTCCATTCCCAAATGTGCTCATCTTATTTGCACTGGCAACATTCCAATTGGGGAACGAAGGTTGCAGAATTATTCATTTCATCATGGTAGCTTTACCATGCCTCAATTTTTATGGAGGATAAATTGAGCAGTTCTTCCTTTCCCAAATATTGCTTCGTGACAAATAATTAGCTGGAATTATTCAAAACAAAATCTGCTCATATTTTTTGTTCTCTTTTTTTTGGAACTATATCAAATGGATGGCCAATAGCATATATATATACATATATATACATATAATTGATCTAAAAAGTTGGCTGGAAAGCTAAAGATATTGCCAGTACAATTTACTTCATCAATCATCAATGACTGGGAACTCACTGGGTGTGTGACTCTTTATTAGGTCCTGATATACAGATCCATGCTCAGAGAGATAAGAGAACTATGCTCATCCTACCTCTGTCATTCCCATCATGTAGATTAAGAATGGGCATTAATTCATTCATTAAATATTTATTAGGTAGGAAGATCAGAATTCAAATCTGGCCACAGACACAATAATTTTGTGACCCCAGGAAATGTCACTGAACCTCTATTTTTTTTGTTTCCTCATCTATAAAATGGGAATGACAGTTCCTACCTCCCATAATTTTTGTATCAAATGAGATAATAATTGTAAAGCAAACAGTAAACACTATATAAATGTTAGCTGTTGTTACTACTGTATGCAGAGAGCTAGGTACTGGGAGAGTTACAAATTAGATAAAAAGCACTCCCCTATCCTCATGGACTGTAAGTCACAATATTTATTAAATGGTTAGAGTGTCATAAAACAAAGTCCTAAACCTAATCTAAGAAAAAAGCTAATTACTTATTACTAACAGTGCATGTGCATATCCTGCAGTTGTTCTCATTTGAGTTGGGCTTTCTTTAAATGATGGGCAAGAATTCAATCAGTAAAGATAGTTACTAGTCTGCTGCATTGCAAAAGTACTATAGACCTATTATACACCCATTTTGGTAGAGAATTTGGAATCTTTCATGAAATTCTTGTGGATAGGATAGAAAGATGTGGGTTGGATGATTTCATAGTTCAGTGTCTTTGGAACAAATTGAACAACTGGATACCAAGAGTAGTTAGTTATAAATAAAATAGATGTGTCCTGTCGTTTATCATTACACATACACACATACACACAAAACTAGGGAGCAGTCTTGAGAAAGTGCCACAGGACTTGGTCTTGGCCCTACCCCCTTCTCTGTAAACATTTTTTATTAATGACTTGAACTTTCCAACAGCATAAAGAAGTGATTTTTTTTATTTTGAAGATGGGTCTTTCGAGCTTGGCTTTCAAGAGAAGAGAAAATTCATCTACTCCATTTTTTGCTGAGATGGGGAAAAATGGAGGTTGAATGTTACATATACTTTCTTGATTTTGCTGAACTTTTTTTGTATAGGCAAGAGGGAGTCATGGAAAGTTTTTGAGCAGGGCACTACTATGACCATGTTTTAGGAAGTTAATCTGGCAACACTATGGAATGGATAGGAAAGCTGTTGTGTATGTTTTGTAAGACTGTTATAGTAATGATAAAAGTGCCATGATGAGGGATTAAACTAGAAGCGCAGAAATAAGATGCAAGGGCAAGAATAATTAAAAGATAATATGAGAGAATAATTTGATATTTGATAGAATGATTTGGTAACTGGTAAGATTTGATATAAAGATAGAAGTTTATTTCTTAAAAAAATAATTCCCAAGTTTTCAGAAAGAATATGTGTACTTCCACTACAAACTAGAAATCGTGGGTGGGAGAGTCCTTCTGAGCAAGATTGGGAGGATTATGAGTTTGGCTTTAGACATAAAATCACAGAACCCGGCAGCTAAGATTAGAACTCATTTTGAGCCAATGTCTTCACTTTAAAAAGAAGAAGGTAAGACACCAACAGGCTGACTTCACAGAGAGCTACTTCACAGTGATCTACAACTGTGCAGTGGCAGGACTAGGACTCAAATCCAGCTTTTATAATGCCCAGTAAGGTGCTTCCTCTACCAAATCAGACTGCCTCCCTTTGCTTCCAAAGTGAGGCAAGGCAATAGTTGAGGGATGTAACTAAATATGACTTCTGTAAGAAACAATGAGTATGTATAATACAGAGAGGGGAAGATTTATATAAACTGATACAAATTTGGGAAAGAAAGCAGAACCAAGAATACAATACATGCAATGATTACGACAATATAAATAGAAGAGAAAATTAACCTGAATATTCCATAATCATAATGATCAAGTCTGACAATGAAGAATAGATAAGAAATAGATCTCCTTTCCTTCTTTTTAGAAATGAAGGACTAGGGGTAAACAATACTGCAATACTGTCTTTGGTACCTTCCAACTATGTGATTTTTATGAAAACATCAATCTAGATAACTATATGCACAATGTTAAATTATGTGTGCATTGGAGGACAAAGGAAGATATCATGTCTGAGAGCGAACCTGTTAATGACTGGGCACAATTAGAGGCTGCTAATGGAATAGAAGACATTTGAAATGGGCTTTAAAGAATGGCATTGTACTTCACGTGGTTTAAGTTTTCCTTCTGTTATTTTTTTCTAGAGTAGGAAGCACTGAAAACACAAATGAAGCTAATGCTTAACTATGAACCCTTGAAGAAGACAAAATCTGGAAAATAAAAGTGAATAATTAAGTGCAGACCAGGAATCCAAACCATCCTTATTTCATAGTATTCCTCTTTAAAGCCTGGTTCCAGCATTCCTCACACACACACACACACACACACACACACACACACACACACACACACACAACTCAAAACGGTTCCTTGGAGATCTATGTTGATAGTTTAGCAGAGAGATGATCACTTTTGGTGACAGAGTCCAAGACAGTTATCAAACATGACTCAGAAAAGGAACTCACTAAGAATTCTCCTAGTCATGACAAATTGTGAACAGAGCTCTAAAATGGTGGCAACAAGCCAATCAACTTTCCACTTTTCAACACCCACTCAAATGTAGGGAGTTTTTTATACTTTAAAATTTATTTTTGTAGTTTGTATAGCAGAAATTCAACTCAGGCATTTCCTGGAAGTCTGAGTTCAAGGCCTTCAACGTTCCTTCTGGCCTACATGGCTCCAACTCCACAAAGTATTGTCATTACTAAATGGTTTTTAAATTGGATTCAGAGACCAAAGGAGGAGTTTGTAGCATGAAGCAGATTTTGTTTAACTGTTGACAGTGGGCTGCGATGGGCAAAAATGCAAGATTCAATTCAGTTCAATTCAATAAGTATTTATTAAGTGCCTCTGATGTGTGAGGCACTGGAGTTACAAAGCAAAAAAAGCAGTCCCTCCTCTTGAAGAGCTTACAATCTCAGTTCCCAAGACAGCAAAATGAGACATCCAATTACATTTTTCAATAGCATGATAAAATATTTTTTCCTGAAAAATACCAATAATAACAAAGAATGGGACCTGGGGGTGGGGGAGGTTATTCACAAAGTTAGACTCTAAGAGAGAGAAAGGATTCAGTAGGAATGGCAGTGAGAAAAGATGTTACTAAAAAAACTCAACTTTCAAATTCAAAAATGAAGAATAAATGAAAGAAAAGACAAGGATTATTTCTATGTAACTGAAGGACAGGGAAAGGTCATTGACTGGGACCTGATAATTAGCAATTGAAGAAGATGGTCTGCCCTATAACCCAGAATATATATATATATATCTGCATATATATGTGTGTGTGTGTATGTATAAGTATATATGTATGTATATATATGTATATGTATATATACATATATGTTTTTCATAAACACATAGATATAAATGGTATGGCCATATTTTAATAGTAGAAAGTAGTCCAGAGCACTGGCAAGTCTCTGGTTCATTTGCTCAATGCAGACCAGCCAATCACATAAGGATTATAGGAGTTACTGCTTTAAGTAATGAAGGAACTGAGACACAAAAGGGAAATGATTTTCCCCACTTCATTTAGATAGTAATAAGCAGGGTTAACACTCAGGCTCAAGTCCTGTCTCTAAATTCAATGTTTTGGGAGAGGCATCTAGATGTAGTGAATGAATTAAAAAGCATTTAAGTGCTCCATGAAAACACCCTGATAAGCTCTGGAGTTACAGACAGAAGAGCCCAGCAATACTTGTATGGAAAAAACTCACAATCTAAGAAGTAGAGAGAGCACAAGAGTTTCCATCAGCAAGTCAAATAGAAAGGCCCTGTCAATGTTCACTAGTGTGCAATAGCAAAGCAGACAGTTCTATGTCTCCTTTAATGTCATTTTAATTGGTAAAATCATGTCCATTTCTAGCAATAAAACATGACAAGATAGTGCCAAGAACTCTGGTGCTCAGAACTTTTTGGACGGGTCTTCAGGAATTTTGGCTCCTGGGGAGGTGAGGACTGCTGCACCCACAGAGAAAGTTGCCAGATTTATTCCCATAAGGGCTAACAAGGGCTGGCTAGAAGCAAGGCCAATCTGAGTTTGGGCTTAAGGATGTGGAGTTCTATTCCAAAGGCTTTGGGGTTTCTCTGCCCATAAAAAATCCCTGAACTTCGTCAAGAGGACTAGGCTCCAATCTCTTCTCGTATACCTTTGACCATGGGCACATCACTTAAACTCTCATGGCCTTGGTTTCTTCATCTGTAAAAGTGAGCTTTTAAAACTTTCACAAGTTACCTTGCAATGCTGTGAAGGAAACACTTTGTAAACCTTAGAGCACCACAGAAATGTAAGCTGCTGCCTTATTATTTCAATACAACATTCAGAAATGAATTGGAAAATGGATTAGAGAAGAAGGGAATGAAGTTCTGGGCTAGAGTCAATGGGGAAAGAAATCCTCATGCTTTTGGTATAAATATAGTATACGGCAGAAAGAAGTATAAATCCTGAAAACCAAACAGA
Organism: Gracilinanus agilis; assembly: GCF_016433145.1. Classification (NCBI taxonomy): domain Eukaryota; kingdom Metazoa; phylum Chordata; class Mammalia; order Didelphimorphia; family Didelphidae; genus Gracilinanus; species Gracilinanus agilis. The sequence goes on from NC_058135.1 coordinate 102,960,717, forward strand.
GAGGTTAAACTTCCAATTCACATTCAAATATAGCTATTTAGAAAAAAAATGCGATGAGCTTATTATATATAAAATTTTATATAATTTCTATAATATATAAAAGTATATATTATTATATGTAAGATTATATATGTATATGTACACACATAATGTAACACATACACATATATCTGCGTGAACACGTAAATATTCGTTATCTGAGCAAAGGCCAGGAAAGTGCTTTGGTCATGAATTCCAAGCTTGATCCTTCTTTCTGGAAAAGAACAAACGCTCTTTCCCAAGTCCTCTTTTGGGGCCAGATTCAGATTGCTGGAAATCATCAGACTGCTGCTGCTCTGATGAAGAAGAGCAGAGCGGAAGCCTTGCTTTAATGTGTCACTGAGAGAGTCCTGCCGCTGTCCCCTGTGGTGCTGAATCAGCCCTTCCCAGAGCAGCTCAGAGTCAGCACTCTGCATTTGAATTCAGTGGAAGTCCCTGGGAGGTTATCTTACTAGTGTATGTGATGCTAGCAAGCTGGCCAACAAGGTCCAGAGACAAAAGGCCATAAATAGGCGAGATTAAATATGAACAGAGTGCAGGAAGAAAGCATAAAATGCCATTTGTTTTCTCTAAAGGGAACTACCAAGGGAAATAACTCTCACTCACTTATCCACAAAATTCAGCCACAGTTCTCTGCAGGAATTGAACTTCGATACTGTAATGGTGTACAAAATGACAGAATAACACCTAACTTAGCTAGGACTGAAACAAAGAGGGGTTGGAGAAACGGTAAAGAGAAACCGAGGTTCACTGTAACTTTCCCTTCCTAATGAAAAGGTAATTTAGAAACTTCTTCATAAAAACTAGCAGCCTCCTCTTCTCATGCTTTATCATGACCTGTGGGGGGCCCTGGATTAACTGAAGTCTAGGGTCAGCAAAGTCCAAGCTTAAGCAGGTTCAGACTAGAAAGACTAACTAAATATAATGTCATGAATCATAATAAAAGGCTAGCTCTGACAGAAGATAAACAGCGAAAAGAATGACAGAAAGAAATCATTTCAAGAAAAGGGTGCCAAAAAAATGAAATTTAAAGAACAAAGGAAACAAAAAGAAAGGGGGAGAGGAAGTGTGATTCTACTTGACTATTTAACAAAGAAAATAAGAGGGGGAGAATTAAATAACCAGCTAAAAGCAAAAGCAAGAAAAAACTGAATAGCTAAAAACTGTAAAGCCAAAGAAAGAGGTTACAAATGTGAAGGGGGATGCACTTCAGGGTGAGAATGAGGGAATTGGTGGGAATAGGAATAAAAAAATCTGCCTTTACAAAGAGCTAAAATAACTGATGATACATGCTTCTGAGCAGAAGAGGAGGAAAAGTCATCATTAGGAAAATATATAATATTAAATATAAATGAAGGGAAATATAAGCTTAACTCTCATGCCTTTAAATTTTAATGTATCAAACAATGCAATAAAGACAAAAGGGGTGATAGATTACAAAAGAAAACAAAACTGAACACTTGGTTGCTTACGGGAAACACATTTAAAAAACAAAGGCAGAATATAAATGAGTATCTGGGGAGAAAAATTCCAGTGTATCAAGTGATTTCCCAAAAAGCAGGAGATGCAATCATGCAATTAGACAAAGCAAAAACAAAAATTTAAAACATAAAAAGGGTTAAACAAGGAAACTATCTATGCTGAAAAGAATCAAAGGCAAACACCCCAATATCAGTATTAAATTCTTATGCTCAAAAAGCCTCAGCACCAATATTCATAAAAGAAACACCAAACTACAGGAATACAAAGAAAATAACACAGGAGATTCCGATGATCTTTTCTCAAGATAAACAAAAGGGAATACATAAAATTGGGCAAAATTTCAGGGCAAACTAGAGCTAAAAGACTTTTTTGGATCTTCTGAATGGGACTGTAAAAGAATATGAATATATGTCAATATGATATATACTGATATATACTGATATATATATATACATATATATATATGTATATATATACACACAAAAGAACATACATATACATCAGTACCCCATGGAAATTTTATTAAAACTGGCCATTTATTAGAACACTGAGGTATTAGAGACAAGTATAGAGGCAAGAATACTAAACACATCTTTTATAAAACATAATACAATAAAGACACCACTCAGTTCAGAGATCACAGACAAAATACATAGACCCAAATGAAGATTTAACAAATAAATTGTAAAAGGTGAGTTGGTCAAAGAACAAATCATAGAAACAACATATGAATGAAAATTAATTTTAATGAAACAAGACATCAAAATTTTGAGGATATAATTAAAATAGTTATCAAGAAGAAAATTTTATTCCTACAAATATACATTAACAAAATTTTTAAAAGATTAAATGAATTGACCATTTTTAAGAACTAGAAAATCAAAAATAAACTTAAAATAAGAACAAAAGAATTTACTAAAAATTAGGACAGAAATAGATAGTTAACCAAAAAACTATAAAAATGATAAATAAAAACTAAAAAATAGTTCTTTGAAATAATAAATTTGATAAATATTTAACCACTCTAACTAAAAAGGGGCTAGAAAATAAAGTCAGTAAAATAGGAAACAAGCAAAATAAAATCAAAACAAAACCAAAAAAAAGAAAAAGAATTAGAACCTATTATGCAGTTAGATGATAATGAAACTGAGAACACAAAAGAAATACATGAATATCCTTAAAAATATAAAACTTCAAATGACAGGCCAAAGAGAGATTTTTTAAAAAGACATAGAATCAACTGTAAGAATTATCAAAGGGGCAGGAGAAGGAAAATGAAGGGGAATACTGCTCCTGCTAGATTTACAGGAGAATTCTATCAAACTTTTAAAGAAATTACTATCCATATTATACAAATTATTCTCAAAAATTGAGAAAGAAAGCATTATGCCAGAATCCTTTTATGAGACAAATTTAGTCCTACTCCCTAAACAAGAATAAGGCAGAAAAAAGAAAGCTACAGACTAATATCAATAATGAATATCAATCAAAATATTAATACAATATCCAAGAAATTATTTATTTGAGAAATGAATCATTTTTATCCAGTTAAATTTATACTAGGGATGCAAGGATGGTTCAACATTAGGAAATTACACAATTTAATAATATTAAAATCAAAACCATCCTAGACCACATAAGTATCATAATAAAGGCAGAAAAAGTCTGTCAATAGAACACACTAAATTAATAATGCTAAAAAATGCTATAAAGTAGCTTTTCATATCAGGAAAAAGCCTCTATCTAAAACAAAAAGCAAGCATTATATGTAATAGAATTATACACACCATAACTTTTTTCAATAAATACAGTAGTAAAGCAAAGATATCCATTCTCACTATTATTTGATATAGTTCTAGAAATGCCTGCAACAAAGTAAGAGAAGAAAAAGAAATCAAAGGCATAAAGATAGATAAAGAGAAGACAAAAAATATATATATATGCACTGAAAATCCTAAAGAATCAGCAAAGATAATAATTAAAATAAATAGCTTCAGCAAAGTTGCAAGCTACAAAATAGTCAAAAAAAACAATTGCATTTCTATGTAATAATAAAATCCAAGAGACAATAATAGGAAGAGAAATTCTATTCAAATAATTACAAAATGGAGAAAGTATCTGGAGATCAATTACCAAAGTGCTCCAAAATTGTACAGATATAATTAGAAAGTGCTTCTTAAAGAAATAAAGAGCAACTTAAAAAGCTGAAGGAATAATCAGTGCTCAAGGCTAGGCTGTGCCAATAATAAAAACGACAACACTACCAATTAAATTACCAAAGGGATACTTTATAGAATTTGATAAATAAAATTTGTTCAGAAAAAAACAAAAATCTAGAATATCAAGGGAAATTATTAAATGAAGTAGAAATGAAAAGGGAATAGCACTCCCAAGCCTCAAAGTCTATCATAAAGCAGTAGTCATCAAAACCAACTGGTCTTGATTAAAAAATAAAGAGGGGGAATCAGAAAAAAATAGAAGTCAATAATTCAATGCTGATAAACCAGAAAACATAAACTGATTAGAAAAGAACTCACTATTTAAAATTTTTCAGGGAAAACTGGAAAGCAATCTGGCAGAAATTATATTTAAATACATAGCTTATACAGTATTCCACTATACATTCTAAATGATAACTTAAACTTAGTGTTAAAGATCATACTATAAAAAAAATTAGAGGAGAAACAGACCATATGCCTGCAATAAGTATGGATAAGAGATACATTTTTAACCAAACAAGGGATAGAGGCAATTACAAAAGACAAAATGGAAAACTTTGATTACATGAAACTTAAAAATCTTTGCACAGACAGAATTGATGCCTCTAGGATAAGAAGAGAAGTGGTTGAATGGAGAAAAAATGTCTTTGAATTATGCTTCTCTGATAAAGGTTCTGTATAGATTAATAGCCATCCTCCAATAGATAAATGGACAAAGGATATGAATAAATGATTCTCAAAAGTATTCACAGCTACACAAAAGAACACTCCAAATCACTAATAATAATAGAAATGCAGATCAAAACAATCCTGAGATTTCACTTCATATCCTGCAAAAAAAAAATGGCAAAAGTGGGCAAGAATTAATATCAGAGGGGCTGTAAGAAGACAGGCACACTGGCACATTGTTGATGAATCTGTGAACCAATAAAAACATTTTGGAAAGCACTTAGATTGACACAAATAAAGGGGGGAAAGTATCCATACTCTTTGACCTAGAGATTCCATTACTGATTTTATCCTCTAAGGAAACCAAAGAAAAGAAGAAAATCCCCATTTTTAACAAAATATTTACAATAGTACTTTTTGTGATAGCAAGGATGGAAACAAAAGTAGATGCCCATTAAATGAAGAATGGCTAAATAAAGTGCAGTACATTAATGCAATAGAATGTTACTATGTTGTAAGACCTAGTAAATGTGATGAATATTCAAAAGCAGCAAAAAGGTCTACACGAACTGATAACAGTGAAATTATGTAGAGCAATAAAAATATGCAAAATGATTACAATAATTTAAATACAAAGAATTACCCAAACATAGACAAAAATCAAAATATTGCAAAATATTGCAAAAAAAGAACAAACATGGCTAAAAATGAGATATGGAAGGATATTCCCAATCTACTCTTTTGTGATGTGAGATGTCCACAAGTTATTGCATATTGCCTAAGTTTTTGGAGTTTTCCAATGTACTTATCAGCTTTAATGACATTTCCTTTTTTTACCTTTAAAAAGTTATCCTTTGTTATATGGAATGGCTATCTGAGTGCAGGACAGGGAAGGATACTGGAGGAAACGATGGTGTAAAAAACAAGGCATTAATAAAAATGTTGTTTAAAAGCTCAAGGTTCTCTGAGGCAGAGATGAGAAGTAACTGCCTTCCAGGCATGGGAGACTGCCTGTGCAAACATATGATGAAGTAGGGCAATGGATTTTGTTCATGGGAAGCATCAAGCAAGCCAGTTTTGCTGGAATGTGGAGTTCAAGAAGGGGCACGTTGTGCAATAAGACTGGAAAAGTAGATTGGAACCAGACTATTAAGCTCAACAGAGAAGTTTGTAATTTTATCCTAGGGGCAATATACCATCACTAGATTTTTTTTTTAACAGAGAAATGATATGGTCAGGCTTGTGCTTTAGGAATATCAGTTTGATAGGAATGTGAAGATTAGAAGAAAAGCCAGGAGGCAAGAGGACAAAAGAGGAGGCTATTCTAATAGTTCGGGAGAGAAGTCTTGAACTAGAGTGAGAGTGGAAAGAAGAACTAAGAGTTTATGATAATGGCAATAATGATTAGTATCAGCATTTATCTAGTGCTTTAAGCTTTGCAAAGCAGTTTACAATATCAATCTTATCATCAACAATGTTATAAAGATAAAACTTTGAAAGACTTAAGACTCTGATCAATACAATGATTAATGATGATTCTAGAAGACTAAGGATGAATTTCCCCCACTCCTAACAGAGGTGATGGAACCTGGAGACGATCTTGCAAAACCTCTACATTTCACAGATGAAGAAAATGAGGCCCAGAGAGGTTGTGACAGGTTCAAGGTCACTTGGTTGATGCATCTAAAAAGTTACTTCTGCTTCCTTAAAAAGTGTATAGAGGGGGCAGCTGGGTAGCTCAGTGGATTGAGAGCCAGGCCTAGAGACAGGAGATCTTAGGTTCAAATCCAGCCTCAGACACTTCCCAGCTGTGTGACCCTGGGCAAGTCACTTGACCCCCATTGCCTACCCTTACCACTCTTCCACCTATAAGTCAATACACAGAAGTTAAGGGTTTAAAAAAAAGTGTATAGATACATGTAATGATACATATCATAAATAGCAGGTGTAACAAAAAGTAAACAAAACTAATTTTACTCTTCAGCTTTTTACATGGTATCAGACAGCAACTATGTCATCTATCCACCATGGGAGGTTGAGAAAAGAATTTACTTAAGATTTCAAATGGGCTTGAACCCAATCAGGAAAAAAAATCCAAGTGTTGTTTTTTCCCACATCAATAAACCAAAATGGGATTTTCTTAGCAATTCAAAAAGATGGACGTACACACGATATAATATATATTTCACCTATTATGAAAGCAACTTCCACAACATTCTTCACAATAACTCACACCAATGGAATCTGTACCAAATTTTAAGTTGCCAAAGGGCTTTAGTGTATGCCAGACATTAGCTTATGAAGCCCAAACTTTCATCCTCAGATCCTAGTTCGGCAAGGCTTCATCAATCCCAACCATTCATAGTTGGCCATTCCCTATTAAAATTTATCACAGCCAGGAGATAAAAATATGATTTCATTAAATTGTCTGATTTTAAGAAGCTATCTAAGAGAGGACTTCTGTTTACAATAGTTCTGGATAGATCATAGGCAAGTTCGGATCTTTCGTGTATGTTTCAGCAAAGATCTCAAAAGAATGTCAGTTCAAATAAAGATCAAAAATAGATTATTAAGAGAAACAAAAGTAAACTTCTCCATCCAGCACAAGGCATCACAAAAAAGGTAACCAGAATCCTGTGTGTGAGCTTAGGTGAATAGGTCTGAAACCTGACATCTCTGACCAACAGTGCTACAGGGGAGTCTCTGTGACCCAAGACAATAATGAGCAGCTAGAAACCCTCAGCCCTGACTGGGGACAATTCAGGGTCCTAAAGCCTAGAGGCTCTGACTGGAGAGGTTGTTGGGAGTGCTGAAGGTTGCTAGTGCTCTGAGCTAATATTAACAAGACAGGGGAGAGGAAAGCTATCAGCACAAGCCCTGGACACAGGCAAGAGGACCAAATGGGACAGAGAAGGATCCTGGTTCTGACACAAGATCCAAAACCAGTAACTGAGGCTAGATAGGAGTAAGTCAGAAAACTCCTAGCACAAGCAAAAAGATTAATAATCTTAATAATCATAATCCTAATAATTTTTGCCAGGCACTATGCTAAGTACTTTACAAATATTATCTCATTTGAACTTCATAACAATCCTGTAAGGTAGGTGTCATCATTATCCTCATTTTACAGTTGAGGAAACTGAGGAAAAGAGACTACATGGTTTCTCCAAGGTCACACAGCAAATGTCTAAGTCTGGTTTGAAATCAGGACATTTTGATACTAGGTTCAGTATTCTATCAACTAGGTAAGAGATACTCAAGAGGGAAACCCAGGAGTTAAAAAACTATATATACTCTCTGACTCAGCAATAGCACTATGAGGTCTATATCCTATAGAGGAAAAAAGGATCTATCTGTACAAAAATATTTGTAGTAGCTCCTTCTGTTATGGCAAAGAATTGGAAATCGAGGGGATGTCCCCCAAATGGGGAATGGCTGAATGACTGTAATATAATACTATTGTGTTTTAAGAAATGGCAAGTAGGATAATTTCCTTTAAAAAAAAAAAAGTAAAACCTCTTACTTTCCATCTTAGAATCAAAACTGGGTACTGGTTCCAAGAGAGACGATTGGTAAGTATTAAGCAATGGGGATCAAGTAACTTGTCCAGGATCATATGGGTAGAAAGTGTCTCGGGCCAGATTTGAACCTATGACTTCCCATCTCTAGTCCTGGCTCTCAAACCACTGAGTCACCTCGCAACACTCACAACCAGAGTGATTTCAGAAAAACCTGAAAGATGTATGAATCTATACCCAGTGAAGTGAGTAGAACCAGGAGAACACTGTACACAGTAACAGCAATATTGTAAAGATGATTAACCATGAAAGATTTGGCTACTGATAAAAACAATGGTCCAAGATAATTCCAAAGGAATCATGATGAAAAATGCCATCTCCCTCCAGAGAAGAACTGATAAACTCTGAGTGCATATTGAAATGTGCTTTTTTTAAAAATTAAAGCATACTTTTTAAACTTAATTTTTTCTCTTTTGAGTATGTTTTCTTTTGCAACATGGCTAATATTGAAATGTCATGATTTCACATATATAGTTGATACTTTCATGCTTGCCTTCTCAAGGGATGAGTTAGAAGGAAGAAAATTTGAAACTCAAAACAATTTTTAAATGTACATAAAATTGGGAAATATTTAAAGCAATAAATAAAAAATATTAAAAAGGAAAAAAGAACCTTCACCATCTTCACAGGTCTAGTAGTAGTTTTATTCTGTTTTTGATAGTTTTAAGAGAAACAATAAAAGGAATGTAAAAAGGGAAATGAAAAAAGAAGGAATGAAGAACTACTTCTCATAGCTGAGATATTCAAGAACATACAAATGTAGACAATGGGGGAAGGAGGAGGAAGAAATATGCATTTACATGGCACCTGATCACAAACCTCACTCGTCTCACCCAGACAAAATCAAGTTGAAAACACACATGAACCAATTTATAAACAAAGCAAGGGTTGTTCTAGCACTACAATAAACTCAGCAAAGGAAGGGGAAAGGTGAGGGGGATGATTAAGAGGGTGGGTAGAATTAGGGAGAGACACAAGCAAAATAAACTTCAACATCAGATGGTGAATCTTGAAGGGTGAGGAAAGGGGGAAGGAACAATGATCAAATATCTACTATCTGACAGGCATGGTGCTAAATGCTTTATAAATATAATCTCATTTTGATCCTCACAACAACTTTTGATCCTCACAACAACCCTGTGAGGTAGGTTCTATTATTAACTCCATTTTACAGATGATGAAACTGAGGCAGAGATTACGAGACTTGCCCAGGGTCACATGGATAGTAAGTATCTGAGGCCGGATTTGAACCCAGGTCTTCCCGACTCCAGGACCTGCACCCTATCCTCTGCGCCGACCAGAGACTGGACCCTGGGTTTGGTGAAAGGAGGAGGGGCAGAAGAGTAGGAATAGACCACTCCAATTATAAATTACTGGTAGCGATCACATTCCTTCTCTTTCACCACCTTCTTCTTTGTAAAGAGGGCGATAGGTGGCAAAGAGAAGAAAAGCCCGAGTTTATGATGGAGAAAAATACACAATTAGCAACCATAACGATGAACATGTATGGATAAACTTACCCATAAAACAGAAATGAGTGGAAAAAGAGATTAGAATATAGACTCCAACAACTAAGGTTTACAACAAACATATTTGAAACATAAGATTCACACACAGTTAAAATAAAAGGCAAAAACAGAACTTAATGTTTCAGGAGAACTCAAAAAAGGAAGAGTTGTAATCAAGATCTCCAACAAAGCAATAATAAAAATAGATACAATTAAATGACAAGTAAACATAGAAACATTATGCTTAAAGGTACCATAAAAACAGTAACAATTTAGCAAATGCACTGAATGACACGGCATCCAAGTATTTAAAAGGAAAGTTAAATCAAATTATATAAAGAAATACACAGTAAAACTATAATATCTGGGGACCTCAATGTGTCCCTTTAAAAACCAGGTAAATACAACACCAAAAATAAGCTAGACTTGAACAGAAATTTACAAAAGTTAAACATAACATCTCTCTGGCAGTTATTGAATAAGAAAAAATATATATACTTCTCTAACGCACAATGCACATTTATAAAATGTGACCATATGTTATGGTACGAAAACTTCAAAAAGAAGAAAATCAGAAAAAAAAACCCACCTCATTTCTACTGACCACAATACAATAAAAATTATAATCAGTAAAGAGCATTTGAAGAATATATTTGAACTTAAATGGAGATGAAATCACTTAAAGCTAACAAATTAGTGGGTTAAAGAACTACAGGAACATAGAAAATTTCATCAGAAAAATAACAAGAGGACAACTGACCAAAACTTTTGGGATACAGCAAAAGCAATTATCAGGAGAAATTTTATATCCCTAAACCTTTTATCAACAAAAGAAAAGCAAAAACAAAATGAGTTGGGCATATAGTTAAAAAAACTGAAAAGAAACAAATGTAAAGCAACAACAAAATACTAAAATGGATATTCAAAGAACAAAGTTGAAAGAAAAAAATCACTGGTATGGTAAATAAAACTAAGAGCTGCTTTTTGGTGGGGGGAACAATCTCACAGTTAAATTTAATTAAGCTGATAAAAACTTGAGAGAGAAACCAAAAAATGAAAAAGAATTCACAAGAAATGAAAAGGAAATAAATTAAGAACTATTGTACTGATTTGTATGCCATGAAAAATTATGTAAATGAAATGGAAAAATAATTATAAAACTCTGAAATATGTAGTTTGATAAATCAAGAAAAAGAATGTAAACAACTCTCTCAGAAAAGAAGCTGTTGAACATGTCATAAATGAACTCTCCAAAAAAAAAAAATTTTAAAACCAAGTCATGTAGATTTTCAAGTGAATTCTATCAAACATTCAAAGAATAATTAATTCCAATATTATATAAATTGTGTGCAAATGTAGGAAAATAAGGGTTCCTACCAATTTTCTTTCATGAAACAAATACAATCTCGATACCTAACCCAGAGAGCAACAAGGCAGAGAAAGACAACTATAGACTAAAATCCTAATAAATATTGACATCATCATCATCATTTATAGCACTCTATGGCTTGCAAAGCACTCTACAAATATTATTTCATTTTGTCCTTACAAATGTTGAATAAATATAAGCCAAGAAGCTACAGCAAGATATTAAAAAAGATTAAACATTACAAACAAGTTTTATTTATACCAAGAATTTAGGATTGATTCAATATTAGGAAAATTAAGAGCATAAAAAATATAACATTAATAATGATAAAACATTATACAATTATATATAAAGACAAAAATATATACATTAATATTAAAAATACTATAAAACAGTAGGAGTAAATGATCTTTCCTTAATATAGCAACTAATATCTATCTAAAACTATGAGCTATTATTATCTGTAATAGAGAGATATTAGAGATCTTCCTAATAAAGCCAGGAGGAAAATAAAGATGTCCATTGTCACTACTACTTGATAAGAATTAGAAATCAGGGGAACAAACACAGCAAAAGGAAACAATTACCATGTTTTTGTAGGTGACTACTTAAAAATCCCAGAGAATCAATGAAAAATAAATTGGAATCAATAACTTCAAAAAATTATCAATATACAGAACAAACCCACATAAACCATCAGCCTTTCTGTATATCACCAACAAAACCCTGCAGGGAGAGATAGAAAAAGGTTATTACATTAGACATAACTACAAAATACATAAAATACTTGGAAGTTCCCCTCTAAAAACACCCAAAGGAAGTTTCTGAGTACAAATACAAAATGCTCTTAAGAGAAATTAAGCTCTACTTAAATAATTGGAGGGCTGTTAGTCGAACATGGCTGAATCCTGCCAAAAAAAAAATATATATATATATATAGAGTTCTATAAGGTAACAGTTTGGTAGTTTGCTATAGCCAAAATAATAAAAATCACAATACTGCATAAAATAATTTATATATTCAATAATATCAATTCATGTGGAGGAACAAAAAATCCAGAATTATAAAAACAAAAAGTTCCAATAAATATGTAACCTAAATCTAAATGGTCATAATGTAAATTAGAGGAGCAATGAAGGAAATACTTCCCATGACTACGGATAAGAGTTCTCGACAGGTAATAACGAGATAAAATGAGTGTTTAAGTACATAAAATTTGAAAATCTCTATACCAATAAAATTAATGCAATTTAAATTATATATAGACAGTAACTGAGAAAGAAGAAGCTTTTTAGGAAGTTTATCTGATGAAGGTCTGATATCCCAGCTATATAAGGAAAGAATTTAAATATAAGAACAAGAGCTATTCTCAAATAGATTAAGTTAAAGAATATGAATAAGAAGTTCACAGAAGATATATAACCTACCAAAACCTAGCTAGAAAAAAATGTTCCAAATCACTAATAGAAGAAATTCAAATGAAAACAACTGAGGTTACAATTCACACTGATCAATTTGGCAAAAATGACCCAAAAAGGAAATGACAATTGTTGGAAGGGAAGTGGGAAAATAAAATGTTGATGGAGTTGTGAATTGGTCCAGACATTGTAGAAAGTACAGTTCAAATATCATTAAATTGATTATACTTTTTGACTTCACAATACCATTACTAACCATTTGCTCCTAAAGAGATTTATGTGTATAAAAACATTTATATTATGGTCCTTATTATAGCAAAAAAACTAAAACTGAGGGCTTGGGAAATGGAGAATCTATCACCTGGGAAATTCAGTAATATAGGAATTCTCTGACAAGTAAACCAATGCGGTTGGCATTTTCTCTAAAAAATTATAATCTTAGACAGTTGTTTAGATCCCTGATACATTAAGTGACTTGCCCAAGATCACATAACAAGTATATGTCAAGAGGTGGGACTTCTACACAGGGATAAGATCTTCTTAGATTCCAGGACAGCCTTTTATTCACCCTTCCAAGCAAGCATATTAATATAATGGAACAATTATTCCATTGTAAGAGTGACAAAAGAAAAGATTCAGAGAAACTCAAGAAAATTTGTATTAGTTGATGCAAATGAAGAGAGCAGAATTAAACCTTGACCACAATGAGAATGTCAAAGGAAATAACTGGAAGAATTAAGAGCAACTGGAAGACTTAAGAGCTCTCATTAATACAAGTAAACCATAAAATTGTAAAACTGATAATAAATCCTGGTTCCCACTTCTTGGCAGAGAGATGATAGACCAGAGGTGCAGAATGAGACACTGGATTTTTTGGTGTGAATTTTTTAAAAATCTGACCAAGCCTAATAGAAAGATTTTATGGGGAGGAGAGAAAATTTCATGAGAAGTAAAGGGAAGATAGATATAGTGATGCTTAAAAGAGAGAAAAGCATGAGTGAAACATTTTTTAAATGTACAGAAGGTGACAAAGCAAGTTGTATATAATACCTATTTTCATTTTCATATGTAATCCTCTTTTGTACTGTTTTTAAAATGTTATCAGACAACAAGAGAATCAATAAAAATGTTTTTGATAAAAGGGGGCTCACAGTAATAGATCTCAAACTAATCTACAAAACTAATCATCAAAACAATTTAGCACTCAGATAAAAAAACAGTGGTTGATCCATCCAATTCATGTGCAAGTCATCCCCTCTGTGCCACCGATACTCTTGGAAAAGGAAGGATCAAGAAGTGAGAGGTGTTTAAATCTAAAGGTGTGGTGGTGTGAACAGAAAGAACAGAAAAGAATTGAAGTTCCTAAAACAAAGACCCTAGCAGCCCCTCAGTAGTTATCTTCGGGGGCTACTGCCGCTACAGAAAAACAGAAGTCTTAGCCTGACACGAAAGTCTTTCAGAATCTGGGTCCTCCCTCGATTTCCAATTCAACTTGTACTCCCAAGTATTCAATCCCAATTGGTTGGTCCATTTCCCACTTTGATGTCCACTCCTAGGCTGTCTCCCTTGTCTACAGTGCAATGTTTCCTCACCTCCTCCTTGTAGAATGGCTGCAAGGCCTTCCCTGATCTCCCAAGTCATCAGTACTTGCTCTTGAAATTTATTTGTATTATTGTGTGTGTGTGTGTGTCCCCTTATCAACTCCTTGAGAAGGGACTATTATTTTTTATCCTTATATTATTTTTAAAAAAAATTTTAAAACCCTTACCTTCCATCTTAGAATCACTACCATGTTTCAGTTCCAAGGCAGAAGAGCAGAAAGGGATAGGTAATGGAGATTAAGTGACTTGCCCAAGGTCACACAGCTAGGACGCGTCTGAGGTCAAATTTGAACCCAGGACCTCCAGTCTCTGGGCCTGGCGCTGTAACCACTGAGCTACCTAACCATCCTGCTTTGTGGTACTTCTGTGGAGCCTTTAGAGAGCAGACCCTGAACGCTAGCTGAGCTGCACTCTAGATTTAGTATTGGCTGTTGGCCACTGCCACACCACCTGCTTCTTGCACATCTTCCCCACACAGGTGTAGTTTGTGACTGCCTAAGTGTTGCTGAGCCCTTTGACCTCTGGTTTCTAGAGGTGAAATTAGATTTTCTAACAGTTTTCACGATACTCCACTGCACTGTTTATGCTAACATCCCCAAGAGTGTCAAAGGATACATTGAAGTTCTTAAAAATGTCTTCCCTCTGTGCAAAAGCCATTATTACCCCATAAGCTTCAGTTCACTGTCTGAGGTGAAGAGTGAGACAACGGGAGAGCAAAGACTAAAAAAATGAACAATAAAAAGAGAGGTAACATGATAGAGAAGCACATCTTAAGTGGCAAGTTGGGGGTAGAAATAGTACGCCCTATTGGTAATCCAAGGATCCAGAGGTCCATCCTGGAGGAAGTGGCACCATGGGCCAAGGAGAAAAGGGAGGGCTGAGATCAGAGAGGGGAGAGGGAGAAGTTACAGGAGTACGGGAAAAGTGACAAAAACAGGGAGGCCAGATCGCAGAAAACCTGCCACCTCCTCCACAACAGGCCAGTGCGAGCTTAGCCTTCGCACTTTCCTCTTCAGCACCAGGTGCCATTCCTAAAACTTCACAATGGTCATTTTTCAAAGCAAAGTTTGAGAAGGCCCACACTCAGTAACGTTCATGCAGTAAGACACACAAAGAATGCCACAAGCGCTACGACGGGCAGTCAGGAGAACGTGCGCCTCAGTGGCTGTCCAGGATTCTCCCTGGAACTTGAAAAGGGTTTGGGTTTGCTCTTTATGGTCTATTTCCTTGTCTGCTCCCTAATAGCGATCTCTCCCGGGGCCTGTCATAGCTAATCCGGCTGGGGTGGCACTGCTGGAGACCCACACCCTCGGCACCTGTCCCAGGCTCTGGGGTTCGGCGCTCCTCAGGGTCCTGATTTCCCTTTAACTGCTTCCCTCTGCCTCTCCCTTACCTCAAGGTTTAGGCGTGGATGGAGATGGGAATGGGAGGGATGGCTTGGGCAGAACGGAGCAGAGCTGTCTGAAGTGTCCCTACTGGCCTCAAGTCCATCTCCATAGGTGACAGCCACCTGCTGGCCAGAGCACTTAGTACACAACGGAAGAATGAGCTGCTTTTCTAAATGACTGCACCAAAGATTCTGGTATGTGAATGGGTCAGAAGCCAGGTTTGACTCAAAATATTCACTCTGACCTTCACTCACCCAGTATACATTATCTCTTTTCTTGGAGAAACAATGGGAAGACTGTTCTTTGCCTACGGAACTATCTAAACCTTAGTGTTTAAATAAAAAGAAACTTTACTCGGTATAGGCAATGAGAGAATTCTGTTAAGATCTAAACCTTTTCCACAGCTACTGTTAACTGGGCAAAATTATTAGATAAATATCTTTGCAAATATTACCATTTTGCATCTTACCACCCTGGTAGTCCTGACTGTATTATAATTCATATCATTCTTAAAACCTGCACTTCCAAATAAACATCCTTTAAAACATAGACTAAAATAAACCCAACAACAGATCATTGAAGAATTCTGAAAACAAAACAATGTTTCATACATAAAAGATCTGTGAAACTGAGATTTTTTTGTCTCATTTAAAAGTACTGGCACAGTAAGATAATATCTTAATTCTAATATCTCAAAATGGTTTTTACCATCAATGACAATAAGAATTTTATTTTTGGTAATACATCACATGATTTCAAAATAATGAAATTACAAGCATGCCAAAGGGCAGTGGAAAGAAGCCTGGTAGGCCCGAGTATGGCTAATTTTGCATTATATAATCAACAATGATGACCCACACCCAAGCCATGGCATAACAGCTGGCATTCATAAATATTTTAAGTACCATCTTCTTTGATCCTCACAAGCACATGACTGTTTACATTTTGTAGAAAAGGCAATTAGTTCAAAGAAAATAATTAACTGGATGAAAGTCACAGCTAGTAAATGCCAGAATGGGATTCAAAATGAGAATGTAACACTGAAAACAAAGAGGACTTTGAAATCAAATAGTAAAAATTAAAGACAAAATATAGTCCAAGTGCCCTTTTGGTGCCTCTGAGATACTAAAAGAACTGAATGAAGACCTTCAACTATGTAGATCATCTATGAAGAAACCATGGGAAATAGGGTGTTTACAGGGGTTTTGATTTATATTACTGACACATTGATAATAAAAACTCAAAATATCAATTCTCAGCTATTATCACTTAAGTTTTGTTATTTCCTCTACTTTGGGGCTTTTTCCTCTCTTCATAGGTATCCCTTTGAAAAAGAATGGCCCAGAGAATAAATGAAAAAAAAATGTAACCAGCAAAACAAGTGTTTCTGTGGAAGTTGCAGAACCTTGTTATCGGACAGGGAAAACCTAAAGGATGTTCAAGTCACCACAAGTGATTCTACAAGTTTACCAGCAGGTGGCAGTACAACTCTAAGTGTTAAAGGAAGGTCATGAGTATACATATTGATAATATACATATTCAGGAGGCTAAGAGCCTTCTGGATAAAATAGATCTTTATTTTCTTTTTGTTCTTCAGTACTTGCCTTTATGACCTCAAATGAGTACTAGAAGAAGAGAGGGGAAAAAACCACACCAGTATACCAAGACAAAATAGAAAAATGGCATAGTAAAAAGCCTATAATCCACCAACCCTGTCTGGGAAGTCAAATACCCAACATTTAAGCATTAGCACTATCTCTGACTCTTCACAGGGAATCTTACATATCCAAAGTGCACAGCAAAAAAAAATTCCTCTATTTCCTCCCACATTTTCTGCAAATCAAAAAGAGAATATCCCAAGCATCCTGGCCTGAACATTTCTTCTGACATTTGGAAAAACTTAAAACATTCATCTCAATTATACTCTAAGGTTTACTTTCTTCAAAACAATCCAATGTGATAGGCTGGTATTATCCACACTTTTCAGATGAGGAAACAGGCTCAGAGAGATTAAGTGGCTTGCCCCAGTAAACAGTACAGCTGGAACTGGAAGCTAGCTCCTCAGACTTCAGATAAAGTGTTCTTTTGATAGCTGCACACTGCCCACTTCCCTACTAGAAAATACACTGGTAACATACTTAAACACAGACAAAAACACCATATTCCTTAACTTAATAGTTAGAATGACTCCCACATTCCTCCTAGAAATAATAAAATATCCTATTAGCTATTTTTTAAAAAGATGATAAAACTACAGATGATCACAGATCAAAAACATCTTTATTCCAATAGCCACAAGTGCAAACAGCAGCAATCAGTTCACTGTTACAGCACACGGATCAAAATCATGTAAATGCTAGACATATGGCGGAGGAAAAATCCATTGTAGTATTAAAAAAAGGCTCCTCAGATTTTTTTTTAAAAAAAGTCACATACATTACAAAAACCTCTAGCCTAAAATCCCCTCTATTCAGATGAATTCAAGACTATTTTAACTTACATATACCAGCAGCACATTAAAACCAAACAGGAATCCTTTGAAATGAAAATCAAGGTTTTCTGAAACGACAAACCACCCTCAAAGTTCAGCCCTTCCCATGCATCCTGTGCTTCATGGCAATGCAAGGCTACTGGTGAACTGCATATGCAGCCAAGACTTCCTTGAATTAAAACCTTAATTTAATCAGTGTAAAATCTAATCTTGCACAAACACTTGATATTTTGCTCTTTAGGCCATAAAAAAATATGCTCAAGGTTCAAATGAAGGAAGGTCATAACCCCAACTTTGTGCTTCCCACATTGAGCACTCTATTTTAAAAAAAGGCAAATGTTCAATTCCATCTTCCTTCAGGATCTATGGGCTTACCAATTTCAAAAAGATGTTTGAAAATTTTATATAATACTTATAAGGCTTTCTTGTTTTTTTTTTGTAAGATGGTCTTTTAAATTTTCTCACTAAATCTGTAATTAAATATATATTATGTATATACATATTTCTATATACAGTTTGTATGTCAAGTAGGAAAAAAAAAGTTCTCACTAGAGAGACAAAAGGCTGTTATGGGTTCTTATCATCATTTAGTAGTCAGGATACATGCTTATTTTGGCCCCCTTGAAGCAGTTTTAGCTACCGTTCTCTTATGTGTGTATCTTCCAGAAAGTTTACAGATGCTTATTTGGTCTTTTTATCCAGCTGTTGCAATTTCTTCTTCTTTTCAGTGTAGGCAACATATTGAGAGTCTGTACCAAAAAGTCTATCCCACCATGTAAATGTTGAAGCATAGTTTCCAACGAAGTTCATGTGATGAAAATCATGATGCCGTGAACCAGCATAGAATGGGATGAAATTCAAAGGGTTGAGAGGAATATAATAACCACTGAAAGGGAAATTATAAAAATCAACATGGATATGAATTCCAGGTTAGTTCATTAAGTTAAAATCAAAGCATTCTCTGTAACTACAGAAATATGTGGTATATTCATGGAAAACAAGAATCAAAGAAGGTAGTCTTTAGAATAAAATATCTAAGGAATAGTTTGGGTTTTTTAAAGTTGTTTGGGTTTGGGGTAGCTATTGATAGCATCAGATACCAACCACATAGAGAACCCTGAGATGAAATATTTCATACATTTTCTTTTCTTTTCTATCTTATGGAAGCAAGTTTGTCTACAGAAGGAAGTTGTACCGCTGGAACTTAGTAACAGAGTTCCTTCATGACTGTGTGTAGAATTGTCCTCCATGTTTTTTTGTAATGTATATATATACTCATTCTTTAAGGATGAAAAGCTGCTGTTCTGTCTTAAAAAGACTAGTACTCTAATATGACGATGACAAACGATTCCAGAAGACCAAAAATGGAAAAAAGATGCCTACCCTTTAACTAAAGAGGTGATGGACAGGGGCAGCTGGGTAGCTCAGTGGATTGAGAGCCAGGCCTAGAGACGGGAGGTCCTAGGTTCAAATCCGGCCTCAGACACTTCCCAGCTGTGTGACCTTGGGCAAGTCACTTGACCCCCATTGCCTACCCTTACCACTCTTCCACCTATAAGTCAATACACAGAAGTTAAAGGTTTAAAAAAAAATTTAAAAATAATAAAAAAAAAAGAGGTGATGGACATAAAAAGCAGAATGAGGTATATGGGACATGGCAAATGTATTAATTTCTTTTGTGGAATGATATTTATTTGTTGTGAGGATTTTTTTTGTTCAATTGGAGAGGAGATTTAAGAGAAAAAATGCTTGTTTAAAAAAAAAACACCCTCTAGGATTTGAGGAATAAAGTGATAAAAAATGATAAAATAGAATAAAATTATAATGAATATTTTGAAAAAGAAAAGAAATTTAACATTCTGAAAGTAGAGTGTCTGAATATTATTTTCTAATAAACAGCAAACTTCATAGTTCACTTAAAATGATTAAGATGTAATGCACAGTTTATTATTACCTAAATAGGAGCTGCAACTTACCTATGCACATCAATTGTTTCTAACAAGCGAAATGTGACCCATGCCCAAAGAAGGAGTACATGGTCACAGAAGATCATAATTCCAATGAAAAACCCTGCTCCAAGAATGATAGTTTCCAGAGGGTGTGCATATTCAGCTTCCATTCCAAATGGGGCCTAAAAAAGCAGGTAAAAAAATTTTTTTAATACTTTAACCAAAAAGCATTATAAAACCATCCCATGTAATGCCTCCAAGAAAACCACCCTTGATAAAGACCACTACAAGGAAATCTCATAAGGGACCTCAAGAATGGTCTCAAACAACCATTGCTGGTCATGTTCCTGGCAGTGTGTTAAGAAAGACCAAACCTGACGATTTTAAAGAAATAATAACAAAATACAATACTTCTATTACCAACCCTAAAGAAAATGACTATAGTTCTCAACATATCTGCTGTGAATGGGACTTTACTGTTGTTGCCTATTCTTTATATATGATTTAAGGAGTATATGAAAAAGGAATCTCTGAATCAATTTTCATCACCATGAATTGTAAAGATCTTGCATCAATCCTGCATTACAGAATCTATAAATTTATGTTGGGAGCACAATATAGATAGTATAACACCCAACCTGTGAAACTGGATGCTTACTGGAAAGAAGACAAGACATATTCAGGGAAGAATTTGGATAATACCTCTTTAAGAACAAGCATGCTATAACTAGCTCCAAGGAGAGGGAGGGGTGTCTAAAATTCTTCTAAATTAATCAAAACTTTAAAATACAGTCTTTGCACAGTAGAAGTTTTGCTATTTTATAATAAATCCAACACAATTTTAATTCACCCTATTGTTAAATCATATTTTCTAACATGAAACGTACCTGAAACTCATGATGAACTTTATGGATGTATTTATATATTTTTTTGTGGTGTAAAAGTCTATGCAAAAAATAGTGCCAGGTATCTTCAATCACTGCACAAGCAAAACATTTGCCCAACATCACGAACCTTTATAAATTAAAAACAGGAATCACAAAATATTTCCATTATCACCACTATCTGTTTTTAAAAATTGAGCAATGTTGCTTCACCCACAAACACAGAGCTCAATTCTGAATCATATTTCTAATTAAAAGATATTCAAACAAAATGTTTTTTACTCTTTTCATTTCATATGACCTGATTAAGTCCATAAAAAAGGCCACACACTGGTTAGAAGTGCTGTTAGAAATGGAAAAATAATCATAAAAGTTCAGAGGTTGAAACAGCACACAATTAACAGATCTCCTCCAAATTCGAACACAGGAAAACTGCCAGTATGAGATGAAAATAAATTAAATAAAAGGCTTCCAAGAACTAAGTAATGCTGCTCCATTTTATACTTAATGCATCTGAAGTGCCAATGGGACTTTGAAAATGTCACATCATGATTCAGGTCTTATGTTCAGAAGAGAAGTCAGGACTGGAAATAGTGGTTAAGTCGTTTGCAAAGAGAGTTCTTGATTTCAGAAAAGGAACAGGTGAACCCAAAATGTCTCATACCGGATTTAAAAACAAACAAACAAACAAACAAAAACCCTGAGCACCTTATAAGAGGACCAAAAAAATCACGCCAGGTGAAACAAAATGTTACTGTACATAGGGAACTCTGATAGAAGTGGCAGTAATGTCTAACTAGGTCCACTCGAATTTGTTTTCTAATTCAAATAGGGCCCTCACTGCTGTACATAATTTTTTTTTTACTTTTCCCTGATGATTATCAAATTTCCCACAAAATCTGTTCCATCATCTGTCTCATGTAATGTCTTATTTCCCCTTCAAGGATAAGTTCAAATGTCACCTCCTAGAACAGCTTTCCTTTCTTGAATTCCCCATTGTTAAGTGTTCCCCTCCTCTTCACCCCTGACACAGTTACTTAAGTGTTTGTTTTATAGTGCTTATCTGTGTACCTAATATTTTCCTCCAGAAGAATATTAACTCCTTGAGGCACACTGCTTGCCAAAGAGATGGAACCAATTAAATGGTTACTGAATTGAAATGGAATGAAAAGATCAGTGAAATTTTAAAGTTTGACATAAGATGACCCTTAATAAAATTACTCGAGCATTTTTGTTTTGGTTTGTAATTGCTTATCTGTGTACATATTTACCTACAGAAGAATTTAAGTTTCCAGAGGAAAAGTTCAGAGCATGGCAAAGAGCTTTAAAGCAATGAGCAAATGCTTAGTAAACTGAATTGCATCAAAGGATCAGGGTTATTAAAGGTTTGGTATAAAATGACACCTTGTCATGCCTTTCCCTCATCTATTTTACCTTTCTAAAAACTAAAACAATTTTGCTTCATTTTAGTTGTTTTGTATAAGAATAGCTGACACATATTAAAGGTGATAAAATGTTATATATACATTATATTTAAGCTATGTAAAGAACCTTGTGAAGCAGGTATTACAGGTACCATTATCTCCATTTTTACAGAAAAAAAGTCTCAGAAAAGTTAAATGACTTGTCCGTAAAAAGTCAAAATGCTAATAAGTATTGGAAGGTAGGATCCAAACTAAGATCTTCTTAACTCAAATCCAGGGATTCTTTTTATTACAGGAGACTGCTTCTCATAGTTAAAAGGCATATAGATAGTAATATGTATACAATGGAACATGCCAATTGCTGGCATTTGGGATATAATTTCCTGGCAAAATTTGAGAATTATTAAAAGGATGGCTTGGAAATGATGGCCAATATAATCCAGTATGGATTCCTTAAGAACAAATCATACCACTGTAACCTTCTTTACTTTTTAGATAATTTGGCTAGATTGGTAGAATAAGAGAAATGCTAACAAAGCATTCCTGAATTATCAACAAAGAATTTGATTATATTTTATAAATTCTCTGTGGACAGATAAAAGAGATATGAAATAGTTCAGAGTACAATTGGGGAGATTCATAATTGGTTAAATAATTGGCCTGAAAAAAGAATGCCTATGGTCAGTATCAGCCAGTGGTCTGTCATAGAATTTCATAGAACTTTGGTTCTAGCCTTATCCTGTTAGACATCTCTGATCAGTGACTTGAATGAAGGCAGAGATGCTATGCCTATCAAATTCCTGAAAGGCATGAAGCCGAGAGGGACACAGCTTCATAAACAGAAAAGATAACTGGTTGCATGTTATATGAGAAAGAACACACAACTTAAATGCCAGAGTATGTGAGCCCATGTGCCAAGTTTGTTATTAACTTGTGTAACTCTGGGCAAGCCATTCTCTTGATATTAGGTTTCTCAGATGTAAAATAAAGTAATTAGGCTAGATCTCTAAAGCGGTCTTAGCTCTAAAATCCTTGACAGGTGGTGATTTAAAAAAAAAATTTAATGTGGACAAAATACAAAGGTGATTACTATCTTCAAATAGTTGAAGGACTACCATGTGAAATGAAGATTAGACTATGCTCATTTATCATAAAAGGAGCTTTAAATGGGAGGAAGGAATGTTGTAGGGGAAGAGCAGAGTACTGATATGAAAATCAAAAGAGAAAAGAAAAAGACAGGAAACACTTAAAAGAGCAGAAAGAGGTGCAAAAGGGGGCAGATAAGAAGTGTGCTGATCCTACCAGGTTAAAGTTGGAGTATATTTGTTAGAAGTGATAAATAGTACATACAATCCTTTTTTCTCCTCTGTACATATAATGTTCATTTTTATTTATAACTATCAAGATAATAAAAGATGTCAGCAGCAATATAGTAAAAATGTTTTGTTTTTGTTAAAATGTTTTAAAGAATAAAGATTAGACTTTTCTTTTTTGTTTATTTATCCCAAAAGGGCAGAACTAAAACCAATGGATAGGTATTAGAAAGATCTAATTGAAATAAGGGGAAAAAAATTTACAATTAAGAACTATGACATCTCTACTATTGAAGGTATTCAATATGAGACAGACCATTTGTGAGAAAGGTTGAAGAGACTCCCACTCAATTATGCTCTATTCAAAATCCTAGCTTTAGGATTCCATCGCACCATATAAACTTCTAGAAATATTCTAGTAACTAGAAACTATTCCCAAAACAAGTTTTTCCACTTCAGCAATGAAAGGTTTATAGAAATATAAAACAATTAAGGTAATATTCAATATGCTTAATTTATTCACAATGCTTTCTGTAGTGAATATAGGCATTTACTGAAAAAGCAAATTCTAGCCATGGTACTAATTTGATTATAAACAGCAGTTTATTGTAAAAATCAAAGCCTTATCTACGTACCATCTTGGCATACTGTCCCAATCATAAGGAATAGCAAAATACTCTGTAAAATACCAAGTACCACAAATCATAGGTAGCTGAATGCAAAAATGATTGAAGAGAAGTACTTTGAAACATTTCCACTGGCCTTCCCAAGTTTCTCGTTTTTCCTATAGGTAAAAAAAGTCATAGTTTTAGTCTTAGCCATACCAGCACACTACTGAGGATTTCTATTTTTTTGCTAAATTTCTAAGTTCTCTAATAACATTTACACAATAATTATAAAAGCAGTTTATTCATTAAAACCTTAAGGCATTTTAAGTCAGTCTAGTGCTCATTAATTCTAATACATTTTATCAATCACACAGCAAATACATTACACTGATTTTCCAGGTAAAGAAACTATAAAGAAGATAACTCAGATTTAATAACTCTCAAACTAACCACTAAAAGCATCTTGCTGTTCATGACTTCTACTGGACATAAGGTAGCAGACACCAAATAAATATCAAGAGCAGCCAACATTTTCCCATATTATGAAAGCTGTTTAGACTCCCTAGAGAAACTGAGACTCTTCACAGGAAAACTAGTATTTTTCATTGAAGTCAGAGAAACAATGTAAAAAATAAGAGATGCATTTCTAAACAAGGATCTGAAGACCAAGGCTTGCAGAATAAGGGGGGAAAGTACTTAATCCACTATAAATAAGAATAAGTTAAAAAGCTTTCTAAATCAATATATAAAACTATTCAAACAGTAATCAATGACATGAGAACTTGCCGGCCAAAATCCATTATTTCTTCTTAATTCCTGGCATTTTTATCAAGCTCAAGGAATTCAAGATTTCTTGGGATTAATTTTGATAGACATCCTTGAAGGGTTTGGGAGGATATTTAAAATCATTTAATGGCTTACAAAAATAATCCAGGAATATTTGTTTCACTTCCAACCCCGTCCCCCAACACATACAATTGAAGTCTTTTCTATTTTGAGTCCTGTTAAATGCCTAGCTTTAAAATGCATAGACCAATACTTATAGGTAAAGAATTTTCCATCCTTTGATCCCTCATTACTTGCTACTTAACAACAAAAGTCTCAAAGATTTGCTTAGAAATGTGCTCAGTAAAGACTGATTTTAATTCACAAAATCATTTCTAATTCAGTCACAAATATGTTGCCTTTTGATAATGAATTGTGATCATGACTAGAGCATTACCATTCATCTTAATAATATTTAAGAATCGAATGAGGCAAAACTATAAAGTACTGAGATCGAGACTGAATATTTTGAGGGTGTCCTTTACCTCTCTCATGAAAATATACTAGGATTTAATCCATCCAAATTATTCAGAATAACTACTTTGCTCAAACATTTTAAAAATGACTTTTGGGTCAGTTCACCAACCACAAGAAAAACCAGTCTCATTCATTTTATAATCACAACGCACTGTTCCTTTTTCTGTTTTTTTCTTTCTTCCACTTAAAAATCTACAAAACTGAGTTTTAAAAAGCTTAATACAACTAAACAAATTAAAGGAAGATGTCAAAGTAGCTGTCTCCCTAGTGTTATAAGAAAGGTAAATTCATTTAAGAACAAAGATTTCTAAAGGGTATTTTAAACAAAATTTGAACATTTATGCAATCTCATATTTACCTTTTGAATTTTATATTTTTGCATATAAGGTATAAACTGAAACAAAAATCCTGGTACACAAAACAAAAAATAGAGCAGTTCATGAACTATGACGGATCCCCATGTTGCAATCTGGAACTTCGTGTAATTATTCAGCATGTAAATCCAAGCATTTTTAAATGGTGCTTGTAGAGGATTGTCAGGTAATAAAGAATCTAAATACTCCACCGCCAAGGATGCAGAACCAAAGATGCTGGCACTTTCATTTGTAGCCATTGTTCAAATTTCTTCAAACAGCCTTATTATTCTGAAAAAAATAAACTGATAGTGAGACCAGGAATGTAGGTAAAATGTCTCTTGAATTTTAACTTATGTTTTAGGGTTGTGAAAATCCCCTAAAACTGTGATAAATGCACACACCCTTTCCTCTTCCTAACTTCCTTATTACAGTAAAGGTTAGCCACAACTCTTTCCACTCACCTAGTCATCCAACCTGGGTGTCATCTCTGACCCTCCCAAATTCAATCTGTTGCCAAGTGTTGACTCTTTTACCTTTGTAACATTCCTCACATACGGTTGTGTTCTCTGCTAGATTATTGCCATAACCTGCTGCTTATTGTTCTCCCGGTGTGGTGTCTCTCCCACTCCACTTTATTCAGGTGTCAAAATGATCTTCCTCAGAGCAGATCTCTTCATGTAACAAATTCTGCCATCCCACCACCCCCATTCAGGCAGCTCTAATGGTTCCCTCCTGCCACCAGAATCAAATATAAAATACTATTTGACTTGGAAACCCTTTCATAAACCATGTTACCTTTCCAGTCTGCTTATATCTTTTCCCACTTACTCTTAGTTATAGAAACATGGGAATCTTTGCTATTCTTCCCATGTGACTATCTTATCTCCAAACCTTGACCATTTTCAATGGCTGTAACCGACATGTAGAACTCTCTTTCTCTCTTTTAATTTCCATCTCTGAGCTTTCTTGACTTTCTGAGTCTTAGCTAAGTCTGCAAGAAGCTTTTCCTGATTCCTTTCATAATGCTTGTGCCTTCTCTCTTTTAATTATTTCCAATTTACCCTGTATATATCTTGTTTGTATACTGTCTGCATGTTGTCTCCCCACCTAGACTGGAAGTTCTTGAAAACAGGGAGTGTATTTTGCCTTTTTCTGTGTTCCTACCATTAGGAAATCCATAGTAATATTGTATACACACCCTTGTAAATGTCAGTTCAACTAGGAACCATAATCTATTCAGGAAATAAAGAATGTCGCTTTTCCAAAATGTTTAGTAAAATAATTTATTTGTGGAATGACTGCTCATCATTAGGATCCAGCTAAAAAAACGAATTACACTTAAAAAACCATGCCACAGTATATAAACTAATAGTAGGAATTATCGTTACCATTATGAGAAGATAAAAAAACAAAACTTTCATTTGAGGTGCTTTTGTACCATATATAGATTTCTAATCCAGATTTTTTCTAATGATTCAGTTTATGAATAAAAGTATTTTATGGCCTGAGTCCATAACAAAGGTAAAGTTGACCAAGAAAGCCAAATGTGCTCTTTACTGTCAATGATGATGACTAGGTTGGCTTTTCTGATTTCAATGAAGATTAGAGATGGAGGGAAAATAAACAAAAGGCAACAATAAATCTTTTTTTAAAATACCAATTCTAAGACAGAAGAACAGCAAAGCTAGGCAAATAGGGTTAAGTGACTTGCTCAGGGTCACACAGTTAGGAAGTATCTAAGGTCATATTTGAAGCTAGTCCTCCAGACTCCAGGCCTGGCACTCTATCCATTGTGGTATCCAGCTGCTCCAACAATAAATATTTAAGAGATCCTATCAAAGGAAAAAAGGGGTGGAACCACAATTTTTAAAGATAATAGCCTGTCTTTAGTATGAGAATACTCAGATTCAGAGTCTGAGTTAAAAAAGAGCCCGAAAATCACCTGACTCAATCCTTACATTTTACAAATGAGAAAACTGGAGTCCAGGCTGAAAAAAAAAAAAAAAAAAAAAAAAGGACTTGTGCAATATAGAATAGAAAATGTGTAAGAGAAAAACCACAAAGAAACATCTTGGGGAGAGAGGCAGGTGGACAATGCAGGAATTCCCTTACAGATAAATAGATATTTGCTATAAATTTTTTCATTATTTTCAGAGTATAGAGAATTATAAGGAAATGAGGTAGATTCTGTAAGTTGAAATAAAAAATTTTAACTAAAAAAAAAAAAAGAAAAACCACTGCTAGTGGGAGCAACTAACTCAAAAGTATAGTAAAAAGGGAAGAAAAACCTTGTTTGTGCTTTTAAAATGAAATACCAACTTGGTGGCTTAATGTAATACTTTGTTTCAATGACAGCAAGTACTCTATGACATTTGTTTATATATATACATATATAAACTTTTAGAAAATCCCCTTCTTGTTGATTTGGCTACCAGCTATCTATAAGAATATTCATGGAAGATTGGGGAGGAAGAGGGAGTAATACACAGAGCCTGGCACATAGTGAGTGCTACCAGACAGGAAGAGGCCAAAGTGAACATCTGCATAGTCAAAGAAATGTTCCTTAATGTCCAGTTTTTTTAGAATATTTTAAAGCCCAGGCCATTAAGTAAGCTGAATGAAGCTTTTTTGTGAGTGAGAAAATATTAGTAATAACATGAAAAGATTAGGGATGTCAAATGAGTTGGAAGGAATCTTATTTAGCTTGGGAAGCAAGATACAATTTGAGAATGTTCATTTGGAAATACTCAGTCGTCAAGTATTTAAATGCCTACTATGTGTTAGGTACTGTGCTAAGCACCAGGGATACAAAAACAACCTCCAGCTTCAAAGAGCTTATAACCTAATGGGGGGAGACAACACACCAACAACTCCATAAAAGTTATACAGAGGATAAATACATAATCAATAGAGGGAAGGTACCAGAATCAAGAGGGATTAGCTTCCTGTAAAGGTGGGATTTTAACTGGGACTTAAACAAAGCCAGGAGGCAGAGATGAGGAAAAGCTTTCTAAGCATGGGGATTAGCAGCGAAAAAGCTGGGAATTGAGAGATGGAATGTCTTGCAGGCTGGGGTGACTGGACATTAGAACAGAGATGTGTTGGAGTGGGGGGAGGAGGGACACGGTGTAAGGTGTAAAAAGACTAGACAGGAAGGGTATGGAAGCTAGATTATAAAGAGAGACAAAAGGGAACAAATTGAGTTTAGCAAGGAGAGTGTAATAGTCAGAACCAAGTATTAAGAAAATCACTTTGGCAGCTAAATGGAGGGTATTCGAGAGTGGGGGCACACTGGAGGCTGGTAGAACCACTAGCAGGTGACAGCAATATTTCAGGAATGAAGAAATGAAGGCCTGCTCTAGGGTGCTGACAGGATTTGAAGAGACATGTTGCAAAGGAGAAATCAGCAGGCCTTGGCAACAGACTAGCTCTGGGGGGGTGAGACAGAATATGACTTCTAGGAGGACTAAAGAGGATGGTACTGCCCTTTTCAGAAACAGGGAAGTTTGGAATCAAGTTTTGTGGATAAAGATGGTGAGTTTAAGATTTCTACAGACATGGAGCAGGTAGGTAGTTCAGTGAACTGAGGTAGGCCTAGAGACAGGAAGTCCTGGGTTCAAATTTGGCCTCTGACACTTCCTAACTCTGTAAGCCTGGGCAAATCACTTAACCCCAACGGTCTAGCCTTTACTGTTCTTCTGCCTTGGAAACAATATTTAGTCTCAATTCTAAGACAGAAGGTAACGGTTTCCAAAAAAAGAAAAGAAAAGAAAAGGAAAGGAAAGGAAAGGAAAGGAAAGGAAAGGAAAGGAAAGAAAAGAAAAGAAAAGAAAAGAAAAGAAAAGAAAAGAAAAGAAAAGAAAAGAAAAGAAAAGAAAAGAAAAGAAAAGAAAAGAAAAGGAACTCTTTCTATAGACATCCACTTTGAGATGTCCAACTGGCAGTGGGAGATGAGAGAATGGAGGTCAACAGATTCATTTTTTGCATTATCACTAAATTCACATCTTATAAAAATGCCTGGACATATGCAGATCATTTAACAGATTATTTGAACAACTGCAGGGTCACTACTTTGAACACCATAATTTTCCTTTTAGTGTTCAAAATACCAATGCCCAAGCAAACACTAGCACCTGAAGATCACCTGAAAAAGAGAATATCATTCCATGACAACTAAAATGGTAGATTTCATGATATGTAATTAATTTCAATTGCAGAACTTCTATTTTACATTAGATAATTCATACTCTTTTAGGAGAAAGTATAAGTACTATTCTGCTACCTTTCCTTAAAGAGTGCAATTGGATGAGACATAAAGGGTACAACTACAGTATTTAAAACCCTTCATAATCTAAGCCTCAAATGATTTCATAGTCCCTCCTTCTCCCCTTCTTGTCAACATGCCATGCACTGCGTCTCTGGCACATGCAGCTACCCACACCCCATTCCAATAGAATCCTTAGCTCCCTTACAGACCCAATTCTGGTTACAATCTCCTCAACTAAGGCTACTTATACTCTGATAACTGTATTCTAACACAATCATTTTCCTTTATGAGCCTATAAATTTTGTGCATTTAAAAACATTATTCTGAGAACAAGTTGATCCACAGACAGCAATAAACTGTTAAAAGGGTTCAAGGCACAGAAATGATTTATAAATTTCTGTCCTAGTCTTTTCTAACAGTACCCAATATAAAATATATACAAATCCTTTATGAGACCCAGAGAAGTTAATTATATTGGGCAATCCCAGAAGTATAAAATCTCAGAGCTGGGATGCTACATGAATGTCAGGGCTTATTTTACTTTTGTTTTGTTATGAGTGGGGGAAGGAGAGATGTCCTGAGGATGTATTTTCGTTAGTGTGGGGACCTGATATAGAGGATCTACCCAATGTACTTAAAACTTTTTTCTAGGTCTCCTAGAAAAAAGCAGGTAGGAGGGGGCCAGGAAAAAATAGTAAATTTCACATATAGATATAGATATAGATATATAGATATATGTGTTGTGTATGTGAATAGACACACACATTACACACAAAGCATCTGTATATATCATATATACTACTAATATATATGTCCCCTAGTGTGTGTATGCAGCTCTATGTCCCTACTCTAGTCCATCCCCCATTCATATCTATATCTATATAGATGAATGAATATGAAAAGAGGTATGATGGGAGAACACTAGAGTGGAGAAGGATTTGTGGCAGGTAGACCAACTAGCAGCCCATGACAAAATGAAGAGATGAGGGCCTTGGTGGCAGTATCCACAGGAGAAAGGTTGCAAGGGTAAAATCAACAGGCCTTGGCAACAGATTGGATTGGGAAATGTTATTGTTCTGTCTCCTTGAAAGATTGTAACGGATTTTAGAGATTGTTTTCTATGCCCCCAATGGTAGACTTTGGAATTAGGAAGTCAGGGAAACAACCCCCAATTCAAATTCTGCTTCAAAAGCTGCTAGTTGGTTGACCCTCTCGGTTCCTCACCTGTAAAGCAGCACCTACCTCCAGGGTTACTGAGGATCAGAAGCTCTTCATGAACACTTAAAGCTCTACAAAAACGTTCGCAATTATTTCGCAGAGAACCTGCAATAAATGTTTTTTGAACGAATTACTTATTTAGGCATTAGGATCCCCTTTTCTCTCCACTTTGGTAACTGCTAGCAAAATCGACAGCTTACTACATTCTCAGGAAATACAATCCAGCCCAGACAGATACAGATCATTCTAGAAATGAGGATTGCCTTTAGTTCCAGACATAATGCTGTTGAGTCATCCTTGTCCTTGCTTTTGTCCTCATTCTCATCTGACGCCACAAGATGCGAAGCATCAGGTGGCCAGCAAAGGAGGGGTTGGAGACAACTGCAGATTCTGCACAAAGCTAGGTGGGTTTCAAAGCCCTGACCTGTTGCACCCCTTTGGAAACGCACCTCGGGGAGGAGGAGCCCAGTGTTGTATTTTTTTGGGCTGGGGGGAGATGCGGAGGTGTATTTCAGGTTTCCATAAAATTTAAAGTCACCTGCTCTGGTGCCCACCACGACGCAGATAGCAAGGCGCCCCCTGCTCTAACCTGCTCTCTTCTATGCCAGCCTGAGTTCTGCGAAGGCGATGCAAGATCTTCACCTCCTCCCTCCCCTGCCCGGCCCCTCCCGGCCCGGTCCGGCCCAGCGCAAGCGCAGATGCCCCCCAGACTCCCCTCATCCCTACCCAGGGGGGCGCAGACTAAGCCTGCCAGGGCTCCATCCCTTCGCATCTCTGCATTCCGTATCCCAGTGCCTGTGCCTGTGCTCGCCTCCGTATTGTGCGGGCGAGCACCAACCAGAAACCCCGCCGCCTCTCTCCCAGAAGCGCTTCCCCGACTCACCAGATCCGTGTAGCCCAAAGAGAGGCCGCAGAACCGAACCCCAAGAGCTTGCGCCTGGCCCTTCACCTCCAGAGACCTGCACGAAACTGCAGAGCCCAAAGCCGGCTCCCTCCGCTTGCTATTGGCCAGAGAATCAGCCTGGGGCGGATGCCAAAGCCAGCTCCTGGATGCTGATTGGTCCTTTCCTAGACTTGTCGTAGTGCTTCGTAAGGGAGCGAGGCCTCGGCTGCCACGCTGATTGGCTGAGAAGATGGAGTGAGGATAGTGAGACCCCGGCTTCCAGCCACTCAGCTGGTTTGCTGGAAGGCCCTGAACGAAGGATCCCGAAGCTGGTGACTGCGTGAGGAGGCGGGTCTAAGTCGTTGCCAGGGCAACTAGGCTAGCTATTTTGCAAACCTTTCGGAGGGATGGGGGAGGACTGACTGGAGGAGCAAAAAAAAAAACCACCTTGACCCATTCCTTGTTTCTGAAACATTTAAACCACCCCCAGCCCCTGCTTCCCCCCATTTGTGGGCGTGGGTTTTAATCCTTTTGTATAATGGCCGTGATCAAAATATAGTCGACACTGTCTACGGGACTGGGCTCACGTACGTCTGAACACAGAATCCAGAGAAGTAGCCAGCCCATTTTACAGAAGAGAAAAGGAGGCCCAGAAAAAGGACTCAGGGATTGTTTTATTTTTAAAGGTCTTTTGATTCCAAATTCGGTATTTTTTCTCTGCCTAAAGGATGTCTCAAGTCATCCTAATCTGATCCCCCCTCCCCCATCATTTTACAGATGAGAAAACTGAGATCCAGGTGAAGTAATTAAATTGGACATAGTCACAGAAGTATTAAAAAACAGGTTTCCTTTTCTTTCAGTAGGAGGGGAGAGAGAGAAGGGTCCTGGGGACGTGGTTTCATTGTTCTGGCAACTGGCAGGTTGAAGATTGACCCTGTGCTCTGCAAACTTTCCTCCTAGATCTCCCCAGAAGCAGCAGTTGGGCAAATAGGAAGAGACTCCGGGAAAAAAATGTTTCCTTAAAACCCAGAGAGGAGAAAGAATCCAGTGAGCCCAGAGGATTGTCAACAGCGTCATATGCAGCAGGTAGATCAAGAAGGTTGAAGACAGAAAACGCCTCAGATTTGGCAATTTAGACATTGTTGGTAATTTTGGAGAGAGACATTTCAGTTGAGCGTTGATCTCAAAGGTTGGGGGAATGGGGAAGCAGTAGGTGTAGACATTTTCCCCCACGTGTTTGGCTAAGAAAAGGAGATATTCCATAAGGTGTTTGAGGCTTGTTTGAAGAGAGTAAGGAGAGAAACAGTAGTGAGGGGTGAGATTGAAGATTAGAGAGAAGGGACAGCTAAGGGGGCAGTCTACTGAAAAAGACAGCAGAAGGTGGTATTAAATGTCAAGGTTAACCTTGACAGGGAGAAGGGCTACTTTCTGAGGAGAAGAAGAGATTGGGGGTGATGTCAAAGGATTCACAGGGAAATGTCTATTCACATATAACAAAAACTCAGTTTCTAAAGCTGTTCCCCTCCTCATGTCCTCCTCTTGGATTCCATGACTTCCTTCAAGTCTCAGCAAAAATTCCACCTACAGGAAGCCATTTCTGAGCTCTTTTAATCTGAATGTTTTTCTTCTATTGATTATTTCAAATTTATCCCGTATATAACTTGATTGTACATAGTCATTTGCATGTTATCTCCTTTGTTTCACTGTGTGAGCTCCTTGAGAGCAGAAGTTGTCTTACCTTTCTTTCATCCCCAACACTTGGCACACACAGTACCTTGCACACATGGTTGTGCACACCACAAGAGTAGATACTTAACAAATATTTATTCACTGGCTGATTGTTTAAAAAAATTTATTAATAGAATTTATCCACAAGTGTTCCAGCCCCTGCCTACCCTTCCAGCATCACAGAAAGTATCATCTGGGAGGCAGATATGTTCATACAAATTGTCTTCCATATTTTCACATTTTAATTCACTTTCTAGAGGTAACATTCATACTTTATTCCTCTCAATTTCCAATTCTTTGCCACCATAAACGGAGCTGCTCTAAATATTTTGAAACATATAGGTTCTTTTCCTTTTTTCCATGATCTCCTTAGGGAACAGATGCAGCAACTGGTTTGATTGACTTTTGAAAAGTTAACAAATCACATAGCTCAATAAGTAAATTTATTGTAAGCAGAGATTATTCTTGAACCCAATAGGCAAAGAGTAGGAACACAATATGCTTGTTGAATAAATAAATGGATAAAGCAACAAATAGAAATCTTACTGTACCCATTTTACAGTGGAGGGATCTGAGACATAGATATTAAATAACCAGTATCACACAGAGAATATTGACATCTCTGAATTTCAGAATTAGAAGGAATCTCAAAAGTCATCAAATACAAGCCAAATGTGTGCCAGCAGTCCTTCCTTAACTAAGGTGTTAAACTTGACCTCCTGGGGCCAGCAAAACTCCTGAGTAAGGTCAGAATTAGATTAAGATGTAATTGGGAAATGTTTAGCAAATAAATAAAAATATAATGCAATATAATGTTAATTTGTGGTTTTCTAAGTCAAAATGGATCCATAGAGATTCACTTCTTTTTGAGTTTCATACCACTAGTAGACAGCATCAGTAGCAAGTGGTCTTGGACCTATAAGACCTCCAATGAAGGGGAACCCATTTTATTTGTTTAGGAAACTTGTCTTTATATAAAATCTAAATCTGACTCTCTGTAACTCCTCCTCATTTCTCCTAGTTCTAGCCTCTGGGGTCAAGCAGAATATGTCAAATACTTTTTCTAGACATCAGCCCTTGAAATACTTGATTATAACTATTATGTCTCCAATCATCCTTTTCTCTGAACTAAAAACATTCTTATTTCCTGCAACTGATTCTCCTATGCCCCACTTTCCAGCCCCTCTTCAACCTGGTTCCCTTCCTTTGGATGTCTTCCAGTCTGTGTACAGAAATTGCAGAATTTTGACAGTTGGAAGGGACCTCAGGGACCATTTCATTTAACTTAGACATGAAAGGAATCCCCACTATGACATAACCAATAACTGGCCATCTTGCTTTTGCCTGGCAACCTTAAAGGAGAAAAAAATGATTTCTACTCTTACTTGACTTTTGGAGCATCTCAATGCCTTTTCCAAACCCAAATATCTTTCTGTGACACCTGGCTGAACTGCCTGAGGATCTACTGCCTTGTTGTTAAGTTGGAAGCCAACTCCTTTACTTCAAAGATAAGGAAAATGAGAACTAAAGAAGGCCATTGCCCAAGGTCACATAAGGTAAAGATCCAGGATTTGAAACCAGGTCCTCAGGCTCCAAATCAGTGCTCTTTCTTCTTTTACATTAATTCTCTTTTTTAAATTTAATTTTATATTTTTCAATGAACGATGATTTGTTTTCTCTCCCTCCCTGCTCCACAATAGAAAAAGAAAAAAGAAAGCCCTTGCAAAAAATATGCAGTCGGGCAAATTCCCATATTGTCATGTCTAAAAAATATGTCTCATTCTACATCCTGAATCTATCACCTCTCTGTCAGAAGGTGAGTAGTGTATTTTACCATGAAACTCTGGGATCAGGATTGGGCATTTTGTTGATTAGAGTTCTTAGGACATTCAATAATTTTGTTGTCATTATAGAATACTCATTTTTCATATTAGGCATCTGAGAGGGCATAGATAATGTAAAGAAAATCTATCTAGAAATTCCCTTTTCTCTGAGTGGCCCAGTCTTCTCTAAACATTGCTCTACCTCTGTGACAATCTTCTCCCAAAGGTACCTTCTCCCAATGGAGTGTCCATTTTGGGGAGAGATCTGGTCTGGCTATCCTGTATGGCCCCACCAGCCTCTGCTTCTGCATTTGGGGTCTTTTCCACTGAATCCTTTATGATCCTTTATAGGGTTACTTTGCTAACAACAGTTGCTTTTAGTATCCTTTTGTGTTCAGTTCATTTTAGTGTGTTAGCTTTCCTGTTACAATGTAAGGGACTATCTTCCTATTTGTTTATATTTGTGTTCCAAGAGTTTAGCACAAAACCTAGTACATAAATAGTCCTTAAGATGCTTGTGGCCCTATTGGTGGAATTGTGGACTGATCCAATCATTCCAAAGAACAATTTAGAACTATACCCAAAGGACTAAAAAACTGTGAATACCGTTGGATCCAGCAATATCAGTAATTCTGTGTGTGTGTGTGTGTATGAGAGAGTGTGTGTGTGTGTGTGTGTGTGTGTGTGTGTGAGAGAGAGAGAGAGAGAGAGAGAGAGAGAGAGAGAGAGAGCGAGAGAGAGAGAGCGAGAGAGAGAGAGAAAGGAGAGGGAGGAGTTACAGAAATTTTTATCTACAAAACATAAGAATGTAATGTGTGGGGACAAATGTAGGATTCTGGGAAATGAAGTCCTAGGGTACAAAATTCTAATTATACATGGGGCCCAAAGACCCAGGTCTGCCCTAAAGAATAGGGAAGGGGGGGCAGCTGGGTAGCTCAGTGGAGTGAGAGTCAGGCCTAGAGACAGGAGGTCCTAGGTTCAAACCCGGCCTCAGCCACTTCCCAGCTGTGTGACCCTGGGCAAGTCAC
>NC_058135.1:103002121-103039806 GCF_016433145.1 Gracilinanus agilis
CAGGCCTAGAGACAGGAGGTCCTAGGTTCAAACCCGGCCTCAGCCACTTCCCAGCTGTGTGACCCTGGGCAGGTCACTTGACCCCCATTGCCCACCCTTACCAATCTTCCACCTATGAGACAATACACCGAAGTATAAGGGGTTTAAAAAAAAAAAAAATCTAAAAAAAAAAAAATATTCATAATAGCTCTTTTGTGTGTTGGAAAAAAATTGGAAATTGAGGGGATGTCTAAACAAGTTGTGGTACATGATTGTAATGGAATACTACTATGCTTTAAGACATGATGTGCAGGATGATTTCAGAAAAACCTACATGAACTGATACAAAGTGAAGTGAGCAGAACTAAAACACCATATATGGTAATAACAATATTATATAATGATCAACTATGAATGGCCTAGCTATTCTCCAAAACACAATGATCCAAGACACTTCCAAAGGACATATGATGAAAAACGCTATCTAATTCCAGAGAAATAACTGATGGAATCAGAAGTATACTTTTTAAAAAATTTTCTTTGTGGGGCCTTTTGTTTTTGGCTGGTTTTATATGAGTCTTCTTCCACAACATGACCAAATATGGGAATATATTTTGAATTATCATACATGTATAACCTTGATCAAATTACTCACCATCTCAGGGAAGCTGTCCCTGAAAAAGGAGCCCTAACACTCCAAGAATCCAGGTCACCCATATGTAGTCCATATATGGAAACTACAAATTCCAATGCTCTTTCTCTCTCAGAATATTAGGAGAAGTATCTCCCTCCCACTTCAACCATTGTATAATGGAAAGAGTACTGCCTCTGGAATCAGAATACCTGCTGAGAAATCATCTAGCTTTCTTATACCTTGGTTTTTTCACCTATAAGTGAAAAAGTTGTCATACAAGGAAGAGAACTATAAAAGACAAAATGGAGAGTTTTAATTACATAAAATTTAATATTTGCACAAATAAAATCAATGAACTTAAAAGTATTAGAAGGAAAACAGTTAACCTGGAGGAAAAAGTCTTTGTAGTTTCTCTAATAAAGGTTTTTATTCTAGGATATATGGGGAACAAATTCAAATATGTAAAAATGATAGTCCTTTCCCAGTAGATTAGTAATGAAAAGATATGAATAGGCTTTTCTGGGATGAAGAAATCCAAGCTATCAATAGCTGTATGAAAAAATTGCTCCAAATCACGACTATTTTAACAACTCTGAGTTTCTACCTCATGCCTGTCACATTGTCAAAGATGACAAAAAAGAGAAATGATCATTTTTGGAGAATATATGGGAGGACTGACATACTAATGCCCGGTTGGTTGAGCTATGAATTAGTCCAGGCATTTTGGAAAACAATTGGGAATTGTCCCCCCAAAGTTTATGTACCTCTTGACCCAGAAATACCCCTGTTAGGCCTAAGAAAAAAAGGATGCATATAAGAAAATGTTAATAATAGCTCTTTTTGTTGTAGCAAAGAACTTGAAACAAAGGAGCTACCCTTTGTTTGGGGGATGATTGAACAAATTAGAGTTTAATGTGTTATGGAACATTATTGAACTACAGAAAATTAAACCTACAGAAATTTATATGAACTCATCCCAAATGAGGTGAACAGAACCAGTAGAACAATTTATACAATCATAACAATATGAACAAAAACTCTGAAAGACTTAAGAACTCTAACCAATGCAGTGACCAATTATGATCCCATTATAAGGATCACAGAAAAATAAAGATTGAGGAAGATAAAGCATCCTGACAGAGAAATGATAGATGCAAGTTGCAGAATGAGATGCACATTTTTGGATATGGTAAATGTACTGATCTGTTTTGCTCATCTATATTTATTTGTTACAAGGACTCTTTTCCCCTTTTTTCAAGTAGAATTTTAGTTGTCAAAAGAATCTAGAGAGAATATGATTAAAAAAAATGAACAGGCCTAGAGACAGGAGGTCTGGCCTCAGACACTTCCCAGCTGTGTGACCCTGGGCAAGTCACTTGACCCCCATTGCCCACCCTTACCACTCTTCCACCAAGGAGCCAATACACAGAAGTTAAGGGTTTAAAAAAAAAGAAGAAGAAAAGTAAAAGAGGGTCACTGAAGCATTTTTTTAATGCACAGAAGGAAATTCAGAAGGAAACAGTTTTGAAAATAAAGGTTAAATTTATTATATACTTTAAAAAAAACCTCTTACTTTCCATCTTAGAGACAGTACTAAGTAAGGACTAGGCAATTGGGTTTAATGAGTTACCTAGAATAATACAGGAAGTGCCTGATCCAAGATTTGAACCCAGGACCTCCTATCTTCAGGCTTGACTCTGAATCCACTAAGTATAAGAATAAAGAAGTAGGAAATATAAGATTGCAATAAATACAGGGTGCAAAGAAGGTATCTCACTGGATGGAACTTAGGAGAGAAGAGTTCCAAAGGAATCTTAGGACAGAATAAGAGGGAGGACATAAGCCTGGAGAAGGAAGGAGTTCCTGTGTGCTTTGATAGGTGGGAGTGACAACTTCCTAGGGAGTTTAACTGTTGGCCTTGGAGAGGATCAGTTGCCCAGCAGGTTGAGCCCTTAGATGAGGCATTTCCAGCTTTTGGACACAGCTTTCCTTTGGTTCCTGTCTCTCTTCATTCCTGTCCTAAATTTTAGGATACCAATTTGGTCCTGATAAGAAGTGAAGCCTGAAGATAAATTTACCCGTCTGTGCTCAACAAAACCCTACAGGCTGTTGCCTGTATGGTCTCTGTGACCTTGCCATCGTCACTATCCTAATCCAGCAACTTGAACTATCTAGCCATTTCAAAGCCTGTTTTGGAGTGGCCCCTAGTCAGGATAGCTGGAATAGGATTTTGGGTTACAGATAGAGAGGTGAGGGTGATAGATAGCTTGGAAGAAAAAGAAGAAAGGCTTGTGAAAGCCTCTTTAGCTTGGAGGGTGGAGTTATAGATCTCTTAGTTATAGGGAACTTCCTTGGTCCTCCTTCCCATTCCCATTCCTTGATATCCTCAGTATTAAAGCTTTTGTTACTATAAACAGCAGGCAGATTAGTGTTCTTAAGAGCCCCAGGTCTGAGGGATGCCATCTTGCCCTCTCAGCCTGGGGCAGGCAGAGACACTACATTTTAAAAGTTACAAACCCTTTAAGTGGTCAAACTCACTTCTTTCATAAGTCATCTAGCTATCTAGTATCATTAGATACTTAAAAAAAACCAAGCTGCATATTAATAGAGTTTTGCAGGTTTGTATGTATCCCTCTTTTTCTGTTCTACTTTGTGTATGGAATATATTCTCTTTTTCAGTGTTAATTAAGTTAATATTATATATGTATGGGTATGTATGTGTATTTGTAAATCCTTCCTTTCTGTCTTAGTAATAACACTAAAATAGAAGGCCAAGAGCTAGGCAAATGGGATTAAGTGACTTGTCCAGTGTCACACTGCTAGAAAGTGTCTGAGGTCAGATTTGAATCCAGGTCCTCTTAACTCCATTGCTGGCACTCTACACACACACACACACACACACACACACACACACACAATGTTTTTAAGGAAAGAGTTAGACTAGATGTCCTTTGAGATCTTTTCAGACCTATGACCTTATGATTCTAAAACAACCCAAGTTTCTCATGCATTTTCTCTTAGGTTACAAAGAATTTCCCTGAAGCAGTTGGGTGGGATTATTACAGTCACTCTAGAAGTAGAAGCAGTAGGAAAGGAGGAATTGCCCTTAAGGATCATTTTTTAATACTAGCAAAGATACCAAAGATATACTTTGGAATCAAAGGACAAAGAGATTGTGGCAAATTACCAATGACACAGAATTCTGATCTTCAGAAATTTATTACTGACAAGGTATTTGTTTTCCTCTTGTGCTCTACTTACAGTTTCAGTACAAGGGCTTAGTTGTAGGGAGATTAAATAAAAAAAGGATAAAAGGGAAAAGAAGAAAACATATTTATTAGGTATCTACTATGTGCAAAATTCTTTACAAATATTATCTCATTTGATCTTCACAGTATCCCTGGGAGGTAGATGCTATTATGATCCACATTTTATAATTGTGGAAACTGAGGCAGACTGAGGTTAAGTGACTTGGCTAGGGTCACACAGCTAGTAAGTGTTTGAGGTTACATTTGCACTTAAATCTTTCCTGACTCCAGGGCCCAGAGCTCTAGCCACTGGCACCACCTAGCTAGTCAGCCAGGGCCTGTTACTTCAGTTGAAGTTCAGAGGAGATGCTCTATTTTGTATAAAGATCCTTCTCAACTGCTGCCCACTGTTAGGCGACTAAGAAGTCACACTCTCCTTGTTTTGTGGCTAAGCTGTTTCTGGTACAAATCTTGAAGGGTGTCTCTGAAGCCATTACTTTGGTAAATAAGCCATTTATTATGAGGACAAGCACAAGCTTGTCCAGCATTGTCTTTAATTACTTCCATTAATTCCCCACAAATGGGGCTCATCACTGGGGATCCCCTGTAAATTGAAACCCTGCTTTGTGTCACTAGATTTATCATGTTCAGTTGCTTTAAAATCCTAATAAGTAACATTTATTTATCACTTGAAGATTTCCAAAGTGTTCCACAACCACTTTAGGTATTGTATGAGGTATTACTAATA
The DNA here is from genome assembly GCF_016433145.1 of Gracilinanus agilis. NCBI lineage: Eukaryota > Metazoa > Chordata > Mammalia > Didelphimorphia > Didelphidae > Gracilinanus > Gracilinanus agilis. The sequence continues at coordinate 103,006,731 of NC_058135.1, forward strand.
GCTGACATTCACTGAATTCTCCGGAGACATTGCTTCATTTGATCCCCTTAAAATGACGCAGGTGCTTTAATTAGCTCCATTTTTGAGATGATGAAACTGAGACATTTAATTGGCTTGGCTGGATTCACAAAACCAATAAATGTCAGACAAGATTAGAACTTTTCTCTTCTTAACTTCAAGTCTAGAGCTCTTTCCACAGGATTTCCTTGTTACCTATCACATTACTGTTATGGCCATTGGAATCTCTAGGTCCCTTCTAAGTTCCACCTCTTACATACCTTTCCTATTCCTCCCCTCATCCTCCAGCCCCCAACCACATTGTTATTTCTCAGATCAAAAAGTTGCTTTATATTTAGCTTGTCTATTTTTTTCATTTGCTTATGTGTATTCCATGGTTTTCTCCTCCAACTGCCTTCATTTTTGCCTTTGTATTTCCAGTGCCTGGGACAGAAAAATCACTGACTTAATAAAGGATTTGTCTACTTGAATTGAATTGTTTCTAAGTCATAGTAGGGGCATCTCAAGTTTTCTACTCAAGCTTGGGGGCGGGGTGGGGCAACACTCTCCTCAACTATGTTCTTATGTCGAGGCATTGAATGATGGAGAATGGGACTAATTAAATCTCTAGGAGTGGATGGAGTGGTTTGACCCTGTCTAGTATGTGTGTCTAGTTATTTGAATTCATCTTTGGGGGTTTTCAGGGGAATTCCTTGAGAAAAAAAAGACTATGACATTATCCTATACTTATTTGTAATCTGGATCATGCTTGGCTCATGTAGAAATAGAGCTATTTGCTGGTGCTGTGCTGTCATTTTTAGTTGGGGTTGACTCTTTTGGACCCCATTTGGAATTTTCTTGACGAGGACCCTAGAGTGGTTTGCCATTTCCTTCTCCAGTTCATTTTACGGATAAGAATACTGAGGCAAACAGGATTAAGTGACTTGCTCAGGTTTACATAGCTAAGAAATATGTTTACTAATAAAAATATCTGGCCATCATCCCAAGATGAAGATTCAACATTAATTGTAGGAAATGAGAACCAGAACTCTCACCACTCCCAGCCTGTGGCAAAGGAAGACCTCCTTTAGATGTATGTTTGTTTTATAGGCGTTTGACAGCTAATTAGCATGCGATTAACAAGACAAAGTATTCAGAGTATGTTAAAAACATGTTATAACATTTTGGTAACATTTGATAAGAATTAATAAATTCTAGAACAAGGTTAAGATAAGATATATTATAAAGTATTTAATTAACCTTCTAACTACTAGCTCAGAGCCAGAATACTAATTCTAGGAGGAGATAAGTCTGGGAGCAGATAAGTCAGAGAAAATGGTCTTTGGTCATAAGACTCTGAGGAGCCTGTAGTGGGTATAAATCTTCACAGAATCGATAACATTTGGACATGCCAAGGTTGTTTTCCTATTATCTCATTAGGCCAGCCTCACACTCGCCATTCCAAAAGAGCATTGCTCTTTTCCTGCTGCTTGAGTTTCAGTTTTCCTAGATAACTGCACAGACCTGAAGTTCTTATTCCTTCAAAAGAAGCCTTTAATCTAGTTAGTTTCTATAATATGACAATAATATACCAAACTATGGCCTTTCTGCTATTCTTTTATTATCATTGATACTTCTGCACAATTAGTTTAATAACTGGGTCTTTCTAAAAATCCTAGTTGCAGTTACCTACTTAAAAGATTATATGTTATTGCTTGGTTTATGATCAACGATATAAAAGTAATAAAGACATTTTTCTTTCAAGTGTCTGAGGCCAGATTTGAACTCAGGGAGATGAGTGTTCCTGACTCTGGGCCTGCTTGATACCTAGGCTGTATCATTACTCAAATATCCAAATTTAAGGGTTCCTTTCAGCTATGCAAATCACAACCCATTCATGCCTGCCTATTTTGTGAGGCCTTTATTCATGGCATCCCATAAAATCACCACAGATGGTCCACGCAGCCTGTTAGAGTACTGTAGCCCTTCTTACTTTCTCCTGATATCAGGAAGATACCAGTAGAGCTTGCTGGCTATTTACCTGTTATTTCTCACCTTTGTTACACAGCCAAGCCATCTGCTCCTCTTACCATGTCTCTCTCTGATAGCATTCCTTAATCCTTTGAAATCGCTTATTAGTTATATATTGCAACCTACAAGCATACATCTCCCAATTTTTTTGTTACTCATGATCTGAGGGTCATTGGACAGAGTTATTGTTGTTGATTCTTTCTTATTCTCATGCATGAGTTGGGAGATAACTTTTAAGGTGGTGTTTTGTTCTGTTGAATCAAATTCTTTTTCATAATCAATAAACAACAAGTATAAATGAATCTTAGATCCTGTACATTTTCCAGCAGATTTTGAGATGGCAAAAATGTAATCTGTTATTGAATATCACTTGTAAAAGCTTGCTTGTTCCTAACTGATATTCTCATGAATGATGTCCTCATTTTACATGGAGAGTCTTACTCAAAGATTTTGGATAGGTGGGAGAATTGGCATGTCAGATATTGATGTTTTTCTCAGTCATCTTTTTTGTTATTTTAACAAAGTCTAAAAATTGTTCTATTTGGGGGTATCCTTTCCTCCTTTGCTTATCTGGCACACCAATCCCTCAGTGCCTTTCCAGTTGTATCTCTTTCACAAGATTTCCTCTATAAACATTTGGTTTAATCAGTCTACTTTACCTGGTTTTCTTCTTAGTGTCATTTATACTTCCATAACAGCATATCTGGGACTATGATGCTAGGGTCCAAGTGTGGTCATTCCATTGTGCTTGATGATGAAAAGATTGTTGGAGTATAATCTCTAAATTTTTTCCATTTTTCTATTTATTGTATTCCTTCCATTTTTACATTTAAATATTGTTGAAATCACTTTAATTGGATTTTTTAAAAAGCTTTCTTTATACAAATTTAGTCTTCATTGTTCTCTCTAAACTTTGGCACATTTGTGATTGTTCAGTCTCTTCAGTTTTGTCTGACTATGACCTGGGATTTTCTTGGCAAAGATATTGGACTGATTTACCAATTCCTTTTCCAGCTTATTTTATAATGTGAGGAAACTGAGACAAACAGGGTTAAGTGACTTGCCCAGGGTCACTCAGCTACCAAATGTCTGAGGTCAGATTTGAGTTCAAGGAGATGAGTCTTCCTGGTACCAGGCCTGGTACTCTATTCACTGTGACAAATAGTAGAGGTTTAATAAATATTACTTGACTGATTATCAAATTATATTACTCATAATTGTTAACTTTCACAAGAGTTTATGAATAAGTCTATATTCTTAACTGGAGCTGTTTTGTCAGGCATCTCTTTTTAACAATTTAAAATTTTTTTTTGGTTACACGTAGAAACAATTTTTGATACTTGTTTTTTGACATTTTAGAATTCAGACTTTCACCCTCCCTTCCCTCTCCTCTCCAAAAAGGGATAAATAGTCTGATATAGGTTATATCTGTATATTCATGTGATATATATTTCTGTATTACTCATGTCACGATAGAAGTCACATATCACACAAACAATAGAAATCTCATTAAGGAATATAGTGGAAGACAGCATGCTTTGATCTATGCATAGACTCTAACAGTTCCTTCTTTGGCTGTGGGTGGCATTTTCATCATGGGTCCCTTGTGGTTATCTTGGAGACTTGCTTTGCTGATAATGGTTCATCCTTCACAGTTGATCATTGGCACCGTATTTCTGTGATTGTATACACTATTCTCCTGGTTTGCTCACTTCACTTTGCATCAGTTCATATAAATCTTTCCATGTTTTTCTGAACTCATTCTGTTCATCATTCTTTATGGCACAATAGTATTCCATTGCAACTATATACCACAACTTGTTCATTTCCCAAGCGATGGGAAATGAACTCAATTTCCAATTCTTTGCCACTACAAAAAGAGCTCCTAAAAATATTTTGGTACGAGAAGGTACCCTTATCTCTGACTTCTTTGGGATACAGACCCAGAAGTAATATTGCTGGATAGAGTATATATACTTTTGTGGCCCTTTGACAGGCATCTCTTCTGGACAAATAATTGAAATATTTGCTAAGTCACTTTCTGGGCTTTTTTGGTCTTCTTGTGGATTTATAATGGTTATACATTTATAAATTTATTGTAATCAGTGTCAATGTCATTTCTGTTGTTCATTTCCCTGTATTAATTGTTAATTACTTGCTTAAATTGTTCCGGAACATGTTGTTTTAATTGTACACCATAACTTTTCCCCAGCCTTTCAACCCATGAAACAAAGCTATATCATTATATCTTATAAAACTACTTATTATTCCTAATATTTTTCTAAATTTCAAATTAAGATATTTGTTCCTTCCTTGAACATTTTACTATATTTAGAAGCATATAATTTTAAAATTGGAAGAGACTTAATAACTTATGTTTATCTAACATTTAACAATTTCTAAAGTGCTTTCACACACACACTCTGCTCCTGTGATCTTATTGGATCTTCACAATAATGAAATAAAGTAGGTGAGGCAGATAAGGAAAATGAAATTTAAAAATATATAATTATAGAAGACGTGGCAAATCTAGTGAGAGATCTTCCTCAAAAACCACATATCTAGAGAATGGTTTGGCTGGGCTTAAAAATCTGGCTTTTTTGACTATAAGCACATGGTCATTCTTTAAACTTAAATTTGCATTTTCTTTAAAACTTACAGTTTGTAGGTATAATTTCATATTCCCTGCTTTAATTAAAAAACAACAACAACTTTACTTTCTGTCCTAGTAACAATTCTAAGACTGGCAAACAAGGGCTAGACAAATGGGGTTAAGTGACTTGCCCAGGGTCATAAAGCTGGCAAGTGTCTGAGGCCAGAGTTTAATGGAAGTTCTCTAGACTCCAGGCTTGGCACTTTATCTACTGTGCCACCTAGGTTTCTCTACCTCATTTAATCTTCAAAACAACTATATGATATAGACAAAACAAATATCATAAACCCCATGTTACATTTGGGAAGCTGAGGTCCAGCAAAATCAAATGTCTTCCTTGTCAAAAGTCTGACACCTTATGGTAAGTGGCAGGTCCAGGATTCAAACCCAGATCCTCTGACTGCAAATCCATTTTTTTTCACTAAATAATACTACTTCCTTCAAAAGAGATGGCACTAGGGAAAGAGGATTTGAAAATGGCACTATCCTATCAGGCAAAGCTTGAGCAGGAAATCAGCCAAGTATGATCAATCCCATAAAGGTACATGTACAGGCAAAATTCTCCACAAATTACTCAGTGAAGAAATCAGTAGGCAGAATCTCTGGGAACAATAATGTAAAACCTTTAGTGCTTAATAAAGAATTACTGGGCCAAAGAACAAATCACAGAAACAATTGACAATTTCATTAAAGAGAATTGAGAACAAGGAGATGACATAGCAAAATTCTGGGGATTACAGGCAAAGCAGTATACTTAGGGGAAATTTTTTATCTCTAAATGCTTATTTCAGTAAAAGAGAGAATGAGCAGAACTGGGAATGCAATTAAAAAAATTTAAAGACACCAATTAAACACCAAATTGGAAATCCTGAATATCAAGGGAGAGATTAATAAAATTGAACTAATAAATAAGACAGAGCTGGTTTTATTTTTAAAATGTGCAACAATAAAATAAATCATTGGTTAATTTGATTTAAAAAATAAGAAAACCAAATTACCTAGTATCAAAAATGAAAAGGTTGAAATCACAACCAAGAAAGAGGAAATTAAAAAAATTATTAGGAGGTATTTGTCCACTTAAATGCCAATAAATCTAAGCAAATTAGATGAATATTGTTAAAAATATAAATTGCCCAGATTAACAGGAGAGGAAATGAAATATTTAAACAACCTCATCTCAGAAAAAATAAATTTAACAAGCCATCAATTAATTCTCTAAGAAAAAAGCCCCAAGGCCAGTTGGATCCGCAAGTGAATTCTAAACATATAAAGAACAATTAATTCTAATATTATATAAACTATTTGGAAAAATAGCTATGGAAGGAATCCTACCAAATTCCTTTCATGATACAAATGTGGTATTGATACCTATATCAAAAAGAGAGAGAACAGAGAAAGAACACTATAAACCAATCCTCTAATGAATATTGCAAAAATTTTAAGTAAAATATTAGTAAGAAGATTATAGCAATATGTCATAAGGATCATACACTACAACCAGATGGGTTTTAAACCAGGAATGCAAGGATGGTTCAACTTTAGGGAAAATATGAGTATAATTGACCATATCAATAATAAAACCAACAGAAATCATATGATTATCTTAGTAGATGCAAACATTCCTATTAGAAATACTAGTGAACACTGGAATAAAATGAACATTACTGAAAATAATAAATAGCAGCTATCTAAAACCATCAGTAAACATTATTTTCAATGGGGATAAACTAGAAGCCTATCCAATAACATCAGGGGTAAAGTCAGAATGCCCATTATCACCACTACTATTCAGTATTATACTAAAAATGTTAGCTATAATAATAAGAAATTGAAGGAATTAGAACAGTGAGGAAATAGAGCTATTACTCTTTGCAGATGACATGATATTATACCTAAAGAATCAACCAAAAATCAAAACAATAACTTTAGCAAAATTGCAAAATCTAAAAGAAACCCACATAAATCATTAGCATTTCTCTATATCACCAATAAAGTTCAATAGCAAGAGAGAGAAAATGAAATTACATTTAAGAAAACTGCAGACAAACATAAACTACCTGGGGATCCTCCTGCCAAAACAAACCCAGGAACTATATAATCACAAATGCAAAACATTTTCTGCACAAATAAAATTTTTTCTATACAACTTGAAAAACATGAATTGCTTATGGATAAGCTGAGCCAACACAATAAAAATGACAATTCCACCGTAATTAATGTACCTATTAGTGCCATATCAATCAAACTAACCAAAAATTATTTCACTGAGCAAGGAAAAAATAATAAAATTTATCTGGAAGAACAAAAGGCCAAGAATATCAAGGGAATTAATGGGAAAATATTATGAAGGCAGGTGGCTTAGTTGTATTGGATCTCAAACTGTATTATAAAGCAGTAGTCAACAAAACAATCTAGTACTGGCTAAGAAATAGAGTAGTGGATCAATGGAATTGATTAGGTACTCAATACCCAGTAGTAAATGACCACAGTAATCTACCATTTGACAAAAACAAAGATCCAAGTTTTTGGAAGAATTCACTATTCCACAAAAACTGCTGGGAAAATTAAAAAACAGTATGGCAGAAAGTAATCACAGACCAACATCTTATGCCATATACTAAGGTAAAGTCAAAATGGATACATGTTGCAGAAATAAAGAGTGAAACTATAAACAAATTAAAGGAATATGGAATAGTTTGCCTATCAGATCTATGGATAAGGGAATAATTTATGTCCAGACAAGGCACAGAGAACGTTACAAGATATAAAATAGTTAACTTTGACTACATTAAATTAAAAAAAAATTGCACAAACAAAACCAATGCAACCGAGATTAAATGGGAAACTGGTAAATTTTTTTTATAGCAAGCACCTCTGACAAAGGCATTGTTTGAGGTAAGTCAAATTTATAAGAATATAAAGCATTCCCCAGTTGACAAATGATGAAAGGCAATTTTCAGTTGAAGAAATTAAGACTATTTTAGTCACATTACAAAAATGCTCCAAATCACTATTAATGAGAGAAATGCAAATTAAAACTCTGAGGTACCACCTCACACTTAAGGCTAATATGTCAAAAAAGGAAAATGATAAATGTTGGAGGGGATGTGGAAAAATTTGGGCACTAATACCATGTTAGTGGAGCTGCAAACTAATACAACCATTCTAGAGAACCATCTGGAACCATTTCAAAGGGCCATAAAAACGTGCATACCCTATGACCCAGCAATACCACTACTAGGTCTGTATTCCAAAGAGGGCAAAGATAAGAAGAAAAGGACTGACTTGTACAAAAATATTTATAGCAGCTCTTTTGTTGTGGTGGCAAAGAACTGGAGACTGAAGGGATGTCCATCAGTTGGGGAATGGCTGAACAAGTAGTATGTGACTGTAATGGAATGCTATTGTGTCATAAGAAATGACAAACTAATGACAAAAAACCCTGTAAAAACATATGAAGTGGTACAAAGTAAAGTGAGCAGAACCAGGAGAACATTGTACACAGAAACAACAATAAAGTACAATGATCAACTGTGAATGACCTATTTTCAGTAATGCAAAGATCCAGAAAAACTTCAAGGGATTCATGATGAAAAAAGGCTATCCACTGCCACAGAAGGAACAGATGGAGTCTGAAAGCAGATTGATGCATGCTATTCTTCACTTTATTACCTCCATGTATTTTTCTCTAATATAAGTGATATGTATATTCTTTCACAACATGATGAACATGAAAATGCATATTGTATAATAACACATGTATAACCTGTGTCATATAATCTGATTATTGAAAATTGTATCAGCATATAATCTGGAAAAAAGTAAAAAGTTAAATAAAAAAAAATCTTTGGAGCTTAAACCAACTTTTTAAATTAGAAAAAAAAATACTCATTTGTACATACTTGTGTACCCTGAATATTAACTCAATCTTTCCCCAAACTGAAGACTGGCAGCAGCAACAATCTTATGTGAAGTTTATTCTAGAAAACATCTATATTTTTAAAAAATAGGATCCAAACAGACCATTTAGAATTACATGGATAAGTAAACATATTTAACTATCATTAAGAATGAATGAATCAATCTGGCTTCAGACACTTCCAAGTTGTGTGACCCTGGGCAAGTCACATAAACCCTTATTGTCTAGCCCTTCCTGATCTAAAGTAAGGATTTTTCATTTTTAAAAAGATTTTATATTATGGATGAATTTCTGATATGCAATTAATAAAGAGAATTTCTATATCTAAAGTTCCCCATAGTTAAAAAGCATGTCTAAACTCTGGATGAGATTTTCACAACGAATAATTAAGGGAAATCACTATATTTTTGGGGTCCCTTCCCAAAGATGGTGACTTCTGATGTGAATAACAGACAAGATAATGCCCTCTTATAATTCCTTTGGTGATGTCAGAGACAGAGCAGTTTTTTTTTAATTTCCAGCAGAACTACAAACTGATTCTGTTTACTTTACATTAGAAAATTCCAAATATTAACATTATTGTACATTAATGTTTGGATGTATAGCTTGACTATTGAGTCAAAAAGAATTCTACCACACATGTAAGTATCTTTTCTCTCTAATTCTGAACTAATCCTATTAGATGGCTTATACTACTTTTATGAGGATGTAGTGAGGAGAGGGAAGACTGGGTCTCCCTATTGTGTCCTGCCTGGAAGTACAGTGGTTATTTATGGGCCTCATTTTCCTACTGATAGGCACTGAAATTTTGAGCAACTTCATTTCCAAATTGAATCAGTTTGACCTTCCTTAGGCAGCCTGATGGCTCCTCACTCCCAGGGTTTCTCATATAGATTCCAATTGGTTTTGGCCCTGCCGTCATTCAGAACACCCAAGACTCAAGCAATCCACCAGCTTCGACCTCCTCAATAGCAGGTATTACAGGTATGTACCACCACTCCCTACTTCTTCCTCCCTAATACAAGCCTTTGTTTTGCTTTGTTTTTTCAATTAACAAGCATTTATTTTCTCTCCTTCCAACTTCTCCTATATTGAGAAAAGAAGGAAAAAAGAAAACTTGTAACAATTGTGAGTAGTCAAGAAAAACAAATTCTTTTCTTGCACTAGCCATGTCTAAAAATGTCTATCTCATTCTTCATCTTGAATCTGTCACCTCTCCATAGGCAAGTGGGTAGCATATACTTCATCATCCATCATCCAATCAGGGTTGGTTATTTCACTAATCAGTCCTTAAATCTTCACAGTTATTTGTATTTACCATGTTGTTATTTCAGAAATTTTTTTCTTGGCTCTCAACATTAATTTTGCATCTGTTCATATAAGTCTTCCCAGATTTTTCTGAAATGATCTCTTTCATTATTTCTTATGAGACAATAATATCCTATGTTTATGAATCAATCCCAACAACTTAAACTCTAGCTCTTTCCCTCCTCTCTCCCATCTTCCCAATACACAGCACTGTTGACTTCTTCAATTTGCCACTCTTAAAGGATCCTCTCTCTGACTACTTGCTGGTTGGAAGGTAAAGGGGAATCATCCAGTTATACACTGATTTCCCGTTGTTCCCTGACTTCCTTTTAGGGCTACTGCTTGTTGCCCCATTGATTCCTTCCCTTCTCTGAAGAAGCGCAAACATTTCAAACATATACCTTATCAAATCCCTGAGAAATGTTTCTGCTTAAGTGACCTGATTCTCTTTTGGGGAAACATCAATTAGACTTTCTAATTGCCAACTCAGTAGCCCTGTTTGTAAGTTTCCTTCAGCAATGGCTTAAAACGCAAAGTTATATAAGAGCAGAAAACTGGATGGAAACCAAATAGAACTTTTACTTACAAACTGTTAAAATAAAAGAGAGATGCTTTAACAAAATAAATCAAAGCCATTATGAAACAAAAAATTTACAAACTTTTATTCAAAGATAACAGTTCAAGAGGACAAATTTTGGTCATTTTTAAAGGGAATTTATATGAGAATCTTCTCAGGAAAAGAAAATTTGATCCACAAACATGGCCACACACAGAATGTTCTCTCTCTGTTAATAGCAGCTAAATGTACACACACAGAAATTATTCATAAAACCATGCAAATTCAGTTGAGTTCCATACATTCATTATATTCATCAAAAACCTGCAATTATGCTCATGCCATAGAGTCACTTTTTGAGAAAACAGAAACAAAACTCAATTACACCAAAAACATAAACAAGATTAAATCAAAGTAAGTCATAAATAAGCATGACTGATATTTTATTTCCAAATGTTTGGCATTACACTTATTCAAGTGTTTCCCACCATTTCCGTTCCTCAGAAGTGGCATTTGTAAGTGTTCAGCATTGTTAAATATCAAAAAATACAACTCTGTTTTACAATGTAGTATATACTGGCAGAATTCAAAGTCCTGGGCCAATTATAAATAGTATAATCAAGTTTCGAACATTTTCAAAGGAAAGCAATCTAGACACATATGTATATATGCACACAACTCATCATAGTCACTGAATCAAAGATGTTTTATAAAAGCAAACGGTTTGATCTCCCTGCCAGTGGGTATTCCAGATGGAGGCTTCCACACCCATTCAAAGCTTTACAGTTTGTGGAGCTCCTGATTTCCTGGGGAGGAAACAATAAAGACAAAATCTACTTTGACCAGAACGCACATCACTTTTTTCCTTCTTCACAGAACAATCCACAGTCATCGGTTGTTTGACACTGATTGGTCTTTAGGAAAGCAATTTTTGTCTGAAAACTTGATAATAATAAATACTGTGGTCCATACATCTTGTTAAAAATTCAGTCAGCTGCTGCTCAGTGCAGAAAACTCCTACACAGCGCTTCGATCTAGGATAATCTTCAGCGTCTGATGCCTTTAATGGCAGACGAACTTATCTTCTACTGAGACTCAAAGTGCAGCCATGAGTAGAGAAGTGTTAGACCCCAAGTCACTTCAAAAATACTTGTGGAAGCCTGTTTCCAGAGGATAAGTAAGTAGAAATCCCTCTTCTGTTCATAATGGTTTATCAATAACTGTAACACCTGGCAGAAGGAAGGAGGAAAGAAAATTGAAGACGAGGGCAGCACTCTCAGACAATCCCAATCTCTCTTAAAATCATCAAAGAGAAAACCATAAGAAAAATAAGGTTCCCAACTCTGAGGTCAGTTCTCTATTTTATTCATTACACACTAAGTTCAGATGTGATTACTGTTACTTAAAAACCCTTACCTTTTGTTTTAGAATTGATATTCTAAGGCTAGGCAACTGGGGTTAAGTGACTTGCCCAGGGTCACACAGCTAGGAAGTGTCTGAGGTCAAATTTGAACCCAGGAACCTCTGGACTCCAGTCATGACTCTCTATCCACTCTGCTACTTAGCTGCCCCATATTGTTATTATTATTTTTTAATTACATGAAATGCAATTTGAAGAGGGGCTTTTTAGATTTCTATGTGTAAAATGTCCAATGACTGAGTGGTACCATAAACAGAATTGGAGTTTGAATCTTGCCTTATAGATTTACTGGTTGTGTGACTGAGCAAATAAGTTGCTTAACCTCACTCATCCTCAGTTTCTTCATCTATAAAATGAGGGCAAAAACAGAACCGTCATCACAGAGCTGTTGAGAGGATCAAACGAGATGACACATGTAAAGTGTTTTTCAAGCCTTAAAGTACTATGTAAAATGCTAGTTATCATTAATATCATCATCATCTTAATTGCATATTAAATCTCAAAAAAAGCTTCTATAACCTTAGAGTAGAGCGGAAAGAAAGTGGATGATTGTTACCTGCATAACTTCTCCCTGTGCTCATACAAGATGACACCACTGTCCATTTATCCGTTGTTGGGTTATAATACTCCACTGATGCCAAGTTACAGGAACCATCGTCACCTCCAACTACATACAATAGGCCATTAACAGCACAAACACCTTTAAAATGGTAAAGGGGGTACAAAAATGAAGAAGAGTCAGAATCTTAGATGGGAAGATAATTTGTTTCCCTGGAGAAAAGCTAGTTTAGAAAATGAATGACCTCAGAGACCTTTTGATATGAGGAAGGCCTTTCTTCTACTAAAAAATTAATAGTAGATGACTTCTCTGCTTTTTAGTTTAACACCTAAGGGCAGTTTGTTGGTTTTTCTTTTCTTAAAGTGCATTTAATATCCTTTAAAAAGGTTCAGCACTCCCATGGCTGGCACTTAAGGGCAATAGAGAGTTTAAATTAAGAAAGATCTAGATCTAACGGATGATCCCCAGGTTCTTGCAGACTAATTTACTAAGTCATTATAGAGTCCAAAAATAGGAACAAGAATCGATGTGAGCCTGGATCTTACTTGAAAGAGTGAAAGGATCTCTTTAGAGCAGCTGAAGTAGATGCCCTCCTGGACATCTGGCTACAGATAATCCAAACACAGTTTATTATGAAATCAAAATCTGGTTACCTTAGACCTGTTTACATATTGTGACAGCAATAAAGAGGGAACTAGAAGCAAAAACCAGATAGGTACTGGCTTGTCCTTAGCTTCTCTTTTATTTATGAAAAACAGAGTGATTTCCCAGCTGTTTAAAGGCTGAGTATTTCCCCATGAAAAATATTCATTCAGATTCAAGAAAGAGAAAAGGGGAAATTTCTTTCCTATATAAATCCAACATGATTTCATTTTCTAGCTATTCCCCTGTTCCCCTAAAGCCAGGGAGAAAATGGGTTTAAGTTTCATAGAAATTGATTGCAAGACTTTTATTTGGCCTTTTTTCCCCTTTGATATAAGGAACAGTTCTCTAAGAGATTATAGGGAAAGGAATCATGGAGAAAGAGAGGTGATATAAAAATAAAGAGAGCAATGAAAATTATTTTAAAGCTAAAACCGAAGGCAGCAAGTTGGCTCAGTGGATTGAGAGCTAGAGATAGAAGGTCCTGGGTTTAAATCTTGTCTCAGACACTTCCTAGCTGTGTGATCCTGGACTCCCAGTTTCTTAGCCCTTACTATTCTTCTACCCTAGATCCAACACACAGGATTGGTTTTAAGATGGCAGATAAGAATTAAAAAAAACAAAACAGTTAACATCTTCCCCTGTGAAATCCATTGACTCCCACTAAATTCTGTCATTCTTGGAACTCTATACTCTCCTATTCCCTGGCATAATCAACCAATCATTCAATCAACATTTATCAAGTGCCTATAATGTACCTGGGGAATACAAGAAGAGGCAAAAGAAAGTTCCTGCCCTCAATGAGTTTATAATCTAATGGAAAGTCACTGGGATTCTAGTAGCAGTTTATTTCAGGCGATGGAAGAGTGGCAAATACAGACATAGATATAATGGAAAACAGTTGTTCTGAGAAGAAAACAGTGCATCTTTTGGGGAAGTTAATGCTTCACTATTTCAAGGGTCTATGATGTCATGGGCGTGGGTGCTCCCCTCTATGCAGGCTATCAAATGAACACAAGTGAGTAATCCACAGCAAATCCCCCTGACAAGAGTGACTCATGAAAATCCTTTTATCTGCGGAGTGCTATCATGTACTTAATGTTACAGAAAAGGAAAAAATAAAAAATAAAAACCACTGAAGATGCCCTGATGCTTCACATAAACAAACTGCCCATTTACTGTCCCTCAGATTCAAGGCCTGGATCTGTTCTTGTTCTAACTCCTACCCCTCTCCACAGGGGCTGTTAAAAAGCGGGACAAAGCTCCCTGAGAGCCTTCAGCCCCCTCATCACCCAGGAGCCCGCGGGTCCCTCAGAGACCTCCAAAGCCCAGGCCATGTAGAAACAAGAATCCCAGCCTCTGCTTAAAGACCTAACCTTTCCCCTTCTCTGGGGGTCCGCTCCACCTTGGGATGGATTTAACGGTGACAAAGTTGTTCCTGACATCAACCCAAATCTGTCTCTTAGTGGTTTTTCACTTTGCTACTTTGAGACCAAGGAGAAAGAAGTCTGCATGTGGTGAATCCATGATGATAGCTACCATGTCCCCTCTAGGTCTTATCCTAGCTTGGCTTTAAGATCTTTGGGTCAATCTCCCACCTCCTATTTTCTAGTGCTTTCATTATCTTCATCAATCCCTTTGAGAAGTTCTCTATCTCCAAATCTCTCTCAAAATGTGGCCAACACCAAAAGCATGACTTATACTAATTTTCTTTATATTTATTATGGATATACATGGACAAATATATGTATATACACACATATATTAGATATATACAAGGGGTGCATATAAATACATATAACACTAGTATACACACATAAACATATATATGTGCGCATGGCACCATGTGTATTTATAGCACAAATGTGTACAAACACACAGGTACATATAAACATTACTACACATGCGTGTTTGTAGGCAGGTGTGTGTGTACAAACACATGCATGCATTTCTACAGGTACAGTCAATAACTTGGCAAACATTTATCAAGTGCCTCTTATGTGCCAGGCACTGTGCTCTGGGAAAACAAAAAGAGGCAAAACGCCAATCGTTGCCCTTCAAGAAGCTTACAGTCTAACGGAGGAGGAGACAACGTGGAAACAAATGTAGATAAAACAAGCTCTGGAGAGGATAAATAGAAAATAACTAACAGCAGGGAGGTCCTAGAATGGAGGGGTTGGGGAAGGCTTCTGATAAAAGGTGGGAGTTTAGCTGGAACTTAAAGGGAGTCCAGGAGGCTAGGAACGGGAGCAGAGGAGGGAGAATGCAACAGCAGGATAAAATGCCTGGAGCTGAGAGAGAGTCGCAGATAAAGTAAGTATGGACTGAAATAAAAACTTAAAGAAACACTTTAAGATGGTTAGCCAGGAGGTCAGTGTCAATGGATTAAGGCATGAGTATTAAGAAGTAAGGGATAAGGGGACCAGAAAGAGGACTAGGAGAGGGTTGAAGGCCACATGGAGCAATCTGTATTAGATCCTGGAAGCATTAGGGAATCCCGGGAGTTTCCTGAGTAGCAGGGGACAGGATCAGACCTATATTTTAGGAAAATTATTTTAGTCACTGTATGGAGGATGGTTTAGAGTGGGGAGACTGGAGCCTGGCAGAGTCACTTACAGGTTATTGCAATAGTCCAGGCAAGAGGGGAGGAGGATTTTTATCAGGGAGGCGACAGTGTCAGAGGGCAGAAGGGATGTATCGCAGAGATGCTGCATCAAGATCTTGGCAACAGCTTGAATGAGGATGGAGGTTAGGACAGGGAGAAGTCCAGGATGACCCTTGGGTTGTGAGCCTGGGATGACAGTGATGCCCTATACAGTGACAGAGAATAGGAGATGGGAAAGGTTTGGGAGGGGAGTGAGGGAGGGGAAGAGTTCTGCCTTAGATACAATGAGTATAAATTGTCTACTGAAACATATTCTTGTCTTCCTTGTTAAAATGCAATCTCTTTTAGAGAAGGCATTGTTCTATTCTTTGTATTTCTATCTGCACAGAGTAGGTGATTAATAAATGCTTGCTGATTCACTGATTCTGGTCAATCAATGGTTAAGAGATGGTAGAGGAATAATCCCCCCTGCCTTGTTTTGGGCACGATGTCTCTTTAATCAAGCCTAGGAGAACATTTGATGTCTTGGCTGTCCTGTCCCTCTGCTGATGGCTGCTGTCCAATTTCGATCTTTCTTACAGGGACTGTTGTTTAGCTAAGCCTTTCTCTTCCTTTATTAGGAAAATTGATTTTTCTCAACCCAAAGTGAGAGCTTTACTTTTATAATTATTACATTTTTTTAAAACTCAAGTTGGGCATTTTTCTAACCAGTTTTTCTGGACTCAGGTTCTATCATTAACACAGCTATTCTATCTTCAAGTCTTGCGTCATCTGCAGGTTTAATAAGCAGGCCATCTAAGTATTCGTTTAAGTTACTAAAAATGTTCTGAATCATAGAGATCTAAAGCACTCTGTTATTTCCCCTCGACTTTCTATTGGTTATGCACATAGTTTCTCTCATCATGCTTCTTGCTAGAGGATTTGGGTAAATTTTGGAAGATAAGAAAAAATAGAGAAAAGTAATTTATGTATAAAGAGAATTTACTTATTTTTATATTTACAGAGAGAAAAATATATACAAGATCATCTTAACTCTTAAGACTCATGTTTCATTTTTGATTCACGCTGAGCCTGTCATCCATTTAAACTTCCAGATAATTTTTCAGACTTAAAGCTTATCTTTCCTTCATCTTATATTTGTGAAGTTGCTTTTCAGAATCCAATAATAAATCTTTATCTGTATACTTATTAAATTTCTTCTCATTAGATTAAGCTAAAAGCTCCAACCCAGCAAGAGCTTTCTGGATCTTAGCCCTCCTAGCTTTGTCTTATTTGCACATTTGATGAACAACATGTTAAAAAGATGGTGGCTCAGAAAGGGAAATGGATTTCTGAACCATAACTTAAAAGATGGCAATAAGGGGCTCTTGGGCAGGAGTGAAGGACATCTAGGCTAGTTAGAATGCATTTTCCTGATGTTTTGTAAGACTAATCAAAAAGTCTTTAAAATAAAAAAGAAAGAGAAAGGAGAAAATTGCTAATGTGCATTTAGCAAACTAGACATCAGAGAGAATAGCTATATTGAAAGAAAGAGTACGAGTTCACAAGGGACAAAACCCAAGAATGAAGTCAGTAGTAATCTATGGGTTCAAATGTTTATATACAAATAATCAATGTTTGGGGAGAAAAGCAAGAGAACTAGAGGTTCTAAAATAAGGATCTTTGACCTCAGTATCACTGAGACTTAATGGGATGAAATCTATGACGAGAGTATGGCTCTATATTGGTCTACCTTGTTCAAAAGTAAAAGAATAGGTAAAAGATAAAAAATGTTGTATATTAGAAAGGTAAACTGGTGGGTGGAGGTTTGGGAATCAGAGCTGATGAGAATGAGGGATAGCATTTGGGTGAAGAGCAGATGAAAGAAAAATAGATCATTTCATCATCAGATGATCATTATCAACTACCTGGATGGAAAGAGGGAATCAATAAGAAGTCCTGGGAACAGATCATAAACCTGGCACAATGGCATCGAATAAGGGATTCTGATTATCCAGAACTCTGCCAGAGAGCAGCCACTAAGAGCTTTAGGATCCTGATGGTGCTTTCATCTGTAACAAGGTGACAGAATCATCTAGTCTAGATCTGATTTTCATTTACCTGGGAGAGGTTACTGTGGTAGAAATGATAAAAACCTTGGGTGAAAGTGGCCACTCTTTGATAGAACTTGTATAGAACTTGTATAGAAGAGGAAAAAAGCCAGGTATGGTCTGAAGGCATCCTAGGTTTGCAGAGAGCAGACTTCAAAAGGAACAAAGGAAGGTGAGGTAGTAACCTATGGATGGACATTTTTATAAGGGAAGTCAACTCCTGGGATATGAGAAATTTAAGAATGGAACTCTGAGGATCCAAAGTGAAAAATTCCAATGAGGAAGGGAAAAAAAAGATAAGACTTATCTAAAGAGTCTGATGGGAATGCACGGGGAACTCGCCTCTAACGTAGATTTCAAAAATATAAGTACAGAAGACAGAAAGTGAGGGCAGATAACAGAAGACAAATAGAAGGGCATGGCAATATTCTTTCTTGAAATCAATTTTCTCTACTTTGTTTTTGCTCTTATTTTCTTAAAAACCCTAAACTTTGTTCATTTATGGCCTCTGTTTTATCCCTACAAGTACCAGACTAACTGATAACTGTTACCTCTAATCAGTGTTACTACTTTTATTGGGGGAAAATCATCCCTCGGACACATTATGAGCATGTTGGATTTTTCACATAATAAATCACGAGCCCTATTAGTAAAAAACCTTCAAGTTAACCACATCGAAGACTCCCCTGCTCTTAAAAATAGAATAAAGTACCTGCGTTTCTTCTGCACATGTTCATATCTGCCACTTGTCTCCACGCATTGGTGGTGGGATCATACACCTCCACACTTTTTCTTACTAACGGTCCGTCGTGACCTCCCACAGCATAGAGTAAGTTGTTTAACACGCCAACCCCTACGGAACACAAACACAAGTGAGCGGCAGCCCGGCCGCGAGAGAAACGGCGATCCCCCAGGGACCTCGACGGCCCTGGCCGTGGATCTGACAGGAGGGAACCAAAGCGAAGGAGAGGACCCACAGCAGACACCTGGAAAGCGAGGAGGTGTCCCCAACGCTGGCCTTCTGCCATTTCTCTCGGGAGGTACAAGGTGTCGGCGGATCACGCCGCAGCCACCCTCGGGTGCCGGGGCCCCGTCGGGCTCCCACGTACCTGCCCCACTCCTGCGAGTGCTCATTTCTGCTATGTAGCTCCACTCGTTGGTGGCCGAGTTATAACACTCCACGGTGCTGAGGCACTGGCGGGACGCTCCGTCGTAACCCCCCACGGCGTATAACAGACCTGGAAGCAGGGTCACAAGCGAGCCCGATTAGTCAAAGTCACTGGGATGATTCAGAAAGGCTCATAGCCATTGTTCTCCCTCTTGCTAATGCACGCAGTCCATTTTGTATGAAGAGCTTTAAAGCATTGTCTGGGAATAACATCGCTTCTTACAGAAGAAGGGATGAAGACTCGGCGGATTGAGAGCTGGCCTGGAGAAAGGAGGTCCTGAGTTCAAATGTGGCCTTGCACCCTTCCTATCTATAAGACCCTGGGCAAGTCACTTAGTCCCGATGGCCCAGTCCTTTTCCTTCTTCTTCTGCTTTGGAACTGATACACAGTATTGATTCTAAAGCGAAAGGTAAGTGTTAAAAAAAAAAAGATGGAGAAATGATCAAAGGATCAGGGATGGAGAGCTGGAAATGACTTCAGAGGGTATCTAGTCAAATCTCATTTTACAGATGAGGAAACTGAGGCATGGGGAAGAGAAATGATTTGTCCAAGGTGATCAGTGAGTTGATGAGCATTTTTTATGGGCTACTACATGGCAGGCACTGTGCCAAGTGTGAAGGCTGCAGAGGAGGACAAGAAATGGTCCCTCCCTTCAAGGAGCTCCATGGTCCAAGGTCAATAGGGAGATAACAAGGTATAGACACAATAAACTGGGGACTGACTCAGGGAAGGCACCAACAGGGCTAATAACAGGCTTCTTGGAGAGGGCTGAGTCTCAAAGGCAGCCAGAGAAGCCAGGAGTCAAAGATGGGGAGGGGAGAGGGCATTCCAGACATGACAGACACCGGAGGAAAATTCCTGGAGTTGGGGGATGGAGAGTCATGTGAGAGGAACAGCAGGAAGGTGGGTGTTGAGTCACTGGATCACTGACATCATGGAGGGAGGCAGGATTTGATCCCAGGTCCTCTGACTCTTTCAAAGTTTTCCAGAATTAGGTTCTAAGCCAAACTTTTGGCCCTACCTCCCACCAGTCCCTTTTTGGCACGACATGTTCCAGTCAAGCCGACTATCCATTCCTCTGATCTGGTCCTGCCCTCTCTGGCCCTCGCCTTATTCACGCACGTCCCCCACTTCTAAAAGGCACAGAACATCACCTCCATCCCTGCCAGCACCAAATACAATCTCTGCCAGATGGGATTTTTCCCTGTCTGCAAGATCCATTGTCCTTCAAGAAACCTTCCCTGATCTCTGCTCAGATAGAAATGATCTTTCCTTCCTCAGATATCCAACAATGCCCTTTTTGGCTGTCTCTTTTGAACTTAATATATTCTGCTTTGTGGAGAGCAGCTAGGAGGTGCAGGAGATTAAGCCTGGATCTGGAAACAAGAAGGCCTGAGTTCACATCCTGCATCAGACACTTGTGCACTGTGTGACCTTGGGCAAGTTATTTAACCTGCTTCTGTCTCGGTTTCCTCAACAGGATTTTTGCGAGGATAAAATATTTATAAAGAGTTCTGCACAACCTAATGTGTTATATGATTGATAGTTATTATTATCTCTCAGAGACGGTGTTTTGCCCTTGGAAGGTAATCAATAAAAAAAATTCACTGAATTAAACTGATAGCCTAATAAAACTCCGTATTGGGATGGCTTGCAGGTGGTGTTGTCCTAGGGGCGGCAATCTATTTTTTCATCAATGATCTGGATGATAGAAAGTTTGCAAATTACACTTTTGCCATTAGGAGGGAGATGAGCACCACGAAAAAGGAAATTAAAAACCAAAGTGATCTTAGTCAAATGGAGAACATTTCAAAACAATGCTGAATAAGGCCTGGCCTGGATCGTGGAAGGCATTCCAAGTATGAAGGAAAAACACAAAGCATAAATCTGCTCTTGGACAAAATAAGAAGCAATGAGAAATATGGCGGGGCATCTAGGTAGTAGAGTGGATATTGCTCCAGGCTTGGTGTCAGGAGGACCTCGGTTCAAATCTGGCCGTAGATACTTCCTACTTGTGTGACCCAGGGCAGGCAGGCAGACAGACAGGAAGGAAGGAAGCCTTGCCTTTGTTGGGAGGATCATTTGGAATTTGGACTCATTACCACTTGACTTTTCCTAAAAGGTTCTTCTCTTCACCAGTAATAGTAGCATTTGGCATAATGGAAACAGCACCAGTCTCTGTAAGGCAGGACATTACACTGTGTAACAGTTCTGTCCTTTGAGGAAGACCTACATCTCTAAGCCTCAGTTTCCTCATCTGTAAAATAAGAGGGTTGAAAAAAAATGGCCTCTGAGAGCCTTTATGGCTCTTGAGTTTTTGATCCTATCATCTCTACAGTTCTTTATCACTCTCAAAAAAACTATATGAGGGGCAGCTGGGCTAGCTCAGTGGATTGAGAGCCAGGCCTAGAGACGGGAGGTCCTAGGTTCAAATCTGGCCTCAGACACTTCCCAGCTGTGTGACTCTGGGCAAGTCTCTTGACCCCCATTGCCCACCCTTACCACTCTTCCACCTATGAGCTAATACACAGAAGTTAAGGGTTTAAAAAAAAACCAAAAAAAAAACCAAAAAAAAAACTATATGACTCAAATTCCAAATTCTAGCATACGGATGATCCCATTGACCCACCTCTACATGTGAGGAAGCCATGTACCTAGCAACTGAGAGTGAATGCTCAAGTGAAAGAATTACCAGTACTTACCTCCAACAACCCCTACACCAACACTGCTCCTTCTTGTATTCATTGGGGCTACATGAAACCATTCATTAGCCTTCATGTTATATGCTTCTACAGATGACAAACCTGTAATAAAACCCAAAACATCATTATTCTTTCTAAATTTCAAAAGGCAAACATAACCACCTGCATACTATTAGGGCTTTATTTCTTCTAAAATTAAAAAAAAAGAATTCTACTTTTTAATATAAATTGTTTTCATGGCCTTTTAAATTAGTCATACTAATTACGATAATATGAAGAGAAAAAAAAATAACAACCATTATGTGTTGAACAGGAATTATTTCTTTTTCATGAAAGCATATATCCAAAGCTATTAACTTATTGATTTAGCTCATCGATTTATCAAAGCCAGGAACTTTTAATACAAACATATATATGTGCATATATATATAAAACCAAGTTTAAATAGTTATTGTGAATAGAAATATGGCCTTGAGAGTTAAGAGGTTCCTCTTAATACTACACGCTAGGTGACCCTAAATGGGTTATTTAATCATTGGGTACTCCAGGCAACTCTCTAGAATTACAAATTCCAGATAAGATACAGATCTTAGATGAGTTTTCTCATTGGGTTTTTTTTTTACACTCATGTAACCAGAGTCCCAGATCAAAATAGGCAAACAGACATGGTATAGAGAGCAAAGGGCGGGCTTGGAGGTCAGAAGACCTGGTTCAGTTCTTCTCTTAGGTACAATAGTGGTTGTCGGTTAAGCTGTCAGTGACCACCCAGCAATTTTCTAAGATTATTAGGTATAGACTAGTTGTTGGTCTGTCTTTATGGAGGAAATCATACATCTGGGCCAAAAAAAAAATAATAAATAAAGTACATATCATCAGTATTCTTAGAAGATTATTTGGGGAAATCCTTGTCGTATTTCTAAACAATAAGAAAAAAAAATGGAATCTTCTAAAATATCAAAATTCTTAGTTTGATATTACTCATTCAGTTGGACTGAGTTGTCAAAGGATGTGAATTGACAAAGCAAAAGAGAAAAGAGCAGGATAAAGTTTACCTGTACTTCCATCAAATCCACCAACTGCATACAACAAGCCATTTAACACAGCAGCTCCCAGAGTGCTCCTCCGATCTCGCATGTTAGCGACGCTGGTCCATTGATCTTTGATCGGATCGTAGGAATCCACAGTTCGAACCCTTAATGAGCCATTGAAACCGCCCACAGCAAAAACAAGGCCAGCCATGTAGACCATACCTGGGATAGGAAAACATCCATGAGGACTACCTAATCCCCAATGGACCACGACTGAATGAATATTGCTCCTGGTTTGTACATGATATCCAATGAGACACTGGCTGAACGTGTCTGAAGAATTACTCCTCACCTGTATATATATCTATAATTATAGAGGTTTTTATTCCTTTGTGGGTTTAATACAAGATACAAAATATTGTGGTGTGGATTTCTGGCACCATTTGATTAATGTGACTTTTTCAAGAATGTATAAACTTAAAATTATTTCTTGTTATTCCTTTTGAACCTGAATTACCCCTTCTATTTTGAATCTCTTAATGTATTTTTATAGTGATTTTTACTATATTTTTATACTATGCCATCATGCATCATGGTAGAAGCTCAGGAACAAACAAGGCATGCTCTTAGAGAAGATATGTCTACAGCTCACAGTGTCACAACATTGATTTTTCTAAAATACTACTCTGATGATATCATTATCTCATTCGAAAAGGTTCTTACCAACAAGAATCTTTTGCTCTGGCCAAAGAGTTTATTTATGTGTCGGGCACTGGGGATACAATTAGTAAAAAGACAGTCCCTACCCTCGAGGAGCTTATAATTTAAATCAATCCATAAAGCCTTCCTTGACCATTCCAGTGAGTCATGACCTCTCTCATTATAGTATTGATGCTAACATAATTTATGTGCAATTATTTATGTCTCATGACATTTTTCTATTATCTTAAATAATTTTTTAAATCTTTTCCTTGATTTCTCAAATATTTATATCTTTTTTCCCCAAATAGATTTCATACTCTAGTGGACTAAGCCTTAAGATATCCTGTCCTCGTTTATTCCACAAATATTTCATTGCCTGACATGTTATCATGTGCTAGACACTTGGAGAGTGCAAGATGTGGGTTGGTAAACCACAAGTCTGTTGTTCCTGTTTTCTCCCAGACCCAGAGGGCAAGATGGCTATCCTCAGGCCTGTAGTTCTCAAAGTGCAATCTGACTGCTGTGATATTGATAATAACAGGTCTAATAAATGAAACAACAAAGACTGGGTGAGGGTGGAAGGCTTGGGAAATCCCTAGGCTAATGAACTGAGCTTATCCCACCTCTACAAGACTAAAATGAGATCAGAAGATAATTTCTGACTCAAGTATAAATTCGATTTAAGTGAGGCAGAGCTATGTAAAATCATCAGCCTCCCTCTTTATTCCAGTCATCAAAGTCCAGTGGCAAGGCAAAAGTCTGGACAGCTGCGATGGCTCAGGATGCAGTGGATGGCCTTGGCTTCCTCAATGGCTAACCAAGCTCTAAGTGCTCTGCAGCACCTCCTTCCAGTAAGTCATGACTACTGGAACAAATTGTTCTCATCCACCCATTCCAGTGGGGGAAGTCTTCACATATGTGGGGTAGTCACCTCCATCACTCACTGAGGACCTAATTTAGCATGCCTGCTGAGATACCCCGAGAAGGGCTTAGCAAGCCCTCACACCAGAGGTACTGGTCTTCCCTGAACATCCTTTACACCGGCAGAGTATTTATTGCGTTCTTAGTGGAAAACCTTTTATTTCCTGTTTTAATATCCCTATTTGCTTCCTATTTTAATAACCCCTGTTGTCGCTGCCTTCTTTGCTGTTGTATGCAACAAGGGAAGTGGATGTAGTCCAAAAGACCCCTTCTGGGACCTGGCTGAGTGTCCTTGCCCCCAAAAGTTCCCTGGGTATTTAATTTTGTACATTTCCAAACATCATTCTGGGACAGGGTCTCTTAGGTTTCACCAGACTGCCCCCCCAAAAAATAAAATAATGGTTATAAGAACCCTTAGTGTAGAGTAAACCTCTTCTCATGTAGTCCAGTACTTTATGGAGCAGCCTGGTCCAGGCAGAAAGACTTTGGGACTTGTCTCATCTGTGCCACAGACTGGCCGTGTTAGCTTCAACAAGTTATTTAATAGCTGTGTGCCTCAGTTTCTTCATCTGCCAAATGAGAATAGTAGCTATTACATTTACCTTGCAGGGTTGCTGTGAGAACTAAATGAAGCAACGTATGTGAAGGTATTTTGTTGTTGTTCACGTCAGACTCTCCAAGAACCCATGTGGGATATTTTTGGTAAAGATCCTAGGATGCTTTGCCATTTCCTTCTCCAGCTCATTTTACAGATGAGGAAACTGAGGCAAACAGGATTAAGTGATCTACTCAGAGTCACAGGGCTAGGAAGTATCTGAGATCAGATGTGAACTCAAGTCTTCCTGATTCCAGGCCTGGCATTCTATCTACCATGCCACCTAGTTGTTCCTTGAAGGTATTTTTAAAAGCCATAAAAATGCAAGATCTCTTCCTGAAGAACTTTACCTCTTTCTCGGACTTCCTGCTCAGGGACGCCCTAGCTAGTCATTACACTGGTACCTGTAACTCATACGGTATTCAGTGTGCCAACGCCTGCCATATAATATAGCAGATGCCTGTTGTAACCTGTACACTCCTGCACACAAATGGAATCATGCCTCATTCAAATGTGCTGCTGG
The DNA here is from genome assembly GCF_016433145.1 of Gracilinanus agilis. Lineage (NCBI taxonomy): Eukaryota > Metazoa > Chordata > Mammalia > Didelphimorphia > Didelphidae > Gracilinanus > Gracilinanus agilis. Next base: position 103,032,151 of record NC_058135.1, read on the forward strand.
CTAAAATGCTAGCAATAGAAAAGCATTAAAACCCATTTCAGTGGAGAGCATAAATTCCTAAAGTTCTGTATGCAGGGTTGGTATTCAGGGATAGGGGAGACAATTTTTTTTAATAAAACCCTTACCTTCCACCTCTGAATCAATACTATATACTGATTCCAAAGGAGAAGAGCAGAAAAGGCTAGGCAATGGGGGCTAGGTGACCTATCCAGGATCATACAGCTAGGAAATGTCTGAGGCCACATTTGAACCCAGGACCTCTAGTCTCTTGGCCTGTTCTCAATCCACTAAGCCACCTAGTGGTCCCTGGGAGGCAAATTTTAAAAGAGCCCCTATTGCTGCTACCTTCTCAGACATCATAAGCAACAAGAAATAAGGGAAACGAGTCCAAATGACCCCTTCTGAACCTGGCTAAGTGTTTCTGTCTCCATAAATTTCCAAATCTTATAGCAAGAGTAGCTCCTATTATTTGATCAGTCTCTCATTAACTTCCTCACTTTATACCAAATGGCACTTGTTTTGTTATTTTTCAGTTGTTTCAGTCCTATCTGGATCTTCACAACTCTGTTTAGGTTGGTTTTTTTTTTTTGCAAAGATACTGGTGTGGTTTGTTAATTTACTTTTTGAGCTCATTTTATAGATGGGGAAATTGAGGCAAACAGAATTAAGGGACTTGCCCAGGGTCACACAGCTAATTGACACCTGGTGTCTATTTGAACTCAGAAAGAGGAGTCTTCAGGATATCACCCCAGAGCTCTATCCATTGGACCATCTATGACTCTTAGATGGCACTTAGGATCAGTGGAAACAGGGAACAAGGAAGAGATGAAGATGAGACAATGTTAGAGGGAATTAGAGAAGACACTGAGTTACCATTTGATCCATTAAAAATTTTAATAAAGGTTTTCTACTGGTGAGTCTTTCTAAGATGGCCAAGTCCCTTTGGACTGGATCACCTTCTCTATGTAAGATAATGAGGGTGGAATAAGGTTGGGAAGGTGAAAAGGAAAAGAGGACTTTCTAAACCACTATTTAATAAACACCAAATTGGAGAGGGAGGTAGATTAGGACTAAAAGCCCGCAGGCAGCAAAGAATTTCAGAAACCGTGATGAGTTTCTGATCCTTCAAGCAAAAGAAGGTTCTGAGTCAAAACAACAACAGCATGTAGTCAACTCTTACAAGTATCCATGTGGTACCCAAAGTGTGTTTTATTCCCTAAAGATGAGGATGGGTGCTCGGGAGCACCAGCTATCCTTACCTGCTCTACATCGCCTGGAAGGCAACTCGGCGACTTGATGCCATCTCTCCTCTTTGAAGTCGTAGCACTCCACACTTCGAATAGCTTTTGGGGCTTGACCTCCAACCACCACCATCAACTACAAAGGGACAAGCATAAAAACAGCTCTTTACAATCATCTAGTCACTGATTTTTACATGTCCTGCACAAGGTTTGGGGTAGAGTGTTGTGATAATGAGCGTGGAATAAGGTTGGGAAGGGGAAAAGGAATGGAGGGCCTTCTAAAGCAATATTTAATAAACATCAAATTGGAGAGGGAGGTAGATCAGGACTAAAAGCCTGCAGGCAGCAAAGAATTTCAGAAACTGTGATGAGTTTCTGATCCTTCAAGCAAAAGCAGGTTCTGAGCCAAAACAACAACAGCATGTAGTCAACTCTGACAAGTATCCATGTGATACCCAAAGTGCATTTTATTTCCTAAGGATGAGGATGGGTGCTTTGAAGGCTAAATCAGCAGATGAATGTGAAAACGACAGATTTGGACTGGAGTAGGGAGGTAAAAGGTCTAGGAGGATAAAGGAAATAAAAGCCAAAGAAAGGAGACAGGAAATTAAAAAACAAAACCAAAAAGCAAAAAAACTAGATGAAGCAGAAATGGGGGTCGACAATTTATGGAATCCCAACTGGTGGAGAGACTTTCTAAGTTCCCATGAGACAAAGGACAGAGACTTTTAGGAAGCATAATGACCACAGACACAGTAGCTGAATCTCTGAGTCTATATGAAGGCATCAAACATATTCAATCCTATTCAAGCAAGTATTCACAAGAACCAGGATTCACTTTGTTATTGTGCTAGGGACCAGGGTGGGGAAGGTGTTGGGGGAGAGGGGAATAAAATGTAAAAGGCCTTGGGTTCTTTTTTTTTTTTTTTTTTTACATTTTTAAACCCTTAACTTCTGTGTATTGGCTCCTAGGTGGAAAAGTGGTAAGGGTGGGCAATGGGGGTCAAGTGACTTGCCCAGGGTCACACAGCTGGGAAGTGTCTGAGGCCAGATTTGAACCCAGGACCTCTCATCTCTAGGCCTGACTCTCAAACCACTGAGCTACCCAGCTGCCCAAGGCTTTGGTTTTTGTCTTCATGTTGATTACAAATCACAAGATACACACCTGGGAGAAAAAGAATAATATAAGATGATATATAATAAATATGTACTATGGGATACCAGGAAAGGCTTTTTGGAGGACTATACCTTAAAGAAAAGGGATAAGATTAGGCCTTGTGGAGGCCCAGATCTTATCTGATTTGGAAACAAACTAGTTTTCCTTTTACAGAGATGTTTATACATTTTCTGATGACTCTTGAGAAAAAAAAGAATGCCGAAAGAGAAATTATTAATGTAAGTTATATCATTGTAAAGGATGTCAAGGAACTTGGGGAAATAGGACAAAACAAAATTAAAAACTAGAGGGCTACAGAGTCACATATACGGCAACGTCTGAACACTGACAATTTTTTGAGTGCTTACCATTGTATTCAGGATTATGAGATAAGGGAGAAATAAAAGATTTATATTTCCTAAGAAAAAAGGAGTCATTATCTCAGATCACTGATATGATGAGTGAAAACTGCTTATTTCTGCAAATCAGAATCTAGGCAATTGAAGGAAATTTCAAGGTACTCGAAGAAAAAGGTGAAAGACAGCTAAAGTATAAAAAATGTGTAGGTCCTAATATTCTAGCATTGAATGCAAATAAATATAATGAGACGAGGTGGTATGTTGTCCCTGCAAAACGGGAGAGACAGGTTCCCTGAAATTATAGAATTCTACCTAATTGTGTGATCAACTGAATTGTGGAATTATATATCCTTTGGCGTTCCAAATGTATGTCTGCTTGGCAGTTTAGATTTAGTAGGAAGGCACTGATACACTATAAATGTATACATTAGTTGGAGATTGATGTTTTTTCTTTAGGAAATAAATTCAGACATGCATAAAATGTTAATGCTAATACAGTCATTGATTTTACTCCTCACAAAAAGGAGGAAAAAAGCCAACACTTTCGTCTATTAAGAACAATAAAATGGTAGCACTATTTATATATATATGTATACATACATACATATACACACACACACATTTTTCTAGGCATGTAGGAGAGGCACTAAAAGTCTGAGAGTCTGTGAGTCAAAGTATACAGCAATAATGAGATTAGAAGAAATAACTTTAGAGAAAAAATGAGAACAGTGATAATTGCATGAGGTGAGGAGTTTATGCTTAAAATTCACTTTAATAACACCAACAAGCAATTGTTAGAAACCTTGAAACTCTAATCTCTCAAAATTTCACAGGATCCCAGTTTGAAGAACACATACGAATGGTGGTGGTGTGGGGAGAGAAGGAAAGTGGAAACTCAGCTACTGAAAAGCTCGTAAAAGTGGGATGGTATTATGAACAAAAAGCCACAAATGAAACAAACTTGATAGAGAGATAAGTAAGGGATTTAAGATCTCTTGAATGTTTCTTCCTAGACTCCCTCCAGTAACCTCCATGAAACTGTTTCTTCATTTCTTGAAGAGCAAGTCATAATTGGTAATAATAGCAACAATGAATAATGTATAGTGCTTTAAAGCTTTACAGAGTATTAATTAGCAATGAGATATATGTATGTTTGTATATATATATTTATATATATACACATAGAAAGTGAGAGAGAGAGAGGGAGGAAGAGGAAGAGAGAGAAAGAGAGAGAGAGAGAGAGAGAGAGAGAGAGAGAGAGAGAGAGACAGAGAGACAGAGAGACAGAGAGACAGAGAGAGAGACAGAGAGCAAGCACCTAAGGATTGTGAAGGACTTATCCCATTTGATCCCCAAAACAATGCTGAGAGAGAGGTTCTATTATCATCCCCATCTGACAGATGAAGAAAGAGGCAGAGTTTAAGAAACATGCTTGGGGTTATTCTGCTAGTAAGTATCTAAGGCTGGATTTGAATGCAGGTCTCCCTGATACAAAGTCCAGAGCATTATCTATTGCATTTCCCTTCCCTTTCACATCTATAGTAACAATTTCAGTGACTTGGGCAGATAAGAATTTACATGTACACAGCAATAAAATGTATCTCTATTTGTAGAATATTTACAAGTCCTAGAGAGAGCAGTGGATTCAATAATGTGGAAAGAAAAAAAAAAGCAGTAAAAAGCATGGTATAGGTGAAGATGCTGAAAGCAAAGGAAAAACCATGGCTCATAAAACAACCCCCAGGATTTAGGGGTGAAGATAAAAACAAAAACAAAAACAAAAATGAAGGTTTGAGATAAGTGAAAGTACTCAGGGTCAGATAGGTGGAACAGTAATAGACTAGGCCCAGAAACAGAAGGTCCTGGGTTCAAATGTGGCCTCAGCCACTTCCTAGCTCTGTGGCTCAAGGCAAACCACTCAATCCCTGTTTGCCTAGCCCTTGCCACTCTGTCTTAAAATTGCTACTAAGACAGAATTTTTTTTCCTTAAGTACTCATTCAAATGACTGTGGTGGGGCCAGTGCAAATACTTGCCCCACAATTCAACAAACAAGAAGAACCCTAAACAGCTACAAAAAATATCAAATAAATTCAGATAAAAATAATAATAAAGCTGTACTAAAAGTAAGGCAGAACTATCTTTAGATAGAACCCTGAAATATTGCCCTTGGCATTCATTTCACCAGGAGACTTCTTGCTAGTAGGCACTGGCTCATTACCCTGACACCTCTAAGGGTGGGAAGTCTCTTTTTTTTAAGTCTCTTAAGACTACCCTAGAGAGGACAAACTGGGCTCCTTATGGAGGACAAACTCTCAAGATGGGCTCAGATACACACACACAGATGTAACAGAACTGAGTTTGGAGCAAATTCCCAGAGACAGATGGGAAAATGCTACAGTCCAAAAGCAGGAAACACCAAGAAGGCAGCAGTTCTCTCTGCTCTCAGAAATATCAGACCAGCAATCGAGCCTGGAAACTGGGGTCCCCAAATAGGAGAGATAGAGAGCACCTGGAATGGAGCAAACCTCTATGGCTTATTAATAGTGCATTATAAGAATATTCTCCAAGTTCAGGAAAGCAAGAATGAAGGAATGAAGAGATCCGTTAGCTCCGTGGTTCAGATAAACTCATCAAAGATTACACTCACTTTGAGCAATTCATAAATAGGATTCAAACAGACCAGATGACCAAGATTTATTTAAAGAAAAAGAAAGAGAGAAGAGGAGAGAGGGGAGAAGAGGGAGAGGAGAGGAAAGGGGAGAGAGAATTTGTGAAAGCTAGAACAGACAGTTCAAATCAAAGTACTATTTAAGTGACAAGGAAATGCTAGAAATGAGAGGTGACTAGAACAAGGAAGAATTCACTTGAAAAGGCCTTTGGCTTAAAACTACAGCCAGTAAAAATGAATTAAATGTCAGAAAAGGAGTTAAGGAGGATCCTTTGCAAATAGAGAATGAAAAATGCTAGTCAATGGTGGGGAGGCAGGCAAGAAATAGGCTAAATTTAAATTGGCCAAGAAATGGAATATTTTCCTTAAACTTGGTTTTTGCAAGAATGAAAAAAAAATGTTTAAGATAGTAAATAATATAGATGCAATGAACACTTGAAAGGTTAACTACTGAAAAAAAAAAGCAGGTAAGGGAATATTTAGAAAAGGGGAACATTTACAAAATTAGCAGACAGCATTCATACTAAGATATTAAGAGGACTAGTACTTCCTGGGCTACTCAGAATAATTTTTGGAGAATTTGGAGAATTGAGAGACCAGAAAACTTGAAAATGGCAAACACTGGTCTTTAAAAATGGAGGAGAAGTGAATGCCTTGAAACCACCTTTTGGTAAGAATGCTGCTCTTTTGGGGACCAAATGGATAATTCATTAGTGTTGGGAATTTATCTGTAACTTATCATCTCAGGAACTTGAAGTCCTGAGAGATAAGTTAGAACTTGAATCCTGGCCTGCTGTGTGTTAAATCATAGTGTCTCCAAGACTATTTATTTTTTTGGTTTCTATTTTGTTTTTAAACCCTTACTTTCTGTCTTAGTATCAATTCTAAGACGGAAGAGTGGCAAGGGCTAGGCAATTGGGGTTAAGTGACTTACCCAGGGTCATAAAGCTAGGAAGTATCTGAGGCCAGATTTGAACCTACGTCCTCATAACTTCAGGCCTGCTGCTCTATCCACTGTGCTAACTAGCTGCCCCTCTTTGGCTATTTATTAAATGTGTAAATAAATATTTCAAGGAGGGGAAAATCTCACTAATCTTTAGGCAATAACACAATTATGAATAAAAGGAAGCATGTCCAATACAATTATAAGTAGTACCAAAACTCATTGGTCAAATTAACCAACGATTTCTTTCTGGCTTAGCAACATACTTGAAATTTTATTCAGAATACAATATGTCAGAGGGCTGGAATTTATAAAAGAATTAATCAGGAGATAGTGCTGAAGTCCAGCTCTAATTTAAAATATTTATTAACGCTCTAGAAAGATGAATAAACAACACATTGGCAAAATCACTGGATGATTCTAAGTTAGAAGTATTGTTAATATCAGGGAGACAGAAAAAAGTATCAAAAGAGACTCTTAGGAACTAAAAAATGGATAAAACTACCACCATGAAATTTAATTTGAGAAGAAAAATGAATACATTAAAGAGAAACTATCTAAAACACTGAATTTATTGAGACAGCAATTCCAGAGGGGATAGTTAATAATCACACACACAAAAATAAGAAAAGATAACAATGGACAAAAAAATTAACACATATTTTTTAATGTCATACAGGCATACATGACCAAAAAGGTCATAAAAGGAGGAAATGAATCAAAGATTCTCCCCACTATTCTAGTAAGGTCATTCCCCAAGATGTGCCCTAACGGGCTGCGGCTTGGGTATCAAGAAGATTCAGATGGAGTGAAGAGATTCCCACAGGGACAAAGAAAGCTGAGAAGGGGGTTGTTTATGAGGAAAAATCAAAGCAGTAAAATATGAACAGTTTTGTTAAGGAGGAAGAAATGAAAGAGGACAGCTGAGGAGCACAGATTTAAAGCTGAAAGGACTCTGGGAGATTAGCTAGCTCAACTCCTTCAATTGAAAAATAAGGAAACTGAGGCCTGGAGAAAAAGAGGGAGTAGAGGAGAAACTTGCCCAGGTGACTTGCCCAAGTTCATAGAGAACAAAGCAGTGGAGCAGGGATTCAAAGCCAGTTTGAACTGATAATTAAATTTCTAAAATGCTTGAAAATCGGGAAAGGCAGAATAAAGGTAGATGAATTGATTAATAAAGGAAAATGTCTGTCCCAACAATAAGGAAGGAAGGAAGGAAGGAAGGAAGGAAGGAAGGAAGGAAGGAAGGAAGGAAGGAAGGAAGGAAGGAAGGAAGGAAGGGAGGGAG
>NC_058135.1:103049757-103092791 GCF_016433145.1 Gracilinanus agilis
TCCTTGTCCTCGGGGTCAGGCCTCCTGGTAGTTCCCGGTCTGCCCCTCTGCCCGAGGTTCCTTCAGCAGTCTTTGGGGCTGCTTCCACAGCCACGCTCAGGTCTGCACCGGGTCCTCACTGGAGGTCCAAGCCTGGGCTGGAGATCGTTATTCAAGCCTAGGGCACTGCCTTTGCCTGTGCTGCTGCTCTTAGGGCTTGCTTTCACCCCTGCAGAAGGTAGTGAAAGTCTGTGGGCTGGAGATCTTTATTCGCACCTGAGGCGATGCCTTCAGTGCTTGGGAAAGGCCGCGTTTTAGGGGCCTTTGTCCCGGCTGGAGGTGGTGCCTTCACCCACGTGGGCGCTCAGGGAGAGTCCCAGCCACCTGGGGTCCCTCGTCTTGCAGCGCACAGGTACGGGCTCAGGGGCTGCCAGTGATTTTCTGGTTGCCCCAGTCCTGTTTACCCGCTTGTGCGGTGTGGGGGGTGGGGGAGGGGCTTCTTCCTCTCGTGTTTTAGTGTGAACTGTTTCACCCCTTTAAAGTGTGGAAATGCCCCGATTCTGCATACCTTCAATGCTGCGCCCTGTTGTGGGGTTCCTTCGTTCCTCTGGACTCGTTTTTATTTCCCCTTGAGGGGTTCTGTGTGGTTCGGTCAGGAGAGATCGAGCAGCTGCTCCTTACACTGCCGCCATCTTAACCGGAAGTCCCTATTTCCATATTATTGACAGTTGCACTGGGGTGGTCGTTTAGAGTCTACATCCCAAATCATATCCGCATTAACCTATGTGTTCAAGCAGTTGTTTCCACTCCCACAGTTCTTCCTCTGAATGTGGAGAGCGTTCTTTCTCATAAGTCCCTCAGAATTGTCCTGGTCATTGCATTGCTTTTAGTAGAGGAGTCCATTACATTTGATTGTGCCACAGTATATCAGTCTCTGTGTACAATGTTCTCCTGGTTCTGCTCCTTTCACTCTGTATCAGTTCCTGGAGGTCATTCCAGTTCACATGGAATTCCTCCAGCTCATTATTCCTTTGAGCACAATAGTATTCCATCACCATCAGACACCACAATTTGTTCAGCCATTCCCCAACTGAAGGACATATCCTCGCTTTCCAGTCGAATCCTACTTTCTGCAGAAGGCTCTTGCTGGTGATCACCTCCTCCCCACTGCCTGGTGCCTTCCCCCTGAGACGTTTCCCACTATATGTACATAGTTATTTTGAGTGTTGTCTCCTCTCCCATTAGAATGGGACCTCTTTGAGGGTAGACCTTGCTTTTAGTTTTCTTTTTTCCCCCAGTTTAGCACAGTACCGGGTGATCGACTGCTCTCTGACTGAGGTGGGCTTATAGTCTCAGATGGCTGTCTAGAATATTCAATATGTTTAAAGTTTTAAATGTAAAATCTAAGTGACTTGGTCTCAGAGCCAGAATGTGTCTGAAGCAGGACTTGACCTCAGGACTTCTTGGCTTCAAGGCCAGCCATCTATTCACTCTACAACGTTGGCTGGGGTGAAATACTCCAGATTACATCAAACAAATAGCTAGAGTTTACCCATTAAATGATATCCACCAAATTCAGGATTTTATGAACCTTGAGACTCCATTTTCTCTAATTAGTTTATACATGAAGAATGATGACAGAATTCTACCAAGAATATGATCTAATCTTCTCAGGCTTGGGGAATACCAATGATGACCCAATGAGAGAGGTGGTAGACAGAGGATGAAGGGCTTTCTAAGAAAAAAGAAGAGTTTTTATTTGATTCTAGAGTCACAGGAAGCATTGTTATTGTTTATTCCTTTCACTCATATTCAATTCTTTGTGACCCCATTTGAGGTTTTCTCAGCAAAGATACTAAAGTGGTCTGCCATTTCCTTCTCCAGTTCCTATGACAGATGAGGAAACTGAGGCAAACAGAGTTAAGTGACTTGGCAGAGGTTACACAGCTAGAAAGTGTCTGAGGCCAGATTTGAATTCAGGAAGAGGAGTGCTCCTGATTCTGGGCTACTATATCCACCTAAGCTGCCCTAGGAGGCCTTAGAGTTGGTCAAATAGGGGAGCCACGTGGTCAGATCTACACGTAGGGTAAATGCTTTGGCAGAAGTTGTGCTGGATGGGCTATAATAAAGAGAGACTGAGGCAGGAGGACTGATTAAGAGGTTACTCCTATAATCCAGATGAGCTGTGATGACAGTCTACACTAAAGTGGGAGTTTTTTTAGAAGAAAGAAGAGATCAGATTCAAGAGATGTTGTGAAAGCTAAAACTGCAGAATATAGCAACTGACAGGCTATGTGAAGTGAGGGAGAGTGAGGATTCTGGGAAAAAAAGGCAAAGGTATTGGCCAGAGAACCTAGAAGGATATGGTGGGGAGAGGGGAGGGCAGGGGGCCAGGAAGGCATCACTTACCTTTTCTTCTGAGGCAATGGTGAGCTTGTCACTGGATATTAAACTGCATACTTGTTCTATGCCCAGATTGAGGAATTCCTCACTCAGTACGACATCTGAAAAATGCTGTTCTGTTTGGGTGTTGAAGAAAACAATCTATTAACATCAATGTTTAATTATCACAGGTGTCAGATGGTTCAAAAATAACAAAAGGTCACACATGTTCTGAGTGGCATTATCATGTGAGTAATGACTAAACCAAAGAATTGCATCTCGCTTATGCCAGATATGAAATCAGATGCTTGGGGAACAGACCTTGCACTTAAGAGATTTGTCTGTAGTCTTTTAGGATAAAGTCAAACTTTTTTTTTAAAAAGCAAGAACACTTGCTCAGACCCTCTATCTCCCAATGTCAGGTATTTTTACTGGCTACCATTCATGCCTGGAATGATCCATCTCCTTATTACTACATCCTGGTTTCTCTAGTTTCTTCTGAGTCCCAGCTAAAATTCTTACCTTCTATTGGAAGCCTTTCCCAGTCCCCCTTCATTCTAGCGTCTTCTCTCTGAGATTATTCCCCAATTTCTCCTCTCTATGGTTTGCTTGTACATTGTTGTTGGCATGCGATTTTCTCCAGGGCAGAGACTGTCTTTTGCCTTTCTTGGTATCCCCAGCACTTAAGACCAATGCCTAGCACACAGTAGGTGCTTATTCATAAATGCTTACTGTCTGACTGATATTGGCTCGTCTCTAAATCACTTCTGTTTTGCATCTTGTGAAAATGTCATTTCCTAAATGAGTCAAAGAATAAGAAGTTAGGAGATGAAAGAGTGTGAGACTCTTAATGAAGAAATCAAAGCACATGGTACCTCCCTGATTCCACTCTTACTTTCACTCTATTGCTTTTAAGGGAATTAATTCTGGAAGAAATCTCCACCACAGATAGAAAGATTACAAGTTCTGAAAGCAAAAAAATCAGTGCTGGCCTACCACAAAGTAAATAGTACAAACCCCAAATAGCTGTAAGCCTTGTAAACATTTCAGGATTACTTGGCGATGTTTTAATGCTTTACCAGTATTTCCCAACTGATCCATGCTAATGCCAACGACGACTTTTTCAGATGTTTCAAAAGTCAGAGCATTCACTGAAGTATCTGATATCTGAAAAGAGGGATTTTCTTTCCTATTATCTTCCAATGAGTCTGATATAAAGTTTCACATACCATAATAAATACTATGTGGCTGGCTTTTAGACCCGTGTCTTTATAAGCATTTTTGATATGTCCGTTCCAAAGCCTAGAAATCAACCTAGATTTATAAGAATGTAGCATCATCATCATCATAACCAACTTTACATGTTTAAGTTTTGCAAAACACTTCACATACAGTATCTGATTTAATCTTCACAACAAGAACTGGAGGTATTATTATCACAATTTAACATATGGAGAAACTGGGGCTGAGACACTGTTGTCCAGTCACAAAGTCAAATAGTATTAAAAAAAAACAACTCTTCTTTTTCATTTTAGAATCAACACTTAGTATTGATTCCAAGGCAGAAGAGTGGTTAGGGCTAGCTGATTGGGGTGAAGTGACTTGTCTTGGGTCACACCGTTAAGAAGTGGCTGAGGCCAGATTTGAATGCAGAACCTCCCCCTCTATGCCTGCCACCCAATCCATGGAGCCAACTAAACAGTATCTTGACAGCATTTGAACCCAGGGCTTCTTGGCTCCAAGTCCAGGTATCTTTCCACTCTGCCCAAGTTGTCACTAAGTGCACATAATTCTATCTTTACACAAATAATCAAGGTTCTTAGAGGTGGGGAATTATCTCCTATTTCCCATTTTAGAGATGTTACATGTTATTAGGACTCCATCTTTAAAGTAACTTTTGGTTGTCATTGTTTATTCATTTTTCAGTTGTGTCTGTTATGATCCCATTTGGAGTTCTTTTGGCACCATGAGTAAAAAGTGGATGTGTTTTACGTGTATTCCACTATGGATCTCTGACTTGGCCGCCTTCAAGGATTCTCTCTTTCCTGGTATCCCTGTCATACCACCTTCCTAAATTCTGCATCCTCAGACTTCTGCTTTGATGAGGTCATACACGCTATTATCATACTATTTGGTCTCTTGCTTTTCTCACATATCTTTTCTGTTATCTGTTTATATAGAAAAAAAATTAATTCATGATCCAAAAGGGCAGTACATGGAACGATTTAACTATTATCAACGATGCAAAGATCCAAGACCACTCCAAAAGACCCGTGATGTAAAAGGCTAGCCACTGCTGTAGAAGGAACTGATGAGAATCTGAAGGCAGGTCGAAGCATTCCATTTTTCATTTTATTTCCTTTATGAGTTTCTGTGCGATGTGCCTTCTTTCATAAAATGACCTTTATGGAAATCTGTATTGCATGATAGCCCCCATACAGTCTACATCAGATTACTTGACACACAGGGAAGAAGGAGGGAGGAGAGAATTCAGATTGTAAAATGTCAGAAAACAATTCTTAAAATTTTTTTCTGTATGCAATCAGGCAAAAACACAATGAAAAATAAAGTTGCAAAGAAAAAAACCCCAAAACCAAAAGGCAGCACATATAAATAGGCTATTACTAACACTCTTGGATCTAAATGAGCTTAACTTTAATGATTCTATAGTGGTGTATGTTGTTATAACTTTCAAACGTCAGAATTAATCGAGCCCCCTTGTTTTGCTGCAATATGTTAATAGCTCATTCTCTCATTTAGTTTCTGGCTTAGAAGGAAACAGCAAAAGCCAGGACCACAGGGTGGGTGGTACCAAAGTGAGGACAGAATCATAATCATATCAATATCCAAAAAAAAGTGTGTACGTGTCTGTGACTCTGGGTGGATTTCCTTTAAATTAATATTATGGATGAAAGAGTTAAGAGAGAGATCTGGAGTTCCAAATATAGACACTCCCTCCACCACTGAAGATCACCAACTCTCCAACATAACTAAGTCTTATTTTATTATAATTTTAATTTTTCTGACAACAAATTTCCACATAAGTTTCCTGAAGTTATATGATCCAAATTGCCTCCCTCCCTTCTTCCCTAACCCCCTCCCAGAACTGCCAAACAATTCACTCTGGGTTATACATGTACTGCCATGCAAAACATACTTCCATATTATTCAGTAACTAACTCTTACAACCCTGGAGAATTGCATGGGACACTGAAGGGTTCACTGACTTACTCACAGACACAAAGCTAGTACATGCTAGAAGTCTAAAAACCTGTAGCATTAAAAAAAAAAAGGAATTTGTCAGTCATCTCAGGAAAAAACCCACCATCTTTGGATGTGATATTATACGTTAGGCATATAATCTAAGCTATTTGTCATAAGGAAATCTGCCTCTTCTAAGTATACCAAAAATAAACAACAGATTCGATTAAAAATAACCATTTCTGAATGAAGCAATTAGTAATAATTTGGCCCTAATTACACATAAGGGTCAAACTTCATGACTCGGTTGCAAGTCACTTACGCTTTTTTTTTTAATCGGATTAATCTTGACATTTCTCGGTGCTGAGCCTCACATCCTCCTTCGCTGAATTTCTAGTTAGCTGAAGAATGACTGAAAACATGTTTGCTAAGGAACTGGTTCATGAGAACTTCGTGGGAAGAAAAGCTAAGAGGTTGAGTCAGCCCATCTGTTGTTTTATGTAACTCGGATGCAATTTAACATTTGCCTCTATAAATCCACTGTAAGATTCTCTACTACCATTAATAAAACCGTGCTAACAAAAAACAACAGTATGCTAAGAGAAAAAAATCACCACAAAGGATTCACTTCCTTTTCTCCTTTCCTCTCAAGGCACAAGTTTGAGAATGCTCGGATCCTCTTCAGTTTGCCTCTAGTCTTCCTGCTTCTAGTCTATTCCTTTTCCAGTCTATCTTTTGACCAGCTACCCAACTCACATTCGAATGCCCATGTCAGACTGAATCACTCCTCTGCTCAACAACATCCAGTAGTTTCCTACTAACTACAGAATAAAATATCAACCCTTTAGCCTGGCCTTTTAAAATCTCCAGGAATCTGACTCCAAACTACCTTATTTCACATCATTTCCCTTACTGCAATATTCTAACCAAATTCACTTTTTTCCTGAAATCGTGCTTGTCCTATCTCCATTACTTCATGAGGGTCTATGTTCAGCCTTAGAACCAATTACTCTCATGGCTGATCCTTTCCTTCACTGAAATTCCAACTCAGGTACCCAATCAGCTGAAAGTGACTTAAAAGAGGTATCAAATACTTGGCCATCGCATTGTAGTCTATAACACTCTTGAGCGCTACCAACCAGGTTAAATAAAATGTAATCAGGCAATATTTAACAAAATAAATGAAAATACAAAGAACAAAGATCATGTTAATATGTGCTTTCTAAATCAACATCTGCAGCCTTCAGAAATCATGGTTTGGTGGCTTTGTTGCTATTTGAGTTAATCACCACTGGTCTAGAGTACTTTATTTTAATTTCTTTGTTTTTTATCCTTACTTTCCCTCTTAGAATCCATACTGTTTACTGGTTCCAAGGTAGAACAGTAAGAGCTAGGCAATGGGGGTTAAGTGACTTGCCCAGGATCACACAGCTTGGAAGTGTCTAAGGTCAGATTTGAACCTAGAACCTCCCATCTCCAGGCCTGGTTCTCAATCCACTGAGCTATACCTGGCCACCCCCATCTTAATCTCTTCTTTTCCCCTATCATATTCTACTTCATAGTCTGCTTAGTTGGATAGAGGGAAGCTCTCTTATCACAAGGATGTGATGTTTTACCATCTTTCTATTCTCAGTGCCTAATAGAGAACAGGTAATAAATTTTATGTTTAATTGAATGAAGGACGTGACAGAAATCCCACAAATATCTATTAGGGCTACCTTTTACATGGAAAGAGGGAGGCGTGTGAACACATATCAGAATTGTATTTCTATCCTCCCAGATGATATGTTGGAAATGAACACCTTAGCCATTATTTCTGACGACTCTTGGGTTTCCTCATCTTTTTCCCTATCTCTAAATATCTTCCTTTTATCTCTCTAGTATAAGGATCCCTTCTAGGGAGAGCCAATACGAAGAAACAGAGGCAATGCCATCCTTCAAAAACAGATTTTAATAACAATTTTATTTTTATTCATCATTAGTTTGAGTCTTTCAGTCTCACACAGAATAGAAGTACACTAGCTATTCCTGGACCCAATCCCACTTCTACTTGGGATGGAAACTTTGATTTGCTCTGTTTCCAACATGGTCTCGTTTGCCTCTCCTTAGGCAACTCTATGGCCCTCCTGCTTCTTCTACAGGCTTGCCACTTTAGTGCCAGGCTTTTATGGGCATCCGATCAACTTAGACCAGTGCAACTCAGAACTCCTAAGCCTCAGCATCTGCCATTCTCATTCTCTTCTATCATCATGCTAGCTAGCAAAAATTTTAATAGTAGAAGTGGATATAGGCATATGAATGCTTAAAGCCTGCCTACTGTTTGCATATGCATGTGAAAGCATATTATCTACTATATAATAATAATAATGGTGGTGATGATGGTAATGATGTTCAGTCATTTCAGACTCTTTGTGATCTCATTTGGGGTTTTCCTGGCATTTGGCTTTCTTGGCTACTGGAGTGGTTTGCCATTTCCTTCTCTAGCTCATTTTACAGATGAGGAAACTGAGGCAAACAGGGTTAAGTGCCCTGCCCAGAGTCACACAGGTAGTAAGTGCCTGTGGCCACATTTGAACTCAGAAAAACAAGTCTTCCTGTCTTGAGGCCTTTAATTCTATTGCTCCATCTAGCTGCCCTCAGTAATAGCTACCATATATAACATGCTTTAAAGTGCTGATAGGCTGTACTTATCTCCCACTATAGAATATAAGCTCACTGATGGCAAGGATTATTTTATTTTCTTGACCTTGTCTGGCACATGGTAGGTCCTGAACAAATTGCCTGTCTAGTGATTTACAAAATCCTTTGGATATTTTGAGTTCTTTAATCTTCACAACAATCCCAAGAGATAGGTGCTATTATTATCTTGATTTACAAATAGGGAAACTGAGGTGTAGAAAGATGAATAAAATAGACTTTCCCAGGGTCACACAGCTAGCAAGTATCTAAGGTGAGCTTTGAGACTAAGCCTTCTGTACTGCAATTTACTGATATATCCTTTATGGCATGTATGTATACCTTAGGAGAATCATCATGGAAATAAGAGAAAGAAAATGATATCTCATGTATCACTAGGATTGACCAATCACTATCACTGCAACTTTGGGGTTCATTTCTGACAGCATAATAAGAAAAAATGGGCACATTATAAATAAAGAGGAAAAATTACAGAATGACAACAGTCCTTTACCAGACTACATCAAAATTCTCTACAACTACATCATCTGAATTTTCCCTGCTTATTTCAAATCAATGAAGAAGAGTCTCAAATTCCAACAGCCTTTTATCAAAAAAGTTAAAGAAGAATCCAGCATGTCACAAATCTTGTGAACTAAAATAGGGCAAAGGAGCTCAGTTTCTAAGCTCCAGGACTGCCAGACTTCAGAAAAGCTAGGAAGATGCTCCTCCAGGCTGGACCTGAAAATTCATAACTCTCCCCATCAGGAAAAATGTTCAGCACATTTAGAGAGAGAAGAGATAAGAGAACAAGAGGATAAAAATAGACAACTCCTCTAACAGGTGTCACTTAGAAGGTCAGCATGAATTCAGCCAAGAAGTACTCTATATCACATGCATTCACTTAGTCGGCTCCATTCAAAGAATATTCTAGGGAAAGCAAATGAACATGGCAACAGATGGGGGGTGGGGTGGGATGGGAGTGGGAGAAAGAGAGGAAGGAAGGAGAGATAGAGAGAGACAGAAAGATAGAGAAGAGAAAGGAGGAAGAGGAAAGAGAAGAGAAGGAAGGGATGAGGTCAGGGAGGGAAGAAAGGATGGAGAGGTTAGAGAGGAGAAGAAGGTAGAAAAAGAGAAAAAGAGAAAATGACAAGAGAGATGAGTCTGAGATAAAGGTAAGAGAGTGAAGAAAGAGACAGCATTTACTCTTTCAAATGCATATTATTCTGCCCTGAATGGTAACATCTTTGTTAGGCAACTACTTTAGCTCCTTTCTATATATCTGAGGGCAGCCTTAAAATTGACAAAGTGGGAGCTGCTAGGTGGCTCACTGGATAGAAAGCCAGTCTTAGAAACAAGAGGTCTTGGGTTCAAATCTGACCTCAGACATTTCCTAGCTGTGTGACCTTGGGTAAGGCACTTAACTTCAACTGCCTAGCTTTTACCACTCTTCTGCCTTGGAAATGATATTTAGTATCAATTCTAAGATGGAAGGTAAGAAGTTTTTTTAAAAATTAGTGTTTATTTTGATAAGCACTTTCTCCATATAGATGTGATCAGGCTTTGAATTTCAGAAGAGAGGGGAAAACACTGATACAGACTGGTGAGGCAAAGGAAACATTGCTGAGCACATTTTCTTTCTAGAAGAATGAGGTACACAATGCAAGTAAAAAAAATTTCTGGGATCAAGGGTCTTCCAAATGATCACATAAAACCACTCCCGGGTTTGACTCAGGTCTTAATTCAGGGTCAGGTGAGATTAGAATCTTGACTTTGTCACCCACATGATTTGTGAGATTTAAAGCAAGCCTGGGCTGTAAAAAGGGGATTTCGGGCTGAATGATAGCTAAGGTCCCTTTTAGCTCTAGATTTATGTTCCCATGAACTTGAAAAGTGAAGAACACAAATAGCCTTTAAAATCTATTATAATGGAAAAAATAAAACAAAAAATCCAAAATATCTATTAAAGGAAAACACAAGTATGATTAAGTATCAATATATGAGGATTTAAGCCACTTTGATAGCTAGTTTTATTAGAGATTTAGGATTTGGTGGATTAGGCAATATATGGTAAGCACCTGCTGGATACAAGAGTGCTAAACAGTGCTATTTTATTATGATGATGTTATGATATCTAAAACCTAGTCTGAGGCCCCAAGGAATCTACAATCCAGGAGGGATGGTACAACACAAACAAGGAAATTATCATTCAAGGCAGTATTCTATAATGGAGGAAAAGTCCTATAAGAATTCAGAAGAGAACTTTTCTTATTGAGATAATCAAGGGATGGTCTTGTGCAAAAGTAGGTCTTAAAGGTTGGGCAAGCTATCAGTGGATCAAGATAGAAGGAAAGGCTACTGTGCAGAAATGAGAAGGTGAGGGTTCAGAAAACAGAAATTAAACTCGATAATAATACTATGTAGAAAAAGATATACTATAGAGTACATTGAAAGTCTAGAAGAACTGGAAAGACCTCCAGGAACTGATGCAGAGTGAAATGAGCAGAACCAAGATAACATTATACACAGAAAGTGGAACACTGGCATAACCTAGTGGAAATGCTTATTGGATCTGGGATGGGAGGAGGGAAAGAAAACAAAATGTGTAAACATGGAAAATATTTTAAAAATAAAAATATTTAAAGTCTATAATACATATACACATACATATATGTGTGTATACATACACACATATAACTTCATGGGATAATGTTTTCTGACTCCGAAATAAATTAAAGTGAAGCAGAGATGCACAAAGTCATTAGCCTTATTCTCTCTTGCAAAGTCATCAAAGTCCAGTGGAAGACAAAAGTCAAGATGACTGGTGATAGCTCAAGATGCAGTGGATGGTCTTGGCTTCTTCAACGTCTAATCCATCTCTAAGCACTCCACAGTGCCTGCTTCTGCCACCTTTATGGCTGTTGGAACAAATCATTCTGATCCATCCCTTCTGCCAGGGGAAATCTTCACATGCCTCGAGTAGACACTGCCTAATTCACCAAAAGTTTTGAGGCTTGTTGGTTACCCTCAGCCTGGTTTAGCCTGCCTGCCAAGACAGTTTACCAAGGTGAGGCTTCTTGGAGCCACAGGTGAGAAGTGGGAGCCAGGTGGTCAGCAAAGGAGAAAAGCTGTCTTGAAAAGGGCTTGGCAAGCTCATATAACAGAGGTACTAGTCATAGTGCCTCTTTTAAACCATAATAAAACATAAATAATTATGAAAAATAGCCTATGAAAATAATAAAACAGAAGTGCAGGTATCCCTTCCACATTGCAACTTTCTCCATTGAGGTTTTGATATAGTGTAGGTTGGCATAAGAAATTAAATAGGAATTTTTGGAGGAGTTCTGCCAAAGCCACATATGACACAGAGAAAGTTTAGAAACTCAGAAATGCACAAATATACATATAGTTTTATATAATATTGACATATTTTATCTTTAATGCCAAAAATATATACAGTTTCTTTTTTAAAAGTGAAAATAAGCAAGTTAAAATTTGCAAAAGGAACGTGAAAGCCAGTGGATGACACTGAACTTTAGAGCTATCAAAAATGTAGAGATATCAAAAGTTCTGTCACTCAAAAATGTATAAAATGTATATACTGTTATGTACACTACCTGTAGAGTATGTATGTATTTTACTGTTTAATAATATAAATGAAGAGCTGCACAATTTTCTTCCCTTTAAATTAAATTTGACATAAAAGAACTGTGGTTCTAGGCACTGGTTTAGGGATTCCAAGCATGTTTATAGTAATCTTTCACATGATATCTTGTAGTGATCTCTGCTTCTTGAGTAATATATGGATTTTGCAGATTGCAAGGGTACCAGACTCCTAACTCCCAGAGATGTGGAAGGGATACCTGTAGACCAGTTTGACATGACAAAAGTGAGTAGTAGGAGATAAAAGTGGAAATCTAGGTGGGACCAGAATCCAGAGAGTTTGAATGTCAATATGAGACTCAACTTTATTTGTTAGGGAAGCCCCTGAAGGTTTTCACCTAGAGGAATGAAGAGCATGATCTCAGTATGGCTTTATGAAGGCTAATCTAGCGGGCTGCAGACTTGAGCATGTGGGAAGATCTTATGTTCCTCTATATTCACCGAAAGGATTATACCTGGTGACTCTGGGTTATTCCAGTTGTGTAAGAAGCCACATCTATCTCATGTAGACAGACGGTGGAGGCTGGAAGGGGCCAGATTACAACCACTGAGAAAGAGGGAATGGACCCAGAGTAGAGAGGAGTCCATGGATTCATTCAAAAAGGGGTTGAGGATGAAGGTGCAGTGACCAGACAAAGAAGAAAGGAACAAAGATAACACTGGCTCAAAGGTTGGGGAGGACTCCCCATGGCACCATCTCCACTAGACCCTCTAGTGCCCAATTGGAATGTTGGTGGGATGTTGCCAGAGCAAAACTTTCCTTATGTATTCTAGGCCTCAGTGTTTAGTAAGCATATTGAAGAGGGGGAAGTTAAACAAGGATAAACTCATAAGAAATAAAGGAGGGAAAGTGAAAGGGGGAAGTATGTAGCTTATTATCCTATGCTGATTCTATAACAGATTACTAGGAGTTTATTTTCTTCATCATTATTCTGAAATTAAACCAGTTCTGACTCTTGGTTATCAATGTTTGCTTTCGGTATTTTTTGAGGCTGGGTCTCCTTATCCTTTCTAGACTGAAAGTGCAGTGGTCACTCATGGGCCAATCCTACCAATGACAGCTAAAGGAGTTTTGACCTACTCTGTTTCCATCTTGCAAGGGCTCACCATATTGGTGAAGGACTTAGTGCATCTGTCAAATGGGCTTTAAACCACTGAAATTCAGCACTCGAGCTCAAGCAATCTACCAGCCTCAGCCTCTGCAACAGTAGGGAATGGCAGGTGTGTGTCACCATACTTAATGGTTATCACTGTTAACAGGGGAAGAAATATAGCCTACTCACCTGAGCATGGAAGAAACCCTTGGTTCTTGCAAGCTCATCCAGCAAAGCACTCGCTGGAGCAGCTTCTAATATGCTGCAAATGCTCTGAGTACAAACAGGCTGGACCTGCAATCTCAGGATCAGGTTAACTAAATACAGATCAGCTCATCTACATCAAATTTGCCACCAAAGGATGAGTTATGGTGAAAAATACTAAAAGGCCCTCCATTTGAAGCAACCTCTGCTTCCACAGGTAGAGTGGTGCAGTGATGGAAAAAGAGGACAAGAATCTAATGCTAAGAATCAAAGTTTTACAACCATCGGACAAAAATTAACTTAATGGCCAACAAAATAATACACTGCTGCCACCTATGGGGAAGGCAAGCAGGTACCATGGAAGAAATAAATATAAATACCTTCAGGGAATGGGCCAGTCTCTCCTCAGACCCCACTGGAGAACGGGGGAGAGAAAGGTTAATGTCTATAAATATAAGTGCTTTACAAATAGGTCATTTTATCCCCATAACCCTGAGAGGGAGGGGATGTTATCCCCATTTTACAGTTGAAGAATCTGAGGCAGACAGAGATTAAGTGACTCACCCAGGGTGACACAGCGAGTAAGTATCTGAGGCCAGATTGGACCTCAGGCTTATTGAGCCATCCCATCACCAGATTGTCCAGCACTTTGAACCCAAGAACTCTGGGAATAGCAGTGATCCTACTTTCGGTCCAGACCCTGGCAATCATCCCTGTGGAGAAGACACCCAACTTCCTCACCACCAAAAGCTGATCAAGTGCCCCAGAGACCCAGGAGTAACGTCATGCCCAAGACCATCAGCTCTGCTTTAAGATTAGCCCTTGCAGTCTGGAAACATGAGCCAGAAAATAGAGCCCAGCCACTGTTTCTGTGGTTGTTCCACAGCGATAGCTCGTGAGCACCCAAAAAAGAACTCTCCTGCCACCAAAAAAGTAGCTCCTGCCACCAAAGTCCCTGGTGCTCTCCAACAGTTAGACGGCAGAGATGCCTAAGTGTTGATGGGTGGAAATGGCATTCAGGATGATGCTTTCCCATCTCCTAGGAGCACGGGACCGTCTCAGCAGACCTGCAGTTAAAATCTTCTCCTCCCATTAGAATGTCAGTCTTCAGAATCAGAGGCTGTCTTCTCTATCGGTATTCCCAGGGCTCCTCACAGTGACTTGCACACAGTAAGTACTTACCAAATGCTTTTTCATTTGTTCATTTACACATGAGGAGCTGAACTACATCCAGAGTGACAATATCTCTCTCTATATATATATGACATAAGAAGACAGAAAACAAATTGTAGCTCAATGGAAAGTCAGCTCATGAGTTCTCCTTGCGGATGTGAAAAAAGGAGTTGGCTAATCATCTATGAGGTCAAGGGCAACAGGAAATAATATTTTACAGGATGCCTGGTAAATGTCCCTTGCAATTCTTATGGCCATTTCGGTGCAATGGAAAATATTAAACGTTGTTTTTGTTTTAGTCATGTCTGACTCTGGGATCCCAGCTGGGATTTTCTTGACTGAGATAGTGGAGAGGTTTGCCATTTCCTTCTCTGGCTCATTTTACAGATGAAGAAACGGGAGCAAACTGGGTTAAGTGACTTGCCCAGAGTCACCCAGCTAGTATGCTATTTGGGGTTTTCTTGGCAGAGATACTGGGGAGGTTTGTCATTTCCTTCTCTGGTTTATTTTACAAGGATGTAAATGAGGAATGAGGAAACTGAAGCAAATAGGAGTAAGTGACTTGCCCAGAGACACACATTTATTGAGTGTCTTGAGGCCAGATTTAACTCAAGAAGATGAGTCTAGCCCTCTATCCACGGTGTCACCTACCTGCCCTATACTAAAAAGAATACTATTTCAGTGGCTCAGTGGATAGAGAGCCAGGTCTAGAGATGAGGGGTTTTAGGTTCAAATCTGGCCTCAGACACTCCCTAGCTGGGTAACCCTGGGCAAATCCCTTACCCCTCATTGTCTTGCCCTTACCACTCTTCTATCTGGGAACCAATATATATAAAGTATTGATTCTAAGACAAAAGGTAAGAGTTAAAAAATACTATACTTCAATAACAGAACTTGATTAAAATGAAGATTACTAAAAAGTGAAGGCTCAATTAAAAGAAAAAAGATATGGCTTAAGTCTAGAGCGAAAATCAGTATTTTTCTATGACTAAAATGCATGGCACAACAGCTAAAGAAATCTATCAACGGAGCTCTGGGTGCATTCTAATTCTGGTGGCAAATTACTCATCTTTTTATTCAGTGCAGTAAATCGGAGTTGGGAAAAAACCATGAGAAAATACAACAGAAGAAAATCTAATTACTTCCCGAAAAGAGGAAATAAAGAAAAGAAGATAGTTATGATATGAGTAAAATAGGAGAAACTCGATGTTCTCTAGAACTTAATTTGGCTATCCTTTCTATTAAGCTGGCTTTATATTTGTTAGATTTTTATTCTAGATGGTACTGCTTGTAATCTACATCAGGGATGAGGAGCAGTCTGAGTCAGACAGTAGGGCAGAAAATATTTATATAAGAAAGGAAAAAATCAACAACAAACAATGTTGCCCTTTTGTTCTTCTATGATTTTCTAAGAAAAAACACTTAGGATCAAAAATGACAATTAGCAGATAATTTATCTGGGCATTGTAGAAAATACTTGAAAAACAAAACAAAAAACTTCTTACTTTCCATTTTACTGGGTATTGGTTCCAAGGCAGAAAAGTAGTAAAGGATAGGCAATGGCGCTTAAGTGACTTGCGCAGGGTCACCCAGTTAGGAAGTGTCTGAGGCCAGATTTGGACCCAGGATCTCCCATCTCCAGGCCCAGAGCTCTATCGATCAGCTGCCCCCAGACAACACTTTCCGTTTCACATGGGGAACAAAATCGTTTGCACAGTAACAAAAGATCATTCAAATTTTTTTTTTAAGTATTTGGTTCTTTGGCCAGCCTCACAATGACAAGGAGAGATTACACTGATTCCATAATAAATGTTTTCTATTCCTCCTCTACTCCTAAAGGATGCATCTAGTTTGTGTTGTCTTGAGAACTTTAGGATTTCCAACAACCAGTGTGTCCGAAAGTCATCTTTTCATGCTCCCCAAGATTCAAGAATGGGATGTAAAAACATGTCAGATAGTTTCTTATTTTCATTTTCTTATATAAACAAATTTCTTAAATGCTAATTTAGGTCACACTACTTTATATTAACCATGTATTCATTAGGAAGTCTGGAGTTTGGGAGTGGACCGGGAATACAGCGTAAAAATACACGATAAGGGAGCAAGCACTGAGGTGGCTCAGTGGCTTGAGAATTAAAGAGTCGGGAGGTCCTAGGTTCAAATCTGGCCTCGGATACTTCCTAGCTGTAGTATAACCCTGAGCAAGTCACTTAACTCTCATTGCCTAACCCTTACCATTCTTCTGCCTTAGAACCAAAATATAATACTGATTCTAAGACGGAAGATACAGGTTTTAATTAATTAATCAATTAGTTAAAAATACCAACATGTGATAATCTTCAGACACTCCTAATACCAATTTGAAAGTATTTACATAAGAGTTAGCATGGCAAAGTAGATATAAAGTTATCCTTGGAGGCAATAAGATCTGAGTTCAAGTCCCACCTCTAAGCATAGCTAGTAGCTATGTGACCCTAAGTTTCTCTTAAATCGTAAGCTAAGTGCAGAGAAGGTGCTAACCTGCATTGGTGGAGGGAATTTCTTCATCTGGGAGATCCCTATACCAATGAAATCTTTACATATTCACTTTGCTTTATGAATATGATTTAATCCACAGAATTTTATTGCAGAAGATCAAACATTTACATTTAAAATTAATTTAAAATTTAAACATTTGAATTTAAAATGAAAAATAATTTAAACTTAAAACTTTATGTAACAAAGCATACACATACATTTTCAACTCCCCTAATCCCAAATGTATACAAGGTAAAAAACTGGGGCCCAGAAATGTTGGGATTTAGCCTATGCTCTCACGATAATTTCAAGATCACGAATCAGAAATAAAAAATTCCAGACTCCCTCCTCATTTGACCACTCTACTTGCCTGCATAGATGTTGGCCTTGTTTAGAAGCTCAGTGCATGCATGCATATCCGCAAAAGCCCGGATTCCTAAACAGTTGATTGGATGAAGTTGAGATTCCAAAAAATCACAACAAGTCCTTTTCACATCCTGTAACTGTAACAGACCAGCTGCTGGAAGAAGTACCTGAATAAACACAAAAAAATTACTTCTGGTTAAAATAATAATAATAATAATGATAATGATAATAATAATAATTTATGCTTTTTCCCTTAGAAAAGTACAGTTGTTCTATTCATACTCTTTGATCCAACAATGTCACTACCCAAAGAGATAAAAATGAAAATGGAAAAGGAACTATTTGTATAAAAATATTTATATCAGCTCTTTTTCTGTGGTAGCAAAGAACTGGAATTGAGGGGATGTCCATCAATTGGGGAATGGCTGAACAAGCTGTGGTATGTGATTGTGATAGAATACTATTGTGCTATAAGAAGTGACAAATAGCATGATTTCAGAAAAAAAACTAGAAGGATTTACATGAATTGATACAAAGTGAAATGAGTAGGACCAGGAGAATATTGTACATAAGTAATAGTAATATTGTACCATAATCAATTGTGAAAGACTTATCTAATGAGCTAAGGCAATAAAGGACTCGTGACAAGAAATGCTATCCACCTCCAGAGAAACAACTGATGTGGAATCTAAATGCAGATCTGCAGATCAAAGAATACTATTTAATTTTCTTTGTTTTTTTTAAGATGAGTCATAACATGACCAATGTAGAAATATGTTTTGTATGACCACACATATATAATAACCTAGATCAAATTGCTTACTTTTGTAGAGAGAGAGAAGGGAGGGAAGGAAGAAGGGAGAGAATTTAGAATTCACAATTTAAGAAAATGAATGTTAAAAATTGTTTTTAGATGTACCTGGGAAAAAATTGAATTTTTTTAATTTTTTAAAAAGACAGAAATACAGTTGTTGAATTCAATTTTCTCATGAATGGCTGAACTACATGCTTATGACCTGCATGGAATCCTGAGCATTCAATGGAAGAAAATGTAAAAATGATTTGCAAGTATTTAGCTGTCTACTTCTCATGCTGGTTAATCTCCCCATGTCTGGGCATGAAAGTTTCTTCCTAGATATCATCTTTACTTTATCCTGTGAGATGACCCCCAAGATCCCTTCTAGTTCTGATTCTAAGGAAAGAAATACCATCCTGGATTAGATCATTTCCTTCTAGCTCAGCATCCTAAAAATGAAATTAAACAAGATCTGGGTAACTATGACTAAATTTCAACTGCTTTTCGTAAAAGATCTGAATTGAAAGGATGAGAATTCAAAAGCCTCTAGGTTACATAACATTGTTTTCCAAAATTAAATTAAATATATCTAAGAATGAAGCCAAGCAGGTTAGAACAGTAAACATTTATAACAATTAGGGCTTTTTAATTAGTGGTATTATGAATTGGCATTTTTCCATTCCAAAATACTATATCTAAAAATGATGAAACAATATTCTCTGATCAGTGTGGAATAGTAGCTAGGATACTGGATCAGGAATCATTAAGATCTGTGTTTAAATACCACCTCAGCAGCTTACTAGCTATGTGATCCTGGGCTAGTTACTTAGGCTTCCAGTCCCTCTCAGCTCTAAAAACCAATGATTCTATGGGCCTGGGAACTCTAGCAAGTCAGTGGCAGCAAATACATTTATTTCTGGCCTAAATCACTTTATACAGATCATATTTTTGAAATCAATATGAAAATAAAATCTTTGAAAAATAGCAAATTGCTATTGAACACCTGGTGTTTCTTTCCAAAAAATCTTCAAAAGCAATGAGAAGGAACAATGTCAATTTCAGATTTTTAGATTAAATTAATGTGAAGAGAACAACAAATTCCATTTGATACTTTCATGAAACGAAGCTCAGTTATGCTAAGCTGCATCCCACAGACAATATTCAGAGTAAAGGAAGAACGATGAATGTTTATATGCACACACAGAGTATCCCAAAAGTCTCAGTACTGTTTCAAACTTCAGGAGCTTAAAATTTCATCAAGACTTTTAGGACATCCAGTCTATATAGATATGTATGTATGTGTGTGTGTGTGTACATATATGCATATATGTATTTTCAAATCTATATAATGACTTCTAAATGCAATGATTAGATAGTCTACTTCCTATGTAAGACGGCACCTTGTCTTGCCTTTCTGCAGAAGTGTGGCACTATGTGTGTGGAATATTGCATATAATGGCAAGTTTTTCCCTTCAAAATATTAGTTTTGCCAAAACTCACTCTCTGACTTAATTTTTGTTCTTTGTTACAAGGGATGACTCTCTGGGAGGGAAATAGGAAGAGAGAGGTGCTGGGGAACATAAACAATGCAAAAAGGTATCATTAAGATTTTACATAATTTTAAATTATGCTTCTTGGAATTTCCCAAAAAGTCTCTAGAAAATAGTCTAGGACTAAAAACTATAACTGGACGAGAGTAATTAAGTGTTGATCCAAGATCCAGGCTCAGGTAGTCATGATTACAACTAAGGGCTGAGAGTGGGACCACCAACTTGTCACTCCAGCTCCATCCGGAGCTTTAAATCCATTGAGCTGGGTTGGAATATACTTATTGTTGAATTATAGCTGTACTAGAACAGAGACTACACCTTGTGAAGATGGGATTGACTCTCCCCTTACCTACTTTTAAATTTAATCAATCAAAAGCATGGACCTCCCCTACTTGTCACTTTCTGTCCCTTCCTCCACTTTACGGGTACCAATTGCAATCTTTAAATTTGCTTAGCACTGCCCAGGGGGTGGTCAGTCACTTCTGGAATTGTCACCCACTTTAGTAAGTGGCTTGTAGACCTCCTCTACTTAGTGTTAAATAGGGGGGTCTATGCTTTTGGTTGATTTAATTTAAAAGTAGACAAGGGGAGAGTCAATCCCATCTTCACAACCTGGGATTTCAGTGACATAGAAAACATCCTCTAGGCAGCACAATACATACAGCGTTGAATCTGGAGCCCAGAAGACCTGAGTTCCAGTCCCTCTAAGCCTTTAACTAGCTGCAGGACCATGGAATTTGTCATTTAACCTTAGTTTGGCTCAGTTTCCTCAGCTGTAAAATAGGGGCAATAACAATATTTACTTCCTACATCTGTTGTGAGGAGGAAATGAGACAATTGTAAAGCACTTATTAGCACAGTGCCTGGCACAAAGTAGGTACTAGATAAATATTATTATTATTATTATAATTAAATTGGGATAATAATAGCACCTACCTCCAAAAGTTGTTGTGAAGATCAAATGAGATAATAAATGCCTGGCACATAATAGGTACTATATAAACATTGTTATTACTCTTATTATCATTATTATTTTTATAAAATGGGGATAATAATAGCATCTACCTCTCAATTTTGTGAGAATCAAATGAGATAATAAATGCCTGGCACACAGTAGGTACTATATAAACATTGTTGTTTTTGTTATTATTATTATAAAACAGAGATAATAACAGCATCTACCTCCCAAAAGTTGTGAGGTAATAAGTGCCTGGCACAGAGTAGGTACTATATAAACATTGTTTATTCTTATTCTTATAAAATGGGGATAATAGCATCACTTCCTAAAGTTGTTGTGAGGATTAAATAAGATAACAAGTGCCTGGCACATAGTAGATACTATATAACTGTTGGCTATCGACATTATTACAAGTTGTATGACCCTGGGTATCATCATCTTCATTATAATCATCATTATTAAAAGCTATTACCCTGGGCAAGTCATTTAACCTCTGCCTCAGTTTCATCCTCTATAAAATGAGAATAATGACAGTGCCCACTTTCCTAGGGCTATTTTGAGAAATAAATGAGATAGTAATTATAAAGCACTTATCACAGTGCCTGGCACAGAGTGGGTGCTATATAAATGTTATTAAAATTATTATTACAAAATGGGGACGATAATAATTGCACCTATCTCCCAAGCTGTTGTGAGGATCAAAGGAGATAATAGTTGTAAAATACTGGGCATGTAGTAGGCATTTAATAAGTGTCCATTTCCTTCCTTTACCAATGCGGAGTACAACTCAGAGAACTGTCCAGAGTCCTAGAAGTTAAATCTGCTGCCAGGTCACAGAGTCAATATTAATGAAGGTGAGACATGAATGAAGATCTTGTGGCCTTCCCAGTCCAGCAGTCTCTCTGCTCGGTCATCAGGTCACAGTGACTGCCTCTTAGAGGTCAAACATTCTAATTAAGGGAGATTGGAGGAAGTGAGGAAGCTCCTAGTATATTGCTTTAAAAAGTGAAAAGAAGAGAAAATTCTGGAAAATGTGGTTTTCTACAAGTTTCCAATGGGAAGACATAACAGAAGCAGAAAGTATTATAATTATTACAGCCAAACCATTTTGCAATGTGTAAAACCTGCTTCATTATGTCATGAAAAGGAATCTCGGTGGAAGGATATAATTAGTTGATTATTTTCAAATTGTAGGTTTTTCTCCTATGGTATAATAGTGCACTGAAGCAGCTGTAAAATAAATTCCAAGGTGCATAATAGTGTAGACATTTAATTCAGCAGGTGCATATGCCTTAAAGTTGAGAAAGTGGCCTTTGAGGCATCATTCCAGCCCCATGCAATTGCACAAATGAGTATAATTTCCAGTCTAATTGAGGGGCGGACATTTAGTTAGAGGCAGTATGGCTTAGTACACACAGTCCCAGCCTTACCTACCCTAGATTCCCTTCTCAGACAGAGCAGTGTGTGGGATTCTCCAGACATCTCCCAAAGCTCTTACCCCACTCTCACAGAACCAGGGGATACCTTTCTTTTCCCTTTCTTCTACTCACCACCCCTAGCCCTATCATCAAGGTCCCTGCTCCTCAGAGGTGGGAAAGTCCAGGCTCTAGAGGTAATTTGGCTATTGTTCATTGTTTTTCAGTCATGTCCAATTCTTCATGGCCCTAGCTAGAGTTTTCTTGGCAGAGATACTGGAGTGGTTTGCCATTTCCTTCTCCCACTCATCTTCCTGATGAGGAAACTAAGGCAAAAGGGTTAAATGACTTGCCCTGGGTCACATGGCAAGTGTCTGAGGCCAAATTTGAAACCAAGACGTCCCATCTCTATCCTGGTTTTCTACCACAGAGCCATCTAGCTACCTCATCACTAAATCCAAATCTTTAAAGAAATATCAGAATTATACCACTCAACAATCATGATTCCAGACTACCCTTCTTTCAGCAAAGAGGTGAGGAACGGACTAAAATGGAAATATGATTTGCATGACTTCATACGTATAACTGATATATTGCTTGGCTTCTCAATGGGGAGGGGCTAGAGGCAAGAAGAGTTTGGAAGCCAAAATTAAAAAAAAACTTGAGAGCTAAAATAAATAAAGCATAATTATTTTTTAAAAAGGGAAATACTTAACAAAATAAATAAAAATGTATTAAAAAAGAAAGGAATGGGTACAGAATATTGCTTATGTTTTCATGTGTCATTTTCTCAATCAGCTTTTCTTTTCTTTATTATAATAGACAATTCAACAGGGGCATGGAACTGTATCCAGAAATGATGATGATGTATAAAAAATGAATACAACTTTTTAAAAAACACTGGAGAATAAATTAGAAGCTCTGAATTGTTCAGATTAAATAAGAAGAGGTGCCAGTAAGCAGGGTCTCGAGCTTTCTTCTCTTGGTTCCATAACCATTCTCTAAGCTAAAATTAGAACTCTTCAGCATTCATCCTCCCATGATGATGAAAGTGACGATATTTACAATGTCCATGTTTTCAATCAGATGACCATTGTTCCCTGTCCTTCATTTTCAAAGATGCCCAATGAAATCACCCATTTCCGAGTGATTTGGATTTAAAGGGAGGCAGAGTTCCACAAAGTCATCAGCCTCACTCCTTCCACCAACGTCATCAAAATTCAGTGTCAAGACAAAAATCAGGATGACTGGTGATGGCTCAGGATGCAGTGGATGGCCTTGGCATCTTCCATGTCTGACCAGCCTCTGAGTACTCTACGGCATCTGCTTCAGCAGCCTTCATGGCCATTGGAACAAACTGTTCTTCTCTGCCCATTCCACCAGGCTCGAGGTAGATATCCCCTAACTCAGTGATGAGTTTGAGGCCTCAAGCTGGTTTGGCCATTTACAATGACTATGTATTCAATCAGATGACTTGGTCAATGCTCAGCAGCTAAGGACATAATAATAACGATCATGATAACAATAATAATCAATAGCTGCTAACATTTATAAAATGCTTTAAATTTTTCAAGATGTTTTATGCATACCATTTAATTTAATTCCTCATAACAACCTTGGGAGGTAGGTGATATTATTATCCTAAAATTTACAGAAGAAAAAACTGAGGCGGACAGAGGTTTTTAGTGACTTACCAGGGTTATGCAGCTAGTAAGAGGCTGAAGAATGATTTGAACTCAGGTATTCCTGACTCAAGTCCAGCACTGTCACCATTTATTTTACCTAAGGCAATGAGTTGTACAGAACAAGTCTACTAAAAGTAATATTCCTTGGGGCTGACAGAAATTCTTGGCTAGTTAATTAAATAAATAAACTTTAAAAAAATTATTGGCTAAAAGCTTGGCAACCATTTAACTACAAGGAAAGTATTTTCAAAGTGCAAAATGGTCCAAGACTATCACCAAATATTTACTAAATTCTTAGATCAAACTTTTCCTAGAAAAATCATTAGCAAAATAACACTTAATAATTTGAGGTGTGGCTGAGTTGATTTGTAAGACAAATTTTTGCATCATTTGAAGGAAAAATTCAATTTGATTCAACAACCTATGATCCAGGCACTAACGATATAAAGATTAAAGACAAAGCAATCCCTGCCCTAAGGAACCTTACATTCTACTGAAGAATCACTGCTCTAGCACTTACTTTTTAAACATCCAATTATCTTTATCTCAAAAAAATGTCAAATAAAGATGAGAAAATACTGTTATAATAAATAAAAAATAAGTTATAATCTGGAGTCCAATCACCTCCTCAGAAAAGCTGCTCAATACTAGAGCCCAAAACCCAAGGAAAGCTAACTTAATTTCTCAGAGAAGAAATCTTGTGTGCACAGCTTGCCTTTCAATAAAAGGAAAAATAGAATCAAGATAAACATCTTTAATAGTGGGTGGATGGCATCTGAAAAGACTAAAAATACATTTCAATAACCTAAGAACATAAAAGCTAGGAAACAAGAGCTTCACGTTTCTCTTAGGAAAGCTGCACACCTCTAAGAGAGTTCACCTCCTCTGCCCTGGTCTTATACACATTGAAAATGCTATGGAAGTGGGGAGGAAGAGGAAAAAAGGGGGGCACAAAAATTCAATAAAAGGAATGCCTCTATAAAAAGGTTTTATTTTTAGTTTAAAAACCTCAACTGTAGCTAATTCTTAGTTTTAAATATAATTATTCATACATTCAATAATGAAACACTAGGAAATGCCACTGGAGAATAATTTAAGGACAGTAGTAAAAAAATAAAAAACAACATTTAACTGTACATTCAAGTTAATTAGAAGCAGCCCACACTTGTCTGCACTATGGCAGACTTTCTTCTAAAAGAAAGAGCTATTTCTTAGTATTAAAAAAAAGACTATATTTTTCTGCAAGAATTAGATTAACTAAAGCTAAGTACAAAGGACTACATTGTAGAGAGGATTCTGAAGGGAGAAGATGAGGCAGAGGCAAGAGAGAACGAATGAGAAAGAGTAACCTTTGCTAATTTACACCAGTTGGGCATGGTGCAGGAATGGGAGATTCAGACCAAGCAGGTATTCTGGTTAACAGAGAGGTCTCCTGTCTCCCCAGCTGTCACAATAATTGTCAACCTTCAGTTTGTCTGTCTCTACTCTACACTTATAAGACCTTCTTCATCACCACCTGTGACCTATCTACATTCTTTGGTTTTCTCTGTGGATTTCTGTAAGACTCTGAAACATAGAATGGCCTGGATGTAACCTTATCTGGGTACAGCAAACACAACCCCACAAGTTCTTTACGTGCTTTCTGTTTAGTCAGTGCATATTTTGCATTTGCTTATCTGGGTATGTATTGATTGACCCCAGCAGCATGTAGGCTTGTTAAGGGCAGGGATTGTCTCATTTCTGTCTCTGTATACTCAGTGCTTGGTATGGTAATCAATAAATAAACATTTATTAAGCACCTACTATGTGCTGGGAACTGTTATAAAAGGAGGTAAAAGGCAGTTCCCACCTAAGGAGCTTATAGTCTAATAGTAGATACAACAAGCAAAAGAAAATATGCAAAACAAGCTATATAGAGGGAAAACTGGAAATAATTAAGAAAGAAACTAAAATAAACAGGAGTTGGGAAAGACTTAAACTAAAAAATCGAATTTTACTTGGAACTTAAAAGAAGCCAGGGTGGTCAGTAAGCAGATTTGAAGAGGGAGAGTGTTGGAGAGTGTTCCAGGCATGAGAGACAGCCAGAAAAAATGCCCAGAGGGGACAGCTAGATGGCACAATAGATAGAGAACCAGACCTGGGGGTGGTAAGTCCTGGGTTGAAATCTGGCCTCAGATACTTCCTAGCTATGTGACCCTGGGCAAGTCAATTAACCCCCATTGTCTAGCTCCTTGGAAGAAAATACTTCATATTGATTCTAAGATGGAAAGGGGACGGGAGGGGAAGGGAAGGGAGTGGAGGGAAGAGAAGGGAAAGGATGGGGAAGGGAGAGGAGGGGAGTCCTTCCTTTAAATTACCTATTGATCAATGCCTGGCCAATGTAAACTGGGGCGGCACAGGATCTGAGTTCAAATTTTGAGTATGCTATTCATGAACCTGTGCAACTGTGAGCAAGTCATTTAATCTTTCTCAGCCTAGGGTCCCCCAAGTCCCAGTTAAAATTCTACCTTCTAAAAGAAATCTTTCTGGAACAGTTGGGTAGCATGGAAGACAGAGAAATGGGTCTGGAATTGGGAGGACCCGGGTTCAAATCTGGCTTTAGATATTGCACAGCGGTGGGACCCTGGGCAAACCACTTAACTCCAATTGCATAGCCCTTGTCGCTCTTCTGTCTTATTTGAGTTGATACTAAGATAGAAGGAAAGGATTTCCTAATAAACAAATAAAAGAAGACTTTCTGAATCCTCCCTTAATTCTAGCATCTTGCCCCCTCAGAATCACTAGTTCCAGTTTATCTCATATATGACTTAATTGTACACAGGTGTTTGCAGGTGTCCTTCTCTCTAGACTGAGCTCCCCGAGGGCAGGGGCTGCCTGTGTTTCACTCTATCTCCTGTTGGCACAGTAGGTGCTTGGTAATCCTGACAGTGGGGGGGGGGGGACAGATATCCTCCCCATCGCTAGATCCTCGGTCAAAACTCACCCCAGCCGGTTGTGTATGAAATGTTTTATGTTCCTTGGACAGTTATTAAGGAAGGAAGATGCTAGTCCTGCCTTGGTAATGGGGATCCTGAGGCCACTTGAAGATTCTAAAGTACCTTTAAATGTTCAAAAATGGTTTCAGTGTTTGTTTAATGCTAACATTTCTATGCCAGAGGCTGCGATGAGTGCTTTACAAATATTATCTCTTTTGATTCTCATAAGAACCCTGGGAGAGAGGGCTGTTATTACCCCCATTTGACAGAAGGAAACAGAGACAGCCGAAAGTTAAATGAGTCGCCCAAGGTCGGAACGCTAGGGTCTCCAGGTAGATTTGCTTCTTCACTATTTATTACAGTCTTCTCAGAATCTGAAAATCACTACCACCCCCACAATAAGAACCAGCATTTATATCAATCACGCTTTAAGGTTGGCATTGTGGTTTACAGATATTGTCTCGCTTGATCTTCACAAGAAACCTAAGAG
This sequence comes from Gracilinanus agilis, assembly GCF_016433145.1. Taxonomy (NCBI): domain Eukaryota; kingdom Metazoa; phylum Chordata; class Mammalia; order Didelphimorphia; family Didelphidae; genus Gracilinanus; species Gracilinanus agilis. The sequence continues at coordinate 103,076,882 of NC_058135.1, forward strand.
GCGGGGGCTCTTTGCGTCCCCATTTGAGAGAGGAGAAGTCGGAGGCGGCAGAGGACAAAGGACTTGGCCAGGGGCGCGCAGCTGGTACACCTGTGGGACAAGATTTCTCTGAGGAAGGTCTGTGGTCTAGAATAAGGGCTGGACAGCTCTGCAGAACCTGGGGCTGGGTGCTGCTTTCTCTGCGCATGCTTAATCCCGAAGACCACGCCCATAGGAAGGTCCACTGACTGAAGGCTCAGGGCTGTCTCTTTTTACTCAAGTGATGGAAAGGCTCATCCTTCAAGGAAGGGACGGGCTTTGTTCTGTGAGGCTATGGAGGGCAGAACCAGCAGAGAAAAAGGAGAATTTGTTATGAGGCAGATCTGGGCTGGTGGACCACCAGAACGGGCAAGTCGTTTCCATGATCTCTGCAAGGCCAATGAGAAGAAACTGTACCAATAATTAGAGCTGTCTGAAAGCAGAAACTGGAGCAGCTAGGTGTGGTGGTGGATAGAGCCGGGCGTCTGGAGTCAGGAAGACCTGAGTTCTAATTCACTTCCGGTCACTCATTGTGTGACCCTGAGCAAGTCACGTGACCCGTTTGGCCTCAATTTCCCCATCTGTTAAATGGGCTACAGAAGAAAATGGCAAACCACTTCAGAAGTTCTGCTAAGAAAACCTCAAATGGGGTCACAAATAGTCCAACTGGAAAGTCTGAATGAACGTGGAAACTGTTGGCAATGTGGCAGGCAACAGTAGGTTCTGTGTCACTAGAAGTTTTCAAGTTAAGGCTAGATAAACCACTTATCAGGGATATAGAAAGGATTTTTTTACAAAAACTTAAAAATTTTTTTCTCTAAAATTATTTTTCCCAATTAGATGTTATTATTATTTATTATTATTCCTGTTGGCTCCCTGAGGAGCATAGGGCCACAACCATCTCACACCAGCGGACTCTGTTCTGGCAACTTCCCCCAGCTGGGCCCATGTCATTCCGACTGTTTTTGTTTCATTTTCGGCAGATCTTCGCCAGGTCTGTTTTGGTCTTCCGACTTTCCTCCTCCCTGAAGGGTTCCAGCTCAATGCTTGTCTGGCTACGTTGTCTTCCGGTTTTCGTAGTGTATGTCCTATCCATCTCCACTTACGTTTCTTTATGTCCTGACTGATGGGATACTGGATTGTTCTTTCCCAGAGACTAGCATTGGAGATCTTTTCAGGCCATCTGATGTTCAAGATGTGGAGTAGACATCTATTAACAAAGACCTGGAGTTTGTTGGTGTTAGCGCTCGTCACTCTCCAGCTTTCTGATCCATATAGGAGGACGGCCTTTACGTTGGTATTGAAGATTCGGAGCTTAGTGATGAGGGACAGTGCTTTGGAGATCCAGATGGACCGTAAGGTGTTAAATGCCTGTCTGGCTTTGTTGATTTGGTTTCTGATGTCCTCATCTGCTCCGCTGTCCTTGCTGACTAAGCTACCCAAATAGGTGAAGTGGTCTGTCTCCTTGGTGTTTTCTCCCTGTAGTTGGATTGGCAGGTCCTGTGTGCTGTTCACTGTGATCACCTCGGTCTTCTTCTTGTTGATCTTCAGACCTGTCTTCTTCGCCTCTTCAGAGAGTCGTGCAAGTTTGGCTTGCGCATCCTGCTGCTTGTGAGAAAGGAGACAGATGTCATCTGCGAAGTCAAGGTCCTCGAGCTGCTTGGTATGAGTCCATTGAATGCCTGTATTGTTGTCCTTGGTAATTCTTCTCATGGTCCAATCTATGACCATCAAGAAGATAAGGGGCGAAAGCATGCAGCCTTGCTTCACTCCGGTCTTCACTTTGAAGGGAGCCGTCAGTTTCCCATTATGGATGACCTGGCAGGTAGAGTCTTCGTATAGCTGCTGGATGATGTTGATGAGCTTCAGGGGAATCCCGTAATGTTGCATCAATCTCCAGATGATGCTCCTGTCCACGCTGTCAAATGCCTTCTTGAAATCCACGAAAGTCATGTAGAGGGGGGGCTGCCACTCGATGGACTGTTCGATGATGATTCTTAGGGTGACGATCTGGTCGGTGCACGATCTGTGCTGACGAAACCCTGCTTGTTCTATTCTCAGCTTCTTGTCCAAGGCCTCCTTCAGTCTTTCTAAGATGACTCTGGTCAGGATTTTGCTGGGAGCGGATAGAAGCATGATTCCTCGCCAGTTGCTGTATTGGGATAGGTCACCTTTCTTGGGTAGCTTCACCAGGTAGCCTAGTTTCCAGTCTGTTGGGACTTGTTCCTGTTCCCAGATCTTCTGCAGGAGGGGTTGTAGCATCTCCACTGACATTTCTGGGTCTGCCTTGAGTGCCTCAGGGGGGATGCCGTCTGGACCTGCAGCCTTACCATTTTTCATGGTCTTGATGGCTTTGATGATCTCAACTTTGGTAGGTGGGCCCGTGTTCACCTGAAGCAGTTCGGTGGCTGGTGGTATGTCCGGAACAGTTGGTGGAGGCGGTCGGTTCAGGATTTCTTCGAAATGCTCTGCTCATCAGGTTCTCTGCCCTGCATCGCTTGTTATTGTCTTGCCAGTCTTGTCCTTCACTGGCTTGCTAGGGTTGTAGTTCTTTCCTGCTGATACTGTGTACAGTGTTCTCCTAATTCTGTTTGCTTCACTTTGCATCATTTCATATTAAGTCTCTCCAGGTTTTTTTCTGAAATCATCCTATTTGTCATTACTTTTCTTTTTTTAATTAAGTTTATTTATTTATTTAATTAATTTTGAATTTTTTTGCCCCATTGTTACATGATTCTTGTTTTTTCCCTCCCCTCCTCCCAACCCCCTCCAATAGCCGATGAGCAATTCTACTGGGTTTTACATGTATCATTGATCAAGACCTATTTCCATATTATTGATATTTCTGCTAGGGTGATCATTTAGAATCTACATCCCCAATCATATCCCCATCGACCCATGTGATAAAGCAGTTGTTTTTCTTTTGTGTTTCTACTCCCACAGTTCTTTCTCTGGATTCGGATAGTGTTTTTTTCTCATAAGTCCTTCAGAATTGTCCTGAATCATTGCATTGCTGCTAGTAGAGGAATCCATTACACATTCAGTTGTGCCACGGTATATCCATCTCTGTGTACAATGTTCTCCTGATTCTGCTCCTTTCACTCTGCATCAATTCTTGAAGGCCTTTCCAGTTCACATGGAATTCCTCCAGTTCATTATTCATTTTAGTACAACAGTATTCCATCACCAACAGATACCACAATTTGTTCAGTTATTCCCCAACTGAAGGGTATCCCTTCATTTTCCAATTTTTTACCAACACAAAGAGCATGTGAATATTTTTGTATGAGTCTTTTTTCTTATTATTTCTTTGGGGTATAAACCTAGCAGTGGTATGGATGGATCAAAAGGGCAGGCAGTCTGTTAAACTCTTTTGAGCATAGTTCCAAATTGCCTTCTAGAATGGTTGGATAAATTCACAACTCCACCAACAGTGCATTAGTGTCCCAATTTTGCCACATCCCCTCCAACATTTATAACTTTCCTTTGCTGTCATGTTAGCCAATCTGTTAGGTATGAGGTGGTACCTCAGGGTTGTTTTGATTTGCATTTCTCTAATTATAAGAGATTTAGAACACTTTTTTCATGTGCTTATTGATAGTTTTGATTTCTTTATCTGAAAATTGCCTATTCATGTCCCTTGCCTATTTATCAATTGGGGAATGGCTTGATTTTTTATGGTACAATTGATTTAGCTCCTTATAAACTTGAGTAATTAGACTTTTGCCAGAAGTTTCTGTTATAAAGATTTTTTCCCAATTTGTTGCTTCCCTTCTAATTTTGGTTGCACTGGTTTTGTTTGTACAAAAATTTCTTAATTTAATGTAATCAAAATTATTCATTTTACATTTTGTAATATTCTCTATCTCTTGCTTGGTCTTAAAATCTTTCCTTTCCCATGGATCTGACAGGCATACTATTCTATGCTCACCTAGTTTACTTATAGTTTCCTTCTTTATATTTAAGTCATTCACCCATTCTGAATTTATCTTGGAGTAGGGTGTAAGATGTTGATCTAAACCTAATCCCTGCCATACTGTTTTCCAATTTTCCCAGCAGTTTTTGTCACTATTTGTCATTTCTTATGGCACAAAAGTATGCTATTACAATTATATGCCACAACTTGTCCAGCCATTCCCCAACTGATGGACATCCCCTCATTTTCCAATTCTTTGCCACTACAAAAAGAGCTGCTATGTTTTTGTGCAAACAAATATTTTGTCCAAACAAAATGATCGCTTTGGGATACACACGTAGTAGTAGTAGTAGTAGTAGTAGTAGTAGTAGTAGTAGTAGTAGTATTGCTGCATCNTAGTAGTAGTAGTAGTAGTAGTAGTAGTAGTAGTAGTAGTAGTAGTATTGCTGCATCGAAGGGTATGAACAATTTGTAGCCTTTTGGGCATGGTTCCAAAAGCTTTCTAGAACAATTGCATCAGTTCAAAACTCCATTAGTATCACAATTTTACCAACATCTATTATTTTCCTTTTCTGCCATATTGGCCAATCTGATATTTGTGAGGTGATGCTCAACATTATTCTAATTTGCATTTTGTAGAAAGGATTCTTGTTTACCTATGGGCTGAACTTAACGGCCTTCCAACTGGGATTGTGGGAGCTTCTGATTCATCTGTTACTGTTTTGGTTAACATTCATAACAACACTTTAAAATAGCAGGAGAAACAAAAGGAGTCATGGGTGAGTGACTGATTAAATTTAACCCCAAATATTATCCTGTTGTGAAACAAGACAAAAAAGTCCTGAATAGCTTTTTATCTTAACTGGCAGCTACTTCCAAATCAGGCAGACAAATACCAGGTTGGAGTATTTTAGGCTAGGAAAAAGAATTAAGAGGATGCCTTGAGTGAGGAACAAAGAAAAAGGAACCAGACCACTGTTCAGTCAGGGAGAGTAGAATGTTAGGCGTGGAAGGCATTTCAGTGAAACAGCTAGCATTCGTGAGATACTCTCACACCAGCTGCACATTTTAAAGTAAGAAGATTTCACCCCGCCGCACGTTGTTTGACAAGCCAAATTACATGTAACATGTTCTGTTTTGGCAAGTACACTCCTTCTGCCTGGCTATTAGGTAGCTGTGGTTTATTTTCAGCTGGGGCATTTACCCCACTAGGGAAAAAAAGAAAATATTTAAAGTCAACAGATTCTTAAAATCCAGATCCATTCGCAGTTCTCTTAGTAGAAGAAACTACTGAATGGCCAAATCCTTTCCTCTAAGAAGAAATAGATGAGTATATCAATGATTGTGAAAGGCATCATGGTGTGGTGGGCTTGTCTCTAGGCCAGGAAGACCTAGGCTTGAGTCTCTCCTCTGACTGGTTGTTCCAGGCAACTTTCTAAGACTATAAGAATACAGAAAGAGGGCTGAGGACAGGTAGGAGCAATTCCCTCATTTGGAAATTACCTCTACCAATGAAATCACAAGTCTAGAGACTATGCTCAGGCTATGTATTGGAGAGAGCACTATGCTTGAGGTCAGCAGGCTTTTGTTCAAATCCTGCCTTTGACACATATTAGTAAGACCCAGGTGAATTGATTTATCTTTAGGTGTTGCAAACAGTTTGGTTCCCTGGTACTTATCTAACACAAAGATAGCCGGCCTGTACTCTTCATCCTCTTCATCTATGGAAGATCATTCATGGAGTCACACAACTGTGGGAAGAGCTGTACTCTCAGTGGCCTCATCAGCTCTCATAGGTTTAATTATCACCTTGATAACGGAGGACTCACAGCTCCACATACCCAGCCCCATTCTCTCCTGAGGTTCGGTCGTACATCACCAACTGCCTATCAATCATTTCAAATGGGATGTCCCAGAGACATCTCAAATTTGAATTTAAATTTTTAAAAAGCTTTTTCTTTCTCTTTTTGTTTTCAGTTTCATCATGTTTAAAATTGACCACATTATCCTTCCTCTAAACTCACCCCCTTTCCAAATTTCTCCATGTCTGTGTAAAACATCATTATTCTTCTACATTCCCAGGCAGGTAAACCTCACCATTATTTCCTCACCCCATATATTCATCAGCTGCCAAATCTTGCCCTTTCCACTTCCACCTTTTTACATCTGATCACTTAGTCTATGGTACTGGGATAACACCTCAATCCAAGGCACCATTCTCCCAGCCTCAAGCCTCTTCCCACTTTAGTCTATATTCCACACTGCTGCTCAAATAATTTCCCCTAAATATAGATCTGACCATGTCACCCCTCTACCTTACTGGTTCCTATTGCCTCTAGAAACACATGTGAATTCCTAAGGTCCTTAACACACTAGCCTCAAGCTCCTTCCACTTCCCCAACAATGAGATTTGCTTAAATGGGTCGACATTCTCTGCTTCTGCAGTAGATACTCTTCATGCCCCAAATGTGCTTTCTTCCTCAACCCTGTCTCATAGAGCTCAAACATCATCCTTTATATGAAGCCTTTTCTGATCTCTTCAACACCTACTGCCCTTGCTCTCGAATTACCTTATATTTTTCTACCTTGTATGCCTGGAATTTTCTTCTTCCTCATCTCCACCCCCTGGTTCCCTGTGTCTCCTTTAAGACTCAGCTAAAATCTCAGCTTCTACAAGAAACCTTTCCCTATCCCCTTTAACACCAGTGCCTTCCCTTTCCAATTTATCCTGAATATATCAATAATTCTCCACTTAGCATCTGTTGCTCTGCCTAATTTCAACTCCATGGACAAGCGCATGACTTCTAAACTAATAGTCATGCCTTGATTGACACCATCTCCCCATTTGAAGGCTGGAGAGTAGCATTCTAAACTCCTCTCAATGTCTTCCTTTATAGAGGGCAGAAACTGGACTTTCAGCTCATTCCACTTTGTATCTGCTGCCCTGCCTGGTTTCAGCTCTATGGAACAATATGCCAATGTGTGGGTACCCCCTCAACATTTCCTTCTTCTTTCTGGATGCGCTCTCCCTATTTAGACTATAAGCTCCTTGAGGGCAGGGACTCTCTTTTTATTAATTGCAAACCCAGTGATGTGCACAGTGCTTGACATATAGTAGGCACTTCATAAATGTTCACTGGTGGGGGAGCTAGGTGGTTCTGTGGATAGAGAGCCAAGCCTGGAGACAGAAGATCCTAGTTTCAAATCTGGCCTCAGACACTTCCTAGCTATATGATCCCAGGCCCCAGTTGCCTAGACCTGATTGCTTTTCTGCCTTGGAACCAATACTTAGTATTAATTGTAAAACCGAAGCTAAGGGGTTGTAAAATAAAATAAATATTTACTAGACTGGATGAGATGGAAATATTTAATTAATTTGCTTACCATTATATAGTACTGAAAACTTATACCCCCAAACGCCTGCTAATGTATAACTTAACTTCCTTGCATGCCAGGAATTGCCCACAATCTAAAAGGAAGGCTAGCCATTCTAAAGCCCTGTTTCAGAAAAGAGACTAGAGCCCAAATAGAGGCAAAAATGCCAGGAATTATTGAACTGTCAGTAGTCACCTTAGCAAACTGTATAGAAACCTATGGTTGGCACAATGACTAATAGAATGGGCACTGAGAAGTGCTTGCTGAGTATTGAATGAATATATGTCCTCGGTTATCCACTGCCTCTGATAGTCTCATTCACAGGAAATCCTCAAGTTAAAATCTTCCTCCCAGAAGTTTGGTAAATGATGGTTTAGAACTTAGAATTCATTTTCTCATAGAAATAATGTGATAAAAAGTGATTAGATTCTCAGGTTGGTTCAAAAAAATTGTATGTAATTCATAATACTGCTGAACAGTAAGAATGAGAGTATGAAACTAAAGGTTGGGTAGAAGAAGCCATAGAAAACAGCAAGGAAAAGAAAATTTTACCCTCTCCTTTCTGGATGCAAGACTAGACCCAGGAAAACTCTAAAATAATCATTCTGGCATCCATCCATATCCCTTTTTCTACCCTGTCATAGCAGTAAAGGACAGGGGTTGATTAGATAGGCGTGGGTAAGAACCGGCTCAGGTCCAAGGATATCCCTAATCGCTTAAGTTCCTCCTGATTTCACAATTTGTTAGCATTCCTAAATACTTTTACTTATTTTGATTACATTTTTCTTTTTTATTAATTTAAAACATTTTTATTGTAATTTTTCTCTTCTTCTGCTCCCTCCCCCGAATTACTGAGATGGCAAGAAATGACTCACTATCCATGTGAAGTCATACAAAACATATTTCAATATTCGTTATGTTGCCAAAAAAAAAAGCCAGAAAAACAAAGTGGAAAAAATATGTTACAATCTGCACTCAGAGTTTAGCATCTCTCTGAAAGCAAACAGCCTTTCTTATCATAGGTGTCTTTCATAATTGATTGCCCTTATTTTTATTTTTAATTTCTTGGTCCTTTATTTTTTAATTTTTTCCCCATGATTCATGATTTATTCCTCCCCTCATTCCTTTTCCCTTCTGGAGATGATAAGCAATTCCACTGGGTTATACACACATGTATGTGTATATGTGTATAAATATATATATATATATGTGTGTATATATATATAAAATCAAACAAACCATTTCCATATTATTCATTTTTGTAAAAGAGTAATCCTTTAAAACCAAAACCCCAAATCACAAACCCATAGAAACAAGTGATAAATCATGTTTTCTTCTAGATTTCTACTCCCACAGTTCTTTCTCTAGAGGCAGACAGCATTCTTTCTCATAAGTCCCTCTTATATTCAAATCTGGCCTCAGACACTTCCTAGCTATATGATCCCAGGCCCCAGTTGCCTAGACCTGATTGCTTTTCTGCCTTGGATAAGGAGTTGATTGTTCTTGTAATAAATGTTGCTTTTACTGTGTACAAAGTTCTCCTGGTTCAGCTCACTTCACTATGCATGAGTTCACGTAAACCATCAATCCAACTCATCATTTCTTTAGCATTTCAATAGTAATCCATCCCTATCACATACCACAACTTGTTCAGCCATTCCCTAAAAGATATGCATTATGTCAATTTCTAATTCTTTGCCAATACAAAACAGCTACTATAAATATATTTTTTTACATACGGGTTCCATATTTTTTGTATTTACCTATCTGAGTGCATTCGCTTCCCCGCTGTAGAACAGAAGTTCCGTGAGAACACCAGCTATTTTGTCATTGTATCCCCTACACCGACAATGGCACCTACTACATAGTAGGCACTTAATAAATGTTTGAATTAAAGAGAATTGAGAGGGCACCCATGGGCCTGGGCAGAAGGGTAGTAAGAAGAAGTACAATAAGCCCCAGTAGCTAATTGGGATCTGCTTAAATCAAAGAGAAAGATCCACAGGTGTCATTGGACTGCCCAAGTGATCCATGACGTAAGGATCTCTGTTCCAGGGATTCATTATGGGTGAATGTGACTGAGATGAACTGAACTGAGCTGAGCAAGGAGGAGATTGCAGCTGGGTGGGAAGAACTACCACCTGTCTTGTCTGATTAAAAAGGATATAAGACACTCTGATGCTGACCACAGAAAACGAAGGTGACAACTCCCAAGAAATTTCAACTGTTCTGTCTCCTTGGACTCAAGGGCAATGGCCCCCACTATCACACTACGGGTCAATCCGCATATACAGATGGATAGTATTATGGGATGGTTCCTTGGGAAGCAGAAATAATGATGTATGATATAAAACAAAGGATAATGAGGTGGGGGGCAGAGGTGAAAAAGGAAGGAACCAGTGTAAGGTTTGGCTAACAGGCCCTTACTGTTACATGTTGCTAATTGGGATCTGCTGTTCTCTCTTGCTCCTAGAACAAGCAAAGAGCAATCACTAATGAAACAATCGTCTTCTCCTATGTCCAATTTAATTTGGAAATCTCAGACCATTACTGGAGGGAGAGCAGGGCTAATGAACTAGCCCCATACAATTCAAAGTTGCTAATTGGAATCAGTCATCTTCTGCTGCTCCCAAACCCAGCAGTGAATAGTCTGAATGATGAAACAACCATCTTACTTACACTGTGAATCCCAGATCAAAGCCGGAGGGGATCTGGGGCTAATGGACTTTATTGCACTTCTTCTTATTCTCCCTCTGACCAGGCCCATGGGTGTCCTAAGTACTCTGCTGTACCACCAGGACGTAGCCAAGCATTCTCCCACAGTGCAACTGCCTCTCAATTTAGCATTAAGAAAACAACTTGATTGAAATAATTCACAGTAAGACATAAAGACTCATAATTTTCTTAACCTTTACAAAGTCTACTGCGTTTTAAAAAGAGGATGCTTATTAACTCCGCTATATCTAATTATTATAATTGCAGATAATATTACAAAGGAACATGGAAAAACTCACGACTAATGTAATGATTACAATTCCTTGGAGATGGTCTATTAATTTATAATTATTTATTAACAAAAGTTAGAGAGGTAGAGAGAAAAAAATGACCACTTAAAAAAAATGCTTCCGCACTCCAGCTCCCAGCCGAGGCTCACGCACACCATTAAAAGCTCCAGAGAAGGGAACAAGTCTGGTGTTCTGACAGAGAGAGAGTCTGGAGTGAAAGAGAGCGGGCTAAGACTGCACCCCGCCCCCTTTCTTATAAGGCCAATGACATCACTTCTTCTGGGACTCTCTGATTGGCCAGTCCCGGTCCCAAGTCCTGACTTCCGTACATGTCACCGGCTACATCCCCTTCCAGAAGTCAGGACTGCCAGGTACCTGGCACTTTAATCACGTGACTTGCTAGCATCCTGGCTCCGTATGCACACGTGGTGAAGGGGTCCCACTTTATATTAATTTCGTAACTAAGGTAGCCAGAATGGGGAGAGAATATTGGTAAATAATAATAATAATAATAATAATAATAATAATAATAATAATAATAATAAAATGATACTTCAATCTCTCTCAAGACTATCTTTCCGGGATGTTTGAACATCATCCCCCATTGTACGCTCTACGCCATTGCCACATTGGTCCTGCTTATTATTCTCCGTACAGACATTCTAGCTCCCATCTCTCTTTTATTGCACAAGCCGAGTCCCGTGCCTAGAATGTCTTCCCTGTTCACCTCTACCACCTGGAATACTTAGCTCCCCTTCAAAGTTTCAGCTCAGGTTCCAGCTCCTTTAGAGGCTATTCCTGAAGTTGTTAGTAATCCCCACCTCCGTCCCTAATTACTAGGTTCATATTTTGTATACATCCTGCATTTACAGTGACACATGTAAAACCCAGTGGAACTTCTTGTTGGCTACGGGGAAGGGGGTGGGAGGAAGGGAGGGAAAGAACATGAATCACGTAACCATGGAAAAATATTCTAAATTAATTAAAAATTTCCAATCCCGGAAAATAAGTAAATAAATAAATGAATAAATGATAAATAGATCCTGCATTTACTTCTCTGGGGACCATGCTATATTCCCTGACAATGTAAGCTCCTAGAGGGTAGACACGGTCTCATTTTTGTGTTTGTATCTCTAGCATCTAATGCAGTGTCAGCAGAATAAAAGAACTTAAGATTTAATTGACTACTTTTATGATGGCTCCCACAGTAGCAGGGGTTTCTGGAATTGGGAGACAAAGGCAAAAGGCTAAGGTGATGTTCACTTCTGGCTGATTTCCAACTCAAGTGTTCTCAAGTATATGGATTGAGGCAGCTAGGTAGCACAAGTAGACAGAGTATCAGGCCTAGAGTCAAAAGGACCTGAGTTCAAATGTGGCCTCAGACACTTCCTAGCTATGTATTCCTGGGAAATCATTTAACCCCAATTGCCTAGCCCTTGCCGCTCTTTACTCTTAGAGTTACTACTAAGACAGAAAGTAAGGTTTAAAAAAAAAAAGTAGATGGGTAATGTGGAAATGAGTTTTGCACAACTTCATATGTGTAATGGATATTGTATTTCTTGCCTTCTCAACGAGTGAGGGAGGGGTAGAGAGAGCAAGAGAATTTGGAACTGAGAATCAAAATTAGGAAAAAAAAGTTTTAAGGGGAAAAAAGAGCATTTGGACCCTCTGGAGTCATGAAGAAGGCCAATGGGGAAAGAAAAGAATGAAAGTACATTCCTTCATCATGACACTGGACCTCCAAATCTCCTGTCAACATCATTAAGAGATTTTCTAGCCTGAAACTTCAAATCACTATAAAAAAGTGAATTCTAATTATTATCCTATCACTGATAACATCAATGAACTTGTGATCTCATAGATCTAAGTATTCACTTCGATGGTGAAAACTGTACCTAGTCATGTCTCCTCAATCTAGATTAATCTTTGGTTCATGTTCTCCTGTCAATCCCCCCACAAGAAGTCTGCCCAGTGTGGTGGGGACCTTCCTTTTGGACTTGAAGAAATTGGAATGGAGCATATTATGGTTCTCATTATATGACCAACTCATCTCTTCTGGTCATACATCCCAAGTCACAACCCTTCTGTGCCTCATTTTCTTCCTGTGAAATAAGGAGGTTGGACTAGAAATCTCGGATCTTATCTTTTATATCACTCTATTTTTGTCATCCTTCACTGTAATATGGTTCAGACTACTAAGTATCTATCCTACCCTTTAGGCAACTTACCTTCAACTTTCAATCTTTGAGACTAGCATTCTATGACTCATAGCCACAGGGCCCATAAGAAGAATATTTGCACTAAAAGTGTAAAGGAAAGTCTACAGCAGAATGCCTTAAGATTATGTGAGTGATTAAAAGGTACCAAGAATACAAGATCTCCATATTTTTGTTGTTTACTAAGAAAAAGCAATTGATTGAGTAGAGTGAAATGCTATTCATCTCCTGCAGCACACTGTAACAATTCTTTATTTTCTCATCCTCCCTTCCTTTCATTTCTTTCCTCTCCCTTCTTCTCTTGCCCTTTTCCCCTCTGCTTCCCTCCCTATTTGTCAAAGCAGCCAATTCTGGATGTAATTCAAGGCTAAGAAGTCACAGGCCACCGAGTGAGAGTTTTTAAATAGCAGAGTCTCCCCTACACACTCTGTCTTACTCCCAGGGCAACGGAAGCCTTTTCAGAGTTATATGACATTTCTTACATGACATTCTTTTAAATCCTCTCCTCCCAACTCTATGTGAAAGTGGTCTAGAAAATACATTCTGTTCCCAATTGTGCTTCTCAACCTTATTTCTAGATATGCAAAAATTGAAATTGTAATAGATAATCAAACTACAGCTTCCAAGACAGAGAGTGAGGGAAAGGGCATAATAGTAAAAAAAAAAAAAAAAAAAAAAAAAAAAAAAAAAAAAGAAAGAAAAAATGAAGCATTCCTTATCCTAATGGGCAAATAAGTTATTTTGGCTATTTCACAAACCGTTCTGCCTTCTGATCTTCCCCCTCTTTCCCAGAAGATCGTATTTCATATTCTGATATTTCTCATCAACAGTGTTTTTAACACTAAAGCTGTGCTTCAGAGATGACCTTCAAAGAGATCTTTTTGAGTCCTGTTGGCATCTATGGAATAGCCTTGTGGTGCCATACAAAACAATGGTCCTATCTCACAGCATCCCAAATATAAAAATTGTGAAATCACCAAAGGCAGTCAAAACACTTTGCATTACTGCACTGGTATTGATGGACTTCTTATTAAAAACAGCAAGCTGTGCATGATGAATATTTGGCACATTTCTGCTCAGCACAGCATATAAATAACAAGTTTTCCTACAAGGAAAGTTGTCGGGAAATGATTTATCCTAAAACTGCTGCCTTCTCTCTACTCATCATCATCAAAGGGCATTTATGCAGCACCAACTGTATGCCTGAAACTAGAGCCACAAAGAAAAGGGAAAACGTGCTTTCTGTACTCAAACTTATATTCTGATGGGGGAGACAATGTAAGTGTAAAATATATCCAGGATCAATGGGAGATAATCTCCCCTAGGATATACTTCTTCCTGACCCAAAGACTCAAAAGTTTGTTTCTTTTACTGATCTGCTTCAAATGGAAATAATTTACTGGTGACAAATCCCTATTTCAACATTGACAAATCTTTGGCCAAGTTCAAAGAAAACATTCTAGAATCATAAAGAAATTGAAAGAAGGCTTGATATAAGGGAAAGATCATTAGCTAAATTCCAGAGACCTGCTGTGAGGAGGGAATGGCCACAACAGATTTCAGTGCTTTCCATCTAGTAGACAATTAAGAGATACCTAGTGAATTGAATCGATGTCTGATTTAAAAACCCAGTTTCTAGACAGAATAAACATGGCTTGAAGGAAGAGACATGAGAAAATGGTCTCAACTCAGTTCTTCAAGGAGGTGGTAGGTTCACAGGTATGGTACATATTTGAGGGCTTTTTTAATGGTAATTTGATTGGTAATACTGATTTTTTGCCCCCTTCCTTTACTTTGCCTTCTTCTTTTTTTTTTTTTTTTGGTCTTAAAAATACCAAATAGTTTAGAGTTAGGAGGACTTGAATTCAAATGTAGCCATAGAAACTTCCTAGCTGTGTGACTCTGGGCAAGTCACTTAATCATGATTACCAATAAAAATAAAAATAAAAAAAAAAACTTATAGTTATCAGAGATTTCTGAAACTTAGCACCTAGATTTCTTAAAAACACTGAATTGGACAAAGCAGCTGCTTTCTCTTTAGAAGGGTGCAGTAAGGTAGTACAGTGAAGAGACAGAGCCCCGGACTTGAAAACAGGAAGACCTATGTTCAAATCTAGCCTCAGACATTTTACCAGCTTTGTGACCCTGGGCAAGGGCACTTAACTTTTTTGCCTCAGTTTCCACATCAGTAAAATGGGGATAATAATAGCACTTACTTTCCAGGGTTTTTGTGAGGATGAGGATCAAGTGAGATAATAATTTTAAAGTCCTTAGCCTAGTGCCTAGCACATAGAAAGTGCTATAGAAATGTTAGCTATTGTTATTATCTGAAGCAGTAGATGATTACAAAGATAGTATGAAAATGTGTGTGGGGGAGGTAAAAAAATTAAACAAGTGAAAACTAAGCTGAATAAAAACCAATTTACTTCTAAAATTTCTCAATTCCCCTCCAACAGCTCTAATTCCATAATTTTAAACTGAAGTTATCACTAAGAAAGAGTCAAGTTCATTTGTTTCAATTCAATATGGCGACTATATGTAAGCCAGTGGGTCATTAATCGGGGATACAAAAGTAAAGCAAGGAACCTATGATCTAACAGAAAGGTAGAAGCAAAAACAGAAATAATTATGATACCAAGAAGGCCCTAGGGTCATGAATACTTGGGTTCATTTTGTCTCTATCACACTGGCTGTGAGACCCTGGATGGCTTGCTTCACCTCTTGGGCTCTCTGACAACTCTGAAAGAGGAGAAGATGCTCCCAAGCCACCCCTTCGTGAAGGTAGGAAGTCTACAGGTATTGCACATTCAATGAGCAAGGGCACATCTGCATTGGCAAAAGTCCCTCATCAGGAGTTCCCTATGCCAGTGAAATCACAGGTCTAGTACAAAAATAATGGAGAAATGCAGGTCAGAAAAACAGTCCCCATGCCCTCAAAAGAGCTTATCTTTCACCAAAGGATATATCATTTATTTCAAACCAAGAAGGATTTTTCTATGTGTCGGTTATTGTTTAGGAACTGGGGATACAAAGATCAAGATGAAAATTCCCCTCAATGAGGTCACATTTTACAGAATATTGAAGGATACGTGCATAGAAGTTGTTCTGAAGAAGAAGAGTGCACTAACCAACAGAAGGTGTAGGAAAAGCTTATGGCCTCAGACACTTCCCAGCTGTGTGACCCTGCGCAAGGTCACTTAACCTCCATTGCCCAGCCCTTACTGCTCTTCTGCCTTGGACCCAATGCACAGTATTGATTCTAAGGTGGAAGGTTAGGCTTTAGAAAAAGAAAGGAAGGAAGGAAGGAAGGAAGGAAGGAAGGAAGGAAGGAAGGAAGGAAGGAAGGAAGGAAGGAAGGAAGAGAGAAAGAGAAAGAAAGA
>NC_058135.1:103112641-103140609 GCF_016433145.1 Gracilinanus agilis
AAGGAAGGAAGGAAGGAAGGAAGGAAGGAAGGAAGGAAGGAAGGAAGGAAGGAAGGAAGGAAGGAAGGAAGGAAGGAAGGAAGGAAGGGAGAAAGAAATTATTGTGTTCCTATATACACCCATATCACATAAACAAGTTGTCCCAGAAATCTTTTTGAGCTTAAAACTGCACTAAAACTTTTGGGAGATGGTGAATCTATGCAAACATTGGGTAGAATAATCTATAAAGCTCACGTTCTAGTACTTTTTGCTTTTAATTTTTTAAGACCGAATCTATGATTTCATTGGTCCAGGGAACTCCCAGTATGGACTATCCCTCTGTCAAAGCAGTACCTGCTCTACAATCTAATAATTGTCTTAGGGATTTGCATGGAAACACCAAGAAACAAAGCAGTGACTTGCTTAAGATTTTGGAGCCAGTATGTATCAGAGATAGCACCTGAGATTCCTTTCCACCATGACAAGATACCTTTACTCTATGCTCCCAACATTACTCTTATCTGACATTTGTAAAGTACTTAAGAAGTCCCCAAGAGTTCTTGTGTATAATTGATGTATGACTGGTAATAACAGTATAGTAATCAATATTGTGACTTATGGTTCACATGTATATTTGCCCCTCATCACAGCCCTGTAAGGTGGGTATTATAAATAATACTATATTCAAAGTGAGATGAGGATTCTGAAGCTCAGAGACATAAAGTAATGAGCTTGAAGTTACACAGCTGATGAATAGAAGATGTGGGATGAAAATCCAAGCCACCGTCTCTAAATTTGGGATCCTAACACCATACTATAGGGCATCACTTCTTTATAAAGGTAACTCTCTTGAAGAATCTTCCATTGTGATTTTTTACACTAATTTTTTCATTCATTGCTCTAATTTTTTAGGCTTTTTCATTTTTACTGGCAAATATGAAAAAAAAAAACAACCAGTTCCTTGGTCTCGTTTTGGTTTATAGCTTTTGACTAAAATTCTAAAAAGGGGATTGATACATATTATATACTATGTATTTAGTCTTGTACATTCCTGGAGTTATGGAATTTTATTTTATTTAATATTTACTTATTTATTTCAAAATATTTTTTCCATGGTTACATGATTCATTTTTTCTCCCTCCCTTCTTCCCTCCTCCCTCTCAGAGCTGACAAGCAATTCCACTGGATTATACATGTATTATCACTTGATACCTATTTCCATGTTATTTATTTTTGTAATAGAGTAATCTTTTAGAACCAAACCCCCAAATATTATACCCATATAAACAAGTGATAAATGATATGTTTTCCTTCTGCATTTCTACTCCCATAGTTCTTTCTCTCAATGTGAATAGCATTCTTTTTTGTAAGTGCCTCAGGATTGTCCTGGATCATTGCATTGTTATTGGTAGCAAAGTCTATTACATTTGATTGTCCCCTAATGTTTCAGTTACTGTGTATAATGTTCTCCTGGTTCTACTCATTTTACTCCACATCAGTTCATGTAGGTCCTTATAGAAGAAGAAGTTCTTATAAAAATCAAGTGATTCATCATTCCTTATAGCACAATAAAGTATTTCATCACCATTATATACCACAATTTGTTCAGCCATTCCTCAATCAAGGGATATCCCCTCATTTTCCACTTTTTTTGCCAATACAAAGAACACAGCTATAAATATTTTTGTGCAACTATTTTTTATTATCTCTGGGGTACAAATCCAGTAGTGATATTGCTGGATCAAAGGGCAAGCATTCTTTAAAGGTCCTTTGGGCATAATCCCAAATTGCCTTCCAGAATGATTAGATCAATTCGCAACTCCACCAGCAATGCAAAAGTGTCCCAATTTTCATTGCTCTAAATTTTGAGATGATCTATTGTGGTCATTTTCTGATTTTACCTACTCAATCTTCAATCATCATTTGGTGCATCATTCCCTTCTTCAAAAACCTCTAGCCACTGTTTCAATAAATTCAACTCCTAATCATCTGCTCCTAAGCACTGTTCTCACTTGTCATTTTGGTTTTAACATGGAAATCAAAGGATTTAGATATGAAAGAGAATTCAAAGAACATCTACAGGGAGAGGGAGAGAGGGAGGTCAACAGGGGAGAGGGAGAGGAGGAGGGATAGAGGGAAGAGAGGAAAAATATATAGCAAAATGATCAATGGTTTAAAAAAAGCATCATAAATAATATTCCACACCCATTTGCCACAAAATGATCAGGGGAAAAAAGATCAGGGTGATTTACTTCTTCTTCTAGAAGAGCCAAGTTTGATCTTTATAGCTTTATGCCACACAGTTTCAACTGTTTTGTAAAGTTCCTTCTAACTCAAAAAGTCCTTAATTGTGCAATTTTATTTTCATTTATGATTCAACCCATAAAGAGTTGAAAACACATAAAATTATAATTTAGAAGATTCAGAATGCTTAAGTAAATTTCCTGATAAGTTAATGATAAATTTATAGGCATATAAATGATTCATTTTTTATTTATTTTAAAACTCTTGCTTTTTAATTCCTTTTTATCATCCTCCTACACATTATTGCAGTTTTAATCATTATTACTACTAAAATATAAATAAGCTACCACATCATATTCTCTATTTTCATAGCTTGGCAAGCACGAATCTTAGACAGCATAATAATGTTTCAGGTGGCTTTTGAAATCTAACTTTCTATTCATTCAAATAGTGACTAGTTTTTGTTTACCCTCCCTCATTATTGTTTCCAATTTGCTATCTCAGACTATGCCCAATCTTCTCTCCTTCCTCTCCAACACCAATAAAGTAAAAATGCAGTGGAAGAAAGAATCTCCAATTTTTAAAAAAGTTACATATGAAATTCTGACTTTTAATCTTATTTTTAATTCTTATCAAACTTATAAAGTTAAATTTATTTTTAAAAATCTTGTCCCATTATTCATCTTGAGATTCCTTGGAAATTTCTTATTAGAGGGACAGGATGATAGAGTTAGAATAAGAAACACCTATAAAGGTTCATCTAGTACAGTCTATAAATAGATACAGTTCCTGATTTTACAGTTGAGAAAACTAAAATCCAGAGCTTTTAAGTCCACCAGGTGGTAAGTGGCACTCTACTATCTTACAACTGTTGGTGTAATGGTGAAATGGTCCAGCTATTCTGGAAGCAATTTGGAAGTATGCTCAAAGAGTCACTAAAATCTGACCCAATGAAACCACTACAAGGCTTATACAACAAAGAGATGAAAGAAAGATGAAAAGGACCCAGCGGTACAAAAATATTTCTAGAAAATCTTTTTGTAGTGGTAAACAAGATGGAAACTAGGATGGTATTCATCAATTGGAGAATGGGATTGGTTAAACAAATTATAGTATATGAATGCAGTTGAATACTATTCTGTAAGAACTGATAAAAGGGAAAGTCTCTCTTTTTGTGGGGAAGAAGCACATGACCTGATGCAGAATGAAATGAGCTTTGCAATAACACATATAAAGACAAAAAACTCTAAAAGACTGAAGAACTCTGAACAAGGCAATGACCAACCACAAATCCAGAGGACCAGTGATGAAGCTTGCTTGATATAGAGATCATGGGACTCAGGACTATAAGGACATATATATATATATATATATTTTTTTTTTTACAAGTGGTCAATATGGGAATTTATTTTGCTTGGCTCTGCATATTTGTTACAAGTGTTCTTTTTCCTTTTTATCTTTTCAATGGAGTGGGAAAGGGAAGTGGGAGGGAAGGGAGATAGATTTTTGATCATGGAAAAGAATGAAATTAAAGATTTTCAAGAGAAAGACCTTCATGGACTGATGCAGAATGAAATAAGTAGAACCAGGAAAACACTGTACACAGTAACAGCACTATTGTGGAATGATCAGCTGTGACAGACTTTGCTTTTTTGGCAATAAAATGATCCAGGACAATTCTGAGGGGCAAATGACAAAGAATGCTATCCACCTCCAGAGAAAGAACTATTGGAATCAGAATTCAGATCAATGCAAACTTGCTTATTTGTGTTTGTGTTTTAGGGTTTTAGTTTTATAAGATTACTCACTTATAAAAATGAACAATATGGAAATATGTTTTGCGTGATAATACATATATAACCCAGATTGAATCACCTTTCAGCATGTGTAAATGGAATTAGCTCACCCTCATTCATTCTTTAGACTTTAGCCACCAGGAATAATGTCATCCCACCCAACATAGAATTAAGTGGGGGGGGGGAGGTGGTCTGTGACCCACATATGATAGTAAATGACAAATCAAAAACAAGTGACTGCCCCCGGCAGTCCAAAACAAAGTTGAGGCTGCCATTTGTCCACGTAAAACTGGAGGTGGACTCAGGAAGTGAAGAAATCTTTTAAATACAATGATAACTTCCTGTGAGGGGCTTTTTGCCTTTTGAACGTGGCATTGGAGGAGCTCGGGAGAGAACTCAGACTGCTTCCCCTTGAATTGTCATGTGGGTAAGTTAGGCTGACTCTCCTTTTTCCCTTGGTGTCTCTGGAGGCTCTAGCCTCAAGAAGCCTCTCATCTTGGAGGAGGCTTTGTGGCTAGAAGCCTTGTTTAATTAACCTCTGTGCCCCTTCTGCTGGGGCCTCTGAAGCCATACCTGCTTCAGGACTCCGGTCCAGGCCAGAGTTTCTCTCACTTTCCCTACCTTCAACCTTCCTAATTGTAAATAAACCACCATAAAAGTAATCCTGACTTGGGTCTGTGATTTTGGAATCGAGTAATCAATTCCTGGCAACCAAAATTTAAATATCCAATCCAACCATAATCTTCCCATTTTCCCCTTTTACAAGCACCAGGAGGAATAAGGAAAGGGAGGGAGGGAGATAAGTTTGATCATGTTAACTTAGGATAATTTGTGTGGAAATTTGTTATTACATGTAATTATTAAAAAATAAAAAATATTTTCAAAAGAGGAAAATAATACCTATCTCAAGTGATTGTTATGTCAAATGAGGCAATGCATATGAACTGCTGAATCATCTCTAGAACTCTGTATTAATGTCAGAATTTTTAAAGGGTCCTCATTTACAATTTTTTCCCAATTAACAAGCAGTCTTTAAATATACACTGTATTTGACACTGGATATATAATTAAGATCTGTATCTTGTTTATAATATTTTCTTGCAGTGGAAAGGCTGATTTTTGGTCTAATCAAGACTAGCAGATAAGGATTAGGAGTCAAAACAGAGGAATACAAGCTGAGATCAAATGAACTCTCTTAATACTCCTCTATAGACAGCTTTGAAATAATGCCTCAATCAAATTTTGGAGCAACAGAGCCAACAAAAGGTCTGAGAGAGACATTCTTCTAGCCTGAGACAACTTAGGAGGTCAACAGGAGAGGTCTGCAATACTGGGGTGGGCAGAGCAGTAGTAGCTTTCTTAGCCCAGAGATGCTAGCAAAGGGGTCAGAAGACTGGTCAGAAAGAGATTACAGGAGGAGGCTCTTTGCTGGCACTGGAGAAGCAAGTGCTGATTGACCATACTACCCATACACAGTCCCAGGATGGAGAGAACGCTGTAGGATAGCTACAAAAGAGCTAGGGCCCTTCCTGGGTAAAGTCCAGAGCATAGGCAAGGAAATCAGTGACCATAATTTCCCAGGATTGCATCCCCTTAGAAGCACCAAAAAACTGCAGCCCCACCTGACCTCCCAGAACCAGCCCTGAAAAAAGGAGTATGAAAAAGCCCGAAGCTTGGGGCAGTGCCTTTCCCCCCACCCCAGGGTGAGCAGAGCTCAACTTTAACATAAAATTCAAAGTGAAGAAATAGGCTGGGAAAATAGGCAAGCAACAAAGAATGTGACAATAACAAGTTACTATGTGGCAGGGAAGACCAAGACCCAAACTCAGAAGAAAACAACAACGTAAAAACAGTAATAAGGAAAGCTTCAAAGAAAAATGCTAACTGGACCCAAGCCAAATAAGAATTCCTAGAAGAACTAAAGAAAGAGATAAGAGTAGTAGGAGAAAAATTGGGGAAAGAAATAAAAGTGATACAAGAAAATTATGAAAAGATAATTAACAATTTGATAAAAGAGATACAAAAAATACTTAGAAAATATATATTTTTTAAAAAAGCAAAATTGGCCAAATAGGAAAAAGAGATACAGAATTTCATCAAAGAAAATAATTTCTTAAAAATTAGAATTGAGCAAGTGGAAACTAATGACTGGATAAGATTTTAAACAAAGGCTTCAAAGAAAGTAAAGAGTGAAAAAAGATAGAAGAAAATACTTAAAATCTAACTGGGAAAACAACTGAACTGGAAAATACATCAAGGAGACAACTTAAGAATTATTGGACTACCTGAAAGCAACTATCAAAGAAAGAGCCTAGGCATCATATTTCAAGAAATTACCAAGGAAAAGTGCCCTGATAGCTTGCATCTAGAGAGTAATATAGAAATGGAAAGAATCTACCCATCCCCTTAAGAAAGAGATCTCAAAATGAAAATTCTGAGGAATATTATAGCCAAATTCCAAAGCACCTGGTTCAAGGAAAAAATACTGTAAGCAGGCAGAAAGAAACAGTTCAAATATCACAGAGCCACAATCAGCACAAAATTTAGTAGCTTCCATATTAAAGGAGGAGAGGGCTCAGAATATGATGTTCTAGGAGGGCAAAGGAGCTAGACAACCAAGAGTAGTCTACACAGCAAAACCTAATATGTTCCTTTGGGGAGGAAAATGGATATTTAAGGAAATAGGGAATTTCTAAGCATTCCTTATGAAAAGACCAAAACTGAGTAAAAAAAATCTGATATTCAAACACAAAACTCAAGGGAAGCATAAAAAGGTAAACATGAAATAATAATCATCAGAATTGGTTCAAAGAGGGAAGTACACACACACACACACACACACACACACACACACCCCTACTCAGTTGGGCAAAGAAATCTATCTTTCCTAATAGGGATATAGGAGGGGAAGGGGATAAGATATATGAGAGGGGAGTGTTATAAGAGAGATGGCAGAATGGGGGAAGACACTGATCAGAAGCAAGATAGATCTTTGAGGTGGGTTAGGATAAAAAGAGAGAGAAGGATAATCAGAGGAAAATGAGATCGAGGGAAATGCAGTTAGTGATATAACTACAAATATGAATGGGATGAGCTAACCCAAAGAATGGAAGCAGACAGCAGAATGGATTGGAAACCAGAATCCAACAATATGTTGTTTACAAGAGACACACCTGGGACAGAAATACACACACAGAGAGTTGAAATGAAGAGCTGGAACAGAATTTATTAACCTTCAGCTGAAGTTTGAAGTTCAGATTAAAAAGAGATAATCAGGGAAACTACATTTTGCTAAAAGGCACCATAGACAATTAAATAATATTAAAAAATTTATAGCAAGTTTTTATGACAAAGGCCTCATTTCCCAAAAGTACAGGGAACTGAATCAAATTTATAAAAATTAGAGCCATTCCCTTATTGATTAATGGCCAAAAGATATGAATAGGCAGTTTTCAGAAGAAGAAATCAAAGCTATCTATAATCACACTTTAAAAAACACTTGAAATCACTACTGATTAGAGAAAGGCAAATTAAAACAATTCAGAGATATTATCTTACACCTATCAGAGATAATGAATACTGGAGAGGATGAGGGAAAATAGGTACATAAATGAACTGTTGGTAAAATAGTTAACTGGTCCAATCATTCTGGAAAACAATTTGGAACTAGGTCTAAAGAGCTATACAATTGTGTATATCCTTGGATCTGGCAATACCATTACTAAGTCTATACCACAAAGAGATCAAAGAAAAGGGAAAGGACCTACTTGTACAAAAATATTTATAGCTGCTCTTTTTGTGTTGGCAAAGAACTGGAAATTGAGGGGATGACCATCAATTGGGGAATGGCTTAACAAGTTGTGGCATGTTATTGTGACAGAATACTACTGTGCCTTAAGAAATGATGAAGGGAATGGTTTCGGAAAAATACATGGCAAGCCCTATGTTAACTGATGCAAAGTGAAGTGAGAACTGAGAGATCTTTGTACCCAGTAATAACAATGTTGGAATGATGATCAACTGGGAAAGACTTGGCTACTCTCATGAATACAATGATCCAAGACAATTACAAAGGACTCACAAGGAAAAAATTCTATCTACCTCCAGAGAGAGAACTGATAAACTCTGAGCAAAAGCTGAATTATTCTTTTTTTTTACCTTTTTTTATTTTTTGCAATATGCCTAATATGGAAATATATTTTGCATGACTTCCCATGTATAACTGATAACATATTGTTTTCCTTCTCAGAAAGTGGGCCAGGGTGAAAAGGAATCTGGAATTCAAATTTTAAAAAGAAAAGAATGTTAAAAAAATTTTTTTAATTTAAAACTTGAAAAACTTTAAAAAAATTTTTTTTAACTTAAAACTAAAATATTAGAAAAATGTGCTGAAAGAAAAGTAAATTAATTTTTTAAAAACTTGGAAAGAACTACATGAGATAATGAAGAGTGAAATGAGTAGAACCAAGAGAATATACAGCTGCAGAATAACTGTGAATGTTCATCTCCAGAGAATGAACTGAAAAATGGAACTGGGAAAGGCACAATTTGTATATATGCATCTGTTTGTCAGATGATGCCTTCTATGGTGTAGGAAGGGGAAAGAAGGGTTGTGATACTTGGAAATAAATTCTATTAATAAGTAAATTGGCTAATTTAAAAGAATTTAAGACCAACCGATAAGGAAATAATTGTTAAATGGTATATATTTTGATAAATCTACCCTCTCTGATCATACTACTACAATCTACCACTACTACCATTACTACTGCTACTACCACTACCATTACTACTGCTACTACCACTACTATTACTACTACTACTACTACTACTACTACTACTACTACTACTACTACTACTACTACTACTACTACTACTACTACTACTACTACTACTTAACACACCACTCACTCTCCAGCCTAAATCTCCCTTAACTTATCTCCCTAAGCAACAAAACGGGACCTGGAAATCCTGTCAACAGATTTAGGAATATTCAGTGGGAACAAAACAGAATAAACAAAATGGCCAAAGGGCCATTTTGGACAGGATACTAACAAGACAATAAAGAACAAACAGAAAAGTGGATTGAGAGCCAGAACTGGAGACAGGAGGTCCTGGGGTTCAAATATGACCTCAGACACTTCCTAGCTGTATGACTCTGGGAAAGTCACTTAAACCTTGTCTAGCCCTTACCAGTCTTCTGCTTGGAACTAATGCACAGTATTGATTCTAAAAGTAAAGAGAGAGAACCTCTATTGCTGAAGACACAAATGCCATGTTTAAATTTTTTCCAATATTTCATGAATTCGAAATCAAAATAATAATGTTAGTGGTCATCATAAAGCCAGAGCTCAGCTTCAACCAGTTCTTGAGAGCTGACTGTTTAATGCTTTATAATTTGATTTATGTATACCTTAGGGATCAGCCAATGCTATAAATCAGGGCTTGATTTACTGATTGTCTAGGCTTAAGTAAGTGACGGAGAAAATGCTAATATTACAGATAAAACTTGAAAGTGTATCACATGAACATTTCCTCCATAGAGAGCCAGTTGTTAAATATTTACCAGAATGCCCCTGACTGTGGCTAAATATACTATATAAATCCAGAGCAGGTCTCAGTAGCAGGAAAACCTAGGATCAAGACTAGATACTGATACATTCTGGCAAAGTGACTCACAGCAGGTTACTGAATCTCTCAGGGCCCCAAACGACTCTGAAAATATAAGTTATTGAGCAGACACCAATCAGTATTAGAAAAGGGGAATACCTGATCAAGAATCTTATATATTAATGAAACTGCAGGTCTAATTATGAATGAATAATAATATACTTTATAAAACACTCATATATTATAGTCTAAAAGTGAACTGATAAATCAGTCTGATAGTTTTAGTCTCTATTCTACTTATGATTTATAGAGAGGCTTGAGCCAAGGGATAAAAATCCTCACTTTGTCCTTTTTTATTTAAATATAACAAATACAAATTTACAAAAAATGGAACAATAATCAACCCAATTACAATTCTTGAATAAAGGGTTTTTAGTTCAAATTTGCCTCTCTGTCACTCCCACTCGTTGCTAGTTTTGCTCTCGGGAGTCAGAGAAAATAGTCGATGTCATTGTCTACATGACCCAACTTTAAACAAGACAGCTACCATGACCTCCCTGAGCCCTTTCTTTATCAGGATAAATGCCCCCAATTATTTCATACAATTCTTGACCCTTAAGTAGGTCACTTGCCCTCATCTAGATACTATCCAGCTTATCAATGTCTTTCCTGTTTAATAGTTGCCTGGGTTAAAGATCTGCCAGTGGACTAAACCATCCAGCTTCCTTATTTTTCTAATTGGATGAACCCCAACCATTTCTGTCCTCATTTCATAGATTTGGGTGAATCAAATCAAGGAGTTACAATACAAAAGTCCTAAAGACTAACTGGGCAGTTTGGAGTGGCTTTGGAAGGAAGAAAAGCCAGGAAGCAGTTTCTTAGATGAGATGACAAGACGGGAATACAAACTGAGGTGTTGGAAGAACATCTATGGAAGCATTTCCTACCTGTAAACATGGCGTGGAAGTAAGGGCTGCAAGCTGCCAGGACCACTCGATGTGCGGAGATTTCCATGTCATCAGCCACAATAGTGACATCGCAAAGCAAATTTTGGCTGTTTACAAAATAAGACAGAAAGGAAGAATTATTTGACTGAGGAAACGCATTTAATGAGCAATGTGAAAATATGGTGTGACGTGCCACTCAACTGGACATTAAACCCTCTGTAACTTTAATCCTAGATGTCAATGATATAAATCAGAAAACTGAATAAAAAATGAAAGAGGACCCTGAGGCCTTGAAAGAGCTGACCCCAAGCCCTTGCCCTAAAGTCAAGGCCCTTTTTTCCTCACAACATCACTCAGAATCTAAACAGGCATTGAGGAAAGAGTGCTGGACTTGAGGTCAGAGGAGACCTGGGTTGAGTTCCATTGAATTCCAATGACCCAGACTCCTCACAAATTTTCTGACCTTCAGCCTGCTCATCTGTAAAATGGGGATAATAATAATACCTACATCATAGATTTGGGATGAGTGAAATAAGATCATGTAAATATAGCAAAACCTTAGAAAACCTCAAGACACTATATAAATGTCAGCTTTTTTTTTAACAATAACAACTCTTCTTCTTATGAAGGCCAACTAACCTATCTATGTGTTCATTTGATCCTATCTTCCCACCTTTTCCTATAGATTTCCTTATTGACTATCCCAATATAGGTTTGGAAAGGCATTTATTATTCCAAATATTTGGTATCCCTACACAGATCTTTAAAAATGGGTTTGTATGCTGATGACTTCTTTACCTAATGTGCACTGAACAATTTACATTAATACTATACTTTTTTCCATTAATGCTTCATGCTTTTCTATGTGAGTTGAATTAAGGATGTCATAAACACTATATTTTTTTTTAATTTTTAACTTCTCCCTAGCTACTGGATCTTTTGCTAGTGACTTCAAACATATTCAAGACTTCCCCAGAGATCCTACCATCGTCTCAAGCTATAATCTGATGTTCTCCTCACTTTCTTAACCAAACTCCTAAAGAGAGAGAGAGAGAGAGAGAGAGAGAGAGAGAGAGAGAGAGAGAGAGAGAGAGCGTGCACTGGTTCTACTTATTATGTACATCCAATCTGGAACCTTCCCAAAACCTTTCCAGCCTCATCAGTCACCTAAAACTGCTCTCTCCAAAGTTACCGATGATCTTTTCATTGCCAAAACTGAACGTCCTTTCTCAGTCCTCATCCTTCTCAACCTATGCACTGTATCTGACATAATTACCAACTTCTTCTCCTATTTACTCTCCTCTAGATTTTTGTGAACTCCCAACTGGTTCTTCTACCTTTGCAACCACTCTTTAGTCTCCTTTGGTGTCTCATCACCCAAACCATGACCCTACTAAGGGTCATGTTCCCTATGGTTTTGTCCTAGACTTTCTTATTTCTCCCTCAACATTTTTCTCGGCTCTCATGGCTTTAACTATCAACTTTAGGCAGGTGATACAGAGATTTATATTCAGGCCATCCGTTCTCTGCACTTCAATTCTGAACCACTCAGACATTTCAAACTGGATGCCCTGTAAACATCTCAAACTCAACATGTCTAAAGTAAAAGTCATTAACTTCTCTTTCCTCCTCTCACTCCAAAGCACATCCTCTCCCAAATTCTCTTATTTCTGGCAAAGGCATTGCCTTTTTCCCAGTCTTCCACATCTGGAAGCTTAGCCTTATCCTCAACTCCTCTCTTTCCATCACCCCAAATAGCTAATCAGTTGCTAAATGTTACCATTTCTCTCTCAACAGCATTCTATCACCCAATTCTTTTTTATTCATATAACTCCCATCGTAGTTCAGATTCTCATCATCCTCTCACCTATATTACTGCAACAGCTTCCTAAGTGGTCTCCCACCTGAAGTCTCTTGACACTCTTGTCCACCCTACACACAGCTGTAAAATGATTGTTTTAAAGAACAGATCTCACCATACCACTTTCCTATTCTATTAAAAATTGTCTTTAGAATCAAATATAAACCGCACTGTTTATCTTTTAAAGCTTTTCATAACTTGGCCCCAATCTATCTTTTCCAGTTGGAGATTATTCCATCTCCCACACTCTGTGAACCAACCAAGCTGGCCTTCTTTCTGTTTTTCACCAATAACGCCCTATTTCTCATCCCTACATTTTCCCACTGGTGATCCCACAAGCCTGGAATGTGGGATCTTCTGCCTTGCCTCTGCCTCACAGAACACCTCTCTTCCATTAAAGATGTCAACTCAGGTCCTAATAAATACATCAGAACTTTCCCACACATCTTTTAGTTACAATAACTGCTTATGGCAGTAAACTCAGTTTTGTAAAAGTTGACATTAAGAGAATTATGAAACCTTTGTGCTTAACAATGACTGTTACTTGAGTTCAGTAGGATTTGGCGGGAATATTAGAAATCTTGTAAATAAAAGGTGATGAATGTGGAGATCTTGATTGCTGAATAAAGTTTTTATCTTAAAAAAAAAAAGACATCAACTCAGGTACTACCTCTTTCCTTTATCTCTGTCCCACAGTCCACTTCTTTTAAGAAACTCAAATGCCATCTAAATGACATCTTTCTGGATCTTTTCAACTGCTAGTTCCCTCTCTGTCAAACTACAATTTGGTCAAATACTTTATATTCATTCATGTTTATATTTTCACTGTATAAACTTAGTGCATGTACATATTATACATATATCATATATACTATCTATATATGTGTATTAATATCTATATAATGTTTATAAATATGTTAAAATAGCTACACTCATCTCCTCCATTACAATTCAGATAAAAGTTATTTTATTTGTTCTTGTTTCTCTAAGACCCTGAAAGTAACAAGTAATTGATAAATGTGAGCTGATGAACAAAATTGTTTATCTGGTTCCCTCATTCATCCTTAAGAGATTAGAAGGTGTAAGCAATAGGAGAATGGGAGGAGTGACAGAGAGTGATTAGAGGAAGGAACCATGACACCAAAAGGAACTGCTAACTGTCTTGACATCGAGTGATAAGACAAAGAAACTCAAAAGTACACAGAGAACTCTTACTGATGTAGAGTACAAAAATGTTCCTTTCAATTCCAACATCTTATGATATGATCCTTTATCCCAGTGGTATCAAATTCAAATAGAAAGGGAGATCACTACGCCATCCCTACAGGCAGAAAACTGACTTAGAAAAACAAATATTAATATTATCTATGTCTTGTGTTTCTTATATCCCTATTACACTTTAATCTGTTTGGGCCAAATGTGGTCCATGGGAATTGTGTTTGACATCTCTGTTTTAACCTCTACATTCTGAAAATGATACTGGTATACAGTATAGAAAAAGGACCATCTAGTAGATAACCACAGTGTTCCATTGGTCTCCCCATGGTATTATTCAGCAACATCATTCAGTAGCCAAGTCAGATTATTGGTGGTTACAATAAAGGATACTGAAACTTGAGGATGACTGCCAAGGTAACTTCTCTTCCTGACTTGGCAATTGCTTCTCTGAAATGTTGTGGTCCTCACCCAGCCCTCATATACCAAGGGAAAGCCTAATGTGTAAGACCATCTTTAACAAACCCTACCATAATCAGTTTGGAAGGACAGATCATCAACATTTGTATTCAATGATGGCCAGCATCCTGGGATTTTCAAGAAAGGAAGAATAATCCATGGGATTCTTCTTTAAGAGTCAGGAAGTTGGAAAAACAAAAAATCAAGAATATCAAGGGAAATAATGAAAATATATGAAGGATGGGGGCCTAGCAGTACTGGATCTTAAACTGTACTATAAAGCAGTGGCCATCAAAATAATATGGTACTGACTAAGAGACAGAAGGGAGGACCAATGGAATAGACTTGGGGTAAATATCCATAGCAAGATCGTGTACAATAAACCCAAAGATTCCAGCTTTTAGGACAAAAAAACCACTATTTGACAAAAACTGTTGGGAAAACTGGAAAACAGTATGGGTAAGATTAGGTTTAGATCAACATCTCACACCCTACACCAAGATAAATTCAGAATGGGTAAATGACTTAAATATAAAGATGGAAACTAAGTACATTAGGCCAACATAGAATAGTATACTTCAGATCTATGGGAAAGGAAAGAACTTAAGACCAAGCAAGAGATAGAGAATATTACAAAATGTAAAATGAATAATTTTGATTACATTAAATGAAAAGGTTTTTGTACAAACAAAACCAATACAACCAAAATTAGAAGGGAAGCAACAAATTGGGAAACAATCTTTATAACAAAAATGTCAGACAAAGGTCTAATTTCTCAAATTTATAAGGAGCTAAATCAATTATACAAAAAAATCAAGCTATTCCCCCAATTGATAAATGGGGAAGGGACATGAATAGGCAATTTTCAGATAAAGAAATCAAAACTATCAATAAACACATGAGAAAGTGTTCTAAATCTCTTATAATTAAAAAAATGCAAATCAAAACAACTCCAAGGTACCACCTCATACCTAGCAGATTAGCCAATATGACAGCAAAGGAAAGTAATAAATGTTAAAGGGGATGTGGCAAAATTGGGACACTAATGCATTGCTGGTAGAGTTATGAATTGATCCAACCATTCTAGAAGGCAATTTGGAATTATGCCAAAGGGCTTTAAAAGACTGCCTGTCTTTTGATCTAGCCATACCACTGCTGGATTTGTACCCCAAAGAAATAATAAGGAAAAAGATTTGTACAAAAATACTTATAGCCATGCTCTTTATGGTGGCAAAAAATTGTAAAATGAGGGGATGCCCTTCAATTGGGAAATGGCTGAACAAACTGTGGTATCTATTGGTGATGGAATACTATTGTGCTCAAAGGAATGATGAACTGGAAGAATTCCATGTGAACTGGAATGACCTCCAGGAATTGATGCAGAGCGAAAGGAGCAGAGCCAGAAGAACATTGTACACAGAGACCAATACACTGTGGTAAAATCCAATGTAATGGACTTCTCTACTAGCAGCAATGTAATGATTCAGGACAATTCTGAGGGACTTATGAGAAAGAATGCTATCCACATCCAGAGAAAGAACTGTGGGAGTAGAAATGCAGAAGAAAAACAACTGCTTGATCACACGGTTCAATGGGGATGTGATTGGGGATGTAGACTCTAAATGATCAATCTATTACAAAATTAGTAATATGGAAACAGGTCTTGATCACTGATACATGTAAAACCCAGTAGCATTGATTGTTGGCTATGGGAGCAGAAAGGGAGGGAAAAAACATGAATCATGTAACCATGGAAAAATATTCTAAATTAATTAAATAAATAAATGAATTTTAAAATTTAAAAAAAAAGTCAGGAAAGTAGGGGACAATGAGGTGACTTAGTGGCTAGAAAGCCAGTCCTAGATGATGACAGGTCCTGGGTTCAAATGGCCTCAAACACAATCTAGCTATGTTTCCCTGGGAAAGCCACTTAATCCCCATTGCCTAGCCCTTACTGTTCTTCTGCCTTGTAACCAATAACACAGTATTGATTCTAAGATAAAGGGTTAAAAATAAATAAATAAATGATTGCGAAATGCAGCAGTGGTGCTCTCTTTGGCAGTACATATACTAAAATCGGATGAACAAATAAATACATTTTCCATGTTAAACAGATATTAAGTAACAACACAAGCCAAATGTTAATAGGTCAGCTTGATAGGTATTTTCCTTCATAAGGAAGGAAAAAGAGATATGGATAGCAAGTATTACTGCCCCTTTTATATACACGAGGCCCTAAATATAAAAAAAAAAAAAAAGGAAAAGAAAAGAAAAGAAAGCTATGAAGTGGCAGAACCAAGACTCAAAGCCAGAATTTGTACTTCCAAGTCCTGTGGTCTTTTCCCTCTGCCACACTGGCTGTTATTTACACTGCGGCCTCCCCAAACCACCCTGCAGGCAGTTGTGCTAAAATGTTAGGCTTCATGATATTTTTGGAGCATTTCTTTCCATCCTTGGTTTTGTCTAGTTGCTCAGTCCTTCACGGAAGTTTGTTACCAAAAAGTGGCGAAACATCCAAACAAAACAATGTGACAACATTGCTTCCAGAAAACATTCATTTGATCCAATAACAAGACAAACCACAACCACTGCAATTTCCTGCTTTTTTTTTTTAAAAGCAGAACAGTGATTTCATTGGGGAATCTCCCTCTACCAGTGCGGACTGGACCTGTTTCTGCCTCTTCTAGCCTTTGTATGTTGCCAGGGTTGAGGAGAGGATGAGATTGGCCAAAGGCCATATAGCTAGAACGCATCAGGGGGAACTAAATCCCAGGGTTTTCTGACTCCAAGACCAACTCACCATGCTGCCTCTTGCACAATATTTCTTAGATACATTAATGCAGTGATTCCCAAAGAGGGCGCCACCGCCCCCTGGTGGGTGCTGCAGCGATCCAGGGAGGTGGTGATGGCCACAGGTGCATTTATCTTTCCTATTAATTGCTATTAAAATTTTAAAAATTAATTTCCAGAGGGCTAAGTAATATTTTTTCTGGAAAGGGGGTGGTAGGCCAAAAAAGTTTGGGAACCACTGCATTAAATCAATGAAATGAAGCCTGGAAAGGAGAGGACAGGTATATCCAAGCTTATCACTTCAACTGACACCAAAATGTGGAAGCTGAATAAACTTTGAAAAAACCTACATTCCACTTGGTCAAGAACAGCAAGAAACCTGAAGGATCATCTCCTTTAAATAATTCAATTTAAGGATATCCATCAATTAGGGAATGGCTGAAAAAATCGTGGTGTATGATAGTGATGGGATATTATTGTGCTATAAGGAATGACGAACAGGATGATTTCAGAAAGAACTGGAAAGAACTACATGAGCTGAAGCAGAGTGAAACAAGCAGAACTAGGAGATCATTATACACTGTAACTGAAATATTATGGAACACTCAAATGTGATAAACTTTGCTACTAACAGCAACAGAATGATCCAGGACAATTCTGAGGGACTTAGGACAAAGAACACGCTCCACCTCCAGAGAAAGAATTGTTAGAGTAGGAAGGCAGATGAAAGCATATGATTTATCACTTGTTTATTTGGGTTTTGGTTTTATATATGATTATTCATTTATAAGAATCAACAATATGGAAATAAAAAAATAAATAACTTTTTAAAAAATCCTTCAATTTGCTGGTAAGATGACTCACTCCAAGCCAAGGTAGGGCTAGAGTTCAAGCCTTGACCCTATGATTACAAATCCAGGAGCTTCTCTACTAAATCATGGCTGCCTTTTGCTCTCCCAAGCTTGAAATTATTTTGATTACTTTGATCAATGAAATTATTTATATGCATACATTTTGTACTCTCCCACTGGAAAGCAAACTCAAGGGCGAAGACTTGGTTTTATTACTTGTCTTTGCATCCCCATAGCTAGTATAGCACCTTGAATATCATGAGTAGACAGGAAATATTTGTTGAATTTTATTTCTTGTGCAGATAAAACATGTGCCCATACTAAGTCAGGGTCTACCCTAACTCAATCAAATGAGACGACATTTCTAAAGCACTTAGCACAGTGCCTCGCTAGTACTTAGAAGGTGCTTAATAAATGGTTATTCCGGGGCAGCTGGGTAGCTCAGTGGATTGAGAGCCAGGTCTAGAGACAGGAGGTCCTAGGTTCAAATCTGGTCTCAGATACTTCCCAGCTGTGTGACCCTGGGCAAGTCACTTGACCCCCATTGCCTACCCTTACACAGTATTGACTCCAAGAAGGAAGGTAAGGGTTTAATTTTTTTTTAAAAGTGGTTATTCCTTTTTCTTTCCCCTTTCCCCCACTTGTAGCTAAAAGAATGAGTCTATGATGACATAAAATTTATTTTTTAAGCTTGCCCAGAACATAGGTGTGTATATATAATACATGCATATATACATATATGCATGTATGGGTATACATTATATATAGCACGATACCACTTCATTCCATGATGTCTAAAAGTTCTTGGGGAAAATACAATGATGCCAAACTATTCTATCATAAAAAAAATCAAACTGAGCTTCTTTAAATAGCATCTTTTTAAAAAATTCCCTTCCAAATTCTCTCCCCGCTTCCGTCTCCATCTCCTCCCATACCCATTGAGAAGGCAAGAAGTAAAATACCCTGAATAACATCTTACCAGGATGACTTGCTTATTACTAATTTCCGAGTTACGTCGGTACAGAAGTCTGCATCTTAACGGCCGTATATGGTCTGACACTGACAAAGGATGCACTCCCAAATACTGCCTTCTGTCAAAATTATCTCATTATGAGGGTGTGATCCAGAATGGTGTTATCCTTATAAGCACTCACAGATCTCTAAGGCTTGGTCTTCTTGTTTCCTAGACAAATTTAGCATCGTGGAAAACCACAGAACTCCCCAAAACAGTATTTTAAAGATCAATATTGTCTTGAGACAGCCTTCAAATTTTCCTCTCTATGTCTAAATGCTGCATGTTGTGGGTGATTAAAATGCCAAATAGGAACAAGTAAGGGGAGAAGGCTGTGACTTTTGAGGACTGATCAGAATTTAAAATGAATCTGATAGTCAGATGTTATAAATTTCAACCAAAAGGTCTGGACATATGCTATTCAATAATACAGCTAGAGACAATGAGCTGATATAGTAGATATAGTGCTGGTCCTGGAGGCAGGAAGAGCTGAGTTCAAATCCAGTTCTGGACATTTCCTAGTTATGTGACCCTAGACAAGTCACTTAACACTGTTTGCCTCAATTCCCTCAACTGTAAAATGGGATAATAAGAGCACCTACCTCCCAGGGTGTTATGAGAATCAAATGATACAGCAGTTATAAAGCACCAATTTCTGCTGTTGTTCAGACACATCCACCTCTTTGTGATCCCAAGAACCACAGCCATCCATGCAGTTTTCTTGGTAAGGATACTAAGGTGATTTGCCATTTCTTTCTCCAATCCTACGGATCCTTTTGTCAGGCAATCACGGGTTATATGACTTGGCTAGGATCACTAGTGTCTGAGGTCAGATTTGAACTCAGATCTTCTTGATGCCAGGTCCAGATCTCTACCACTGAGCCACCTAGATGTTTCCTAGACAGACAGAGATTAAGTGACTTGTCCAAGGTCACACCGCTAGGAAAAGTCTGAGGCTGGATTTGAACTCTTGTTTTCCTCAATCCAGACCCAGGGCTCTTAACCACTGAGCCATATTGATCTCTAGTAAGTACTTTAAAATGGTAGCTATAATAATACATTTTATATTATTATAATATAGTATACTTGAGTGACATAGTCAACTGTAATGGACAAAACAATTGTTTTAGAGACAGAGGGTCTGCTTTTGAATCCCAGCTCTGCCATTTACTACTTGGGTGACTTTGGAGAAGTAATTTAACTTCATTAGGCCTCAGTTTCCTCATCTGTTAAAAAAAAGGAGGATTGGATTAAAAGTTCTCTTCCAGACCTAAATTGATGAATCTTTGAAATAAAGAAACCTACACAAATATAAGAAGGACAATGGACTAACTCTATGGCAGAAGGGATTATAATGGCTAACAAGTTAACCACAGATTAGCAATGTCAATCACCAGCTAAAGAAGCAAACATAATCCACTTGGTCCAGTCTTACTAAGGCCCAACAGAGTTAAAGGCCTTAAATCAAAGTCAAAAAGAAAGTTAATGGCAAAGAAAAAAGTTAGAGCTCAGGTATCCTGATCTCTAGAGGAGGGGCGTTCATTGTCCTATGTGACATTGGCATTGCTATAAACAGTGGTCAGAGGCCTGGCCATGGGCCAAGTCTGGAAGAAAGTCAGAATTTTGGTATGACAGATGTAAAAAAAATCAATGTCAGTGTTGGCAGAGCAAGCACTGTAGGGCCAGATGAAATTGCTCGAGGAGTAATAGCCCTGACGTTCCCAACTTACAGAGGTGGTATATAACTCAGTATTTACACTGAAGGGAGCATGGTGGGTGCAAGACTAGCTACAACCCTGTTGTCTTTGGGTCTGATCCAGAGGAACAGTCATAGAGGAGCTGACCAAGGTAGACTTTTGGCAAGAAGGGAAAGATTTAAATAGATTGTCTGGAAGGCTTGGTGCTTTTCCTTACAGGTCTGGGAAGGGTGGGAAAGTATTATAATAGCATGACTCTTCCTCCCTCCAGTCCAGGAATCTCGTTCAGCAACTATGCTCAGTGCGTATCCTACGGTAGATCCTACTCTCACTAGATGGGTAAGTTTGTGATGGCCTAACACTGAGATTCAGGCCAGGACATGCATGTGCAATACAAAGGGCAATAGTTATAGAGTCGTCTTTCTTACTAAATAATTGTGGGATCTCCAAATAATGGTACCAGGAAATAAATTAAGAAAGGAAAGAGGGATATGCCACGATGGTCCTCAAAAACCTATTTCAAGAAGGTGACCCTGGTACTTTTCAAATCAATGCCAACAGAAAGGAAGCTCTGGCTGGATCAACCATGCTGGAAAGATTTCCAATAATGACTCAGAAATAAACCCGTATGGATGTCTGTTCTGAAGGAACAGTCGCCCCAAGTGCAGAAAGACTCAGGGACAGAAGGCAAGTTAGCCAATGATGGATTTTTTTTTTTTGGCCCTAACAACTCATGAAAGCTGTCTATGATGTACAAAAGTCCTGTAACATGGATTTTCTGGAGACTTGGAACACTATTTTGTTACCATCAGGTTATTTTGTGCTTATATGTTGGGTTAGATCCTAGGTAGTATCTTCCCCTCCTGAGGGGAGATTGTGAAGTTATCCTAAAGGTCCATAAACTAAAGTTTTTTTTAAAGCAATTTTAGAGAAAGATACCACCTAGACTAGGAAAGCAGATCTTCCAGAGAAGATGCTGTGAGGATCATCACGATTCCAGATGGGCTAAAAAGATGACAGCAATAGAAGATGTCCCCAGAAATCAGTCACTACATCATAAGACTCTGAGTGAGCCTCTGGATATAACAAACTGAACTGCGGGGATTGAATGGGTCCTCCATTCACTTTTGTCCTTCCCATGCACTATTTTATTTTGATCATAAAATTCTTATGCCAGAAAAGAGAAATGCCCCCGATGGTTTCCTTGTCAATGTATCTATCAATTATTTTTAATACGTTAAGAAACAACCTAAATGTGTTAGTCTCTCCATGAAATGTATAATTTGGGGGGGCTCTTATGTATCTTGGTGAAACAATCTTGATATGTATAGTTATTATATTTGGAATGATTCATTGGGGAAACCAACAAGTCTCCCCACTGAATCAGAGGAGCAACTATGATATTTTGACACAAATCTTTACCCTCTTTCCTTTTTAAAAGGAAAGTTTCATTTTGAATTTGAAAATCCATTTTGATTTCACCTCCACTTTTTGACTGGATTAAAAACAACACTTGAGGCTTATCTGGATAAGGAGGACACAACAGCATTCTGGGAGGATGCCAGAAGCCTCCTGGTTCCCTGGTGTCCAAGAAGACCAACTTCTGACCCAGACTGAGGTCAAGCCTGTCCAATCAGGAAGACCCAAAAAAAGTGATATCACAGTGAAGGGGAGGTATAAGTTACAGATCAAGGAAGACTCGCTCTCTTTTCTAGCCAAGCAGCAACAGTGAACAGAGACTTGAGGTGAACCGTAAGCTTGGGTTAACTAGGGAAGAAGGCTGTGAAGGGGAGAGCTCGCCATGTGTCTATATGCCTTTTCTTTCTCTGCCCTGCTTTTTGTTATTCAATAAATAATTATAAGTTAATATACAGTCTCCAGAGAATTTTAATCTTAAAGGGAATAAGGCAAGGGAAATAACAAGGCTGAGCAGAATATAGGAAGATTAAACAACTTTTCCATCAGAAGGCAAGCTTTTTAAGAGTAAGAATTGTTTGAGTCTTTGTATTTAAATATACAGTACCACAGACAGTGCTTGACACAAAGTAGGTCACTGTAAATGGTTATTGATTGATTGGTAAAAGAACCTAATCATGAATAAAAATGAAAAAAATTGGGAATATAACAGAGGAGCATTTAGATATATATTTTCTTAATTTTTTTTACAGCTTATCATTCACTGGTCCCTTGGGGGAAGGTATTTAAAATCTTAGGTTAAAATCTGAATTAAAATCTGAGGTACATATTTTCTCATTATTTTATACAGATTATCATCTAATGGTCCCATGAGGGATGGAATTTAAAATCTTAGATTAAAATCTGAGATACATATTTTCTCAACTTTTTTTACAATTATCCAATTGTATACAATGTATACAACTATACAATTTTCATCCACTGGGCCCTTGAAGGAAGATATTTAAAATCTAAGCTACCACTAGCCCAAAATATATTGTCTTATGTCTTATATGAACGGATACAGACTAAAGGAAGAAGAGTACAGAGAATTTATATACAATATACTATAATAGTGTAAATGAAAAGAACATTAAAATGAAGTGGATGCTGAGTCATTTTAATAGGCAGAGGAAAGAAGGAAGAAAGAGCATCTTCTTTCCTTTCAGGAGAGAGGTGGGGGATAACGGGAATGGAATGGAATGTTGCATAAGCTACCAGATGCTATAGTGGTTGGTTTTCCTTCTTTTTTTTCTTTCTTATAAAGGAAAACTCCTTTTGTAGAGAACAGAGAGAAAGGGCGTATATAGACATGACTAAAGTGAAGATAAAGGATACTAGTAAAACATGTAAAAAATGAAAAACAAACATGTTCTTCTCTTCCTTCCATTGTCCTAATCCTGCTATAGTTTAGGAAATCCTGGAAATAATAATAGCTAAGAACTATATAACACTTTAATGTTTGCAAAGTGCTTTACATGTGTATATATATGTATATGCATATACATATATATATATAATATCCTCATTTGATGTTCACAACAACTCTGTAAACCTTCCCTATTTTACAAATGAGGAAACTGAGGCTCAAAGATTGTCTAGTCATTTAATGATTGTCTAGTCATTTAATGAAATCTGAAGGTGAAATTTGAACTCAGGTCTTCCTGATCCTAAGCCCTTATTCCCTATACCAATCTATCTGCCATTTGAAGGAACAATTCCAATGGAGTCTGATTTTAGGGAATCTTGTTAGATTGGGAATCTGTTAAAGATCCTTTGAAGACCATGAGTATCCCAAGACTTCACCTCACCTGGGATATGCTCTTGGGAAAGCCTTAAGTATGCTGGCTCATCTACCAGCTCTCCAGGGTAGTAAAGAAGTAACTTGTGAGTAGTTTTCATAATAAGGTTGTCTGGAAAAGAGGTTTGAACTAAGGACTAACAAAGTTTTGGAATTCTTTGTGAACAACTTGTCTAAACTATCCCTGCTCCCAATTATCACAGAAAGCTGGACCTTGGCTCTAGTTAGTTGGAGGCGCTGTGGCTGAATCAGCTGGTCATTATCAAGTTCCTCTCCCCATCATCAGGTCCGGGTTTATGAAAATATATTCCATCAATATTTTTAAGTGGTAATAAGAAGGAAGCTTTAAAGATGAGACATTTAGTGAAAAACAACTCTGTTCTCCTTGCATGCTGCAATGGAGGACGTCTACCAAGGCAGGGGTGCTCAGGAAACCCAGACTTCTCCATTTGTGCACCCACAGCAAACTCGGGCATACACTATAGAGAGAGCCAAAGCAGGATGCCCTCCCCTTCACCACTGGCTTACAGAACACGGTGACATCAACCTTCTAGGTCATTACCCAATAATAATAATTGCCAAAGCAAATCTGATAGTTTAGGTACCATTCAGTTCTGCAGAGCTGAAACTGCATTTTCTACATGTGGCAAGCTCCTGGAGAGCAGGGGTCTTGCCTTATGATCCGTTTTTTAAGACAGATGATGAAGCAAAACGAATGAGAAGCCAGGAATCAGGAAGCCCTATGACCCCAGGCAAATCATTTAATTCTCTCAGCCTCAATTTCCTAATTTGTAAAATGGAAATGAGGCAGTTAGATGGTGCTCATCTTCCTGAGTTCAAATCCAGCTTCAGACACTTATTAGGTGGGTGATCCTGGACAAGTCACTTAAGTCTGTTTGTCTCAGTTTCTTCATCTATAAAATGAGCAGGAGAAAGAAATGGCAAACCACTCCAGTCTCTCTGCCAAGAAAACCCCACAGGCAGTCATGAAGAACTGGGCATGGCCCAAATGGACGGAACACAAAATGGAGAAGGAATAACAGCACCTATCTCATAGGGCTGTTATGAGGATCAGGTGATAACATCTGGAAAGGGCTTTGTTTTGCAAGTCTTAAATCCCCATATACAAGCTAGCTATTATTCTTATCATCAATATTATTTTAACCCCAACGGTGCCTTACCCATTTGAACGCCATCCAAGAATGCAATCACTCCCTGAACAAGGCTTACAAGTTTCATGGAAAGTGGCACATTCTCTCACCAACTCACTGTTTCATTCTTCATTACTCCTATTTAGCAGAGTTTATGTAAGCTCCTTGATAACAGGGTCTGTTGCATTAAAGTCTTTGTTATCCTAACACCTAGCACAGTGCCTAGCACATAGCAGACACTTAGTAAATGCATTTTGGTTGGCATCCTATTGATTGTCAAGCACCACGCTAGGTCCTATAGATAAAAATACAAAAGTGAACTTCTCCTTGACTTCAAGAAACTTATATTCTGCTAAAAACTAATTTTTATCACATCACTCCCCTGATGAAGAACCATCAATAGCTCCCCTTCTCTTTCCCCTTCCATCTTTCTAAACTCATGATGAGGTAGAGACAGGGCTAGGTAAGTAAGATTACCTGAATTTAAATCTCTAGTCTGCCACTTCCAACCTATATCACCTTGGACAAGTCCCTTTACCTCTAAATGATTTGATTGACGTCCAAGGCCCTTTCTAGCTCCAAAACTATGAGCTTGTCATCCTATAACTCTTTTTAGGGTCCAGCTGAAGTCTCACTTCCTTGAGGAAGCCTATTCTGACTAGTAAAGTCCAAATACCTCTACTTGGGGGGGGGGGGGGAAGAAAGGGTAAGGGTTAAATAATCATGTATGCCTACTATGTGGAGGCAGCTAGGTGATAATTTCATTAAAAATGCAATTATAGTTAAAAGTAATTTCTTTCTGTTACATTAAATACAAAACAAAAAAACCCCAAAGGTCTTTGGAAGAGATGTGTTGGTCTTGAAGACTGACCTCCTAAATTGGACTTTGTGGAACTTATTCTGCTCCTTCCACAGCTGTAGCTGAAACAGGCATCACAAAATATGGGCCTTCACTCATATAAGGTCTTATTCTTAAATAATATTGGTTTCTGAAGATTTCTGTGATTGTTCTCGAGTCTGCTAGGGCTTTCACGAGTTTTGAAGCTTTGTCATGTTCCACAGATCAATCCATAACATAGTCCACAAACTGTGGGTTGTTAAGCATAAGGTTCTGAGCCCAGGGTTGGTTTGCAATGGCTATGAACACTTTTAATGCAAGTATAATGCAGCTGAGTGAGGTTGGGTGCTGATCCTTCTAAAATGTTCCAATAGGTCCTGACTTAAAGAAGAGAACCAGAATTCTACCATTCTTAGAAGATCTTCAATCTGCTGCTCATATGGGAGATGAAGAAGAGATGAAATCACATCCAAACAACTAATTTTTAGCTGTACTGAAGCATTCTTTGCATGGTGTCCAATACTCTTCAGCAGATATTCAAATTAACTTCCCCTTTTCTATAAAACCTGTTTTCCTTCAACATTTGAGCCCAGGATCCCTAGGATGTCCACTGCCACTCCTATCATGGTAGGATTCTGACCTTCTGCCATTTCAAAGGTTTCTACAAAGATCGGGTATCATTCACAGATCTGTTGAGGGCTCTCCACTATTGCCAGGTTGTTAAAAAAAAAAAGGACAAATCCCAGGAAATAGAAACTGGAGAAAGGATCTGAATCCGCCCCAACGATGATATTAGAAACATGATCCATTACTCCTTCTTGGGTAAAGTATTGGTCATCCTTGATGAGTGTATGCCTGTGATGTCACCATGTCTATCCAGGTGGCTCTGACTAGCACAGCATCACCAGCCAGCTCTCTCCTGAGCTGGGTTACTAATCCTCTGTCAGGACAGTATTTTAAGGACTCTGGTGACACAGAGGAAATCTCCACAATCGGCTCATGCTATACGATGTCACTTTTTTCACTACATTTTTCCAATCCTCTAGCAGGTCTCTTCCAAATAAAGCTCCAATCCAGCTTGAGTTGGCACTATTCTTGACAGTGGCTTTGTGATCACGTTCGCTCATTTTCCTCCATCAACGAAATAAATTATTTTCTTGAACATATTCAGGACTATTGAGAAATCCTGGGAGCAGCTTCAGAATTTTCTATCATTTTTCCAACCTGGGCCAGAGTGAGGACTGACCATGGCATTGCCTGGGTGAGAATCCCCTGTGCAGTTCATCCCAGAGATTTCAGGCCATGTAGACTGGTTCCATAGCTTGCAGAAATCTCTCCAGAATGGACACACACAAGATCGCTGGCTCCTGACGATTTGTGTTGAGTAGGGAGAAAAGAGGCCGGAGCTGGAGCTCGGCCACCTGCTCTCTGAGCCAGCTGAGTGGCATGGCCTTCAGGGCAGCCTGCGGGGCCTGGAGCTCCTTCCTCAGCACCACTTCTTACAGCAGAGCCATATCTGGGCCGCCATCTTTCCAGAGCTCACATGGCATAGCCTCTAGCCCCAGGCAAGCAAGATTTCTATATTGAAGTAGTTTTGCTAATTTTTTATCCAGCTTCTTTTACATTTG
This sequence comes from Gracilinanus agilis, assembly GCF_016433145.1. NCBI lineage: Eukaryota > Metazoa > Chordata > Mammalia > Didelphimorphia > Didelphidae > Gracilinanus > Gracilinanus agilis. The sequence goes on from NC_058135.1 coordinate 103,139,976, forward strand.
AGGAAACTAAAGCAAACAGGGTTAAGTGACTTTTCCACAGTCACGTAGATACTAAATGTCTGAGACTATATTTGAATTCAAGTTTCTTAATTGCAGACCCAGCCCACTATTCACTATGCCACATAGCTGCCCATATATTTTTAAATATCTATGCCCATATATATTTTAATATATGCATATATTTTTTAAAAATTATTACTTTCCCTCTTAGACTCAATACTGTGTATAGGTTCTAAGCAGAAGACTAAAAAGGGCTATACAGTGAGGGTGAAGTGACTTGCCCAGGGACACACAGCTAGAAAGTGTCTGAGGTCAGATTAGAAACCAAGACCTTCCATCTTGAGGCCTGGCTCTCAATCCATTGAGCCACTTAGCTGTCCCCTATGTATATATATATATATATATATATATATTTTACATGTGTATATATAGATATAAATTGAGAGACAGAGAAGAGAGGGGCAGGCAAAGGAGGTACCTGTACAAAAATATTTATAAATATATGAATATGTATGTGTGAAAATAGATGTATATATACCCACATATATGTATGTATAATGTGGAGAGGAGGAAAGAAGAGATAGGGAGAGAGGGAGAGGGAGAGGGAGAGGGAGAGGGAGAGGGAGAGGGAGAG